>NC_057716.1:80346815-80362284 GCF_004010195.1 Chiloscyllium plagiosum | reverse complement strand
GGTCCTTGAAAGTGGAGTCGCAGATAGATAGGTTAGTGAAGAACGCGCTTGGTATGTTTTCCTTTATTGGTGAGAGTATTGATTACTGGAGTTGGGAGGTCATGTTGCAGCTATACTGGACATTGGTTAGGCCACTTTTGGAATATTGCATTCAATTCTGGTCTCCTTCCTATTGGAAAGATGTTGTGAAATTTGAAAGGGTTCAGAAAAGATTTACAATGATGTTCCCAGGGTTGGAGGATTTGAGCTATAGGGAGAGGCTGAACAGGCTGGGGCTGTTTTCCCTGGAGCGTCGGAGGCTGAGGGGTGACCTTTGAGAGGTTTACAAAATGATGAGGGGCATGGATAGGGTAAATAGGCAAAGTCTTTTCCCTGGGGTGGGGGAGTCCAGAACTAGAGGGCATAGGTTTAGGGTGAGAGAGGAAAGATATGAAAGAGACCTACAGGGCAACGTTTTCCCACAGAGGGTGGTACGTGTATGGAATGAGCTGCCAGAGGAAGTGGTGGAGGCTGGTACAATTGCAACATTTAAGACGCATTTGGATGGGTAAATGAATAGGAAGAGTTTGGAGGGATATGGGCCAGGTGCTGGCAGGTGGGGCTAGATTGGGTTGGGATATCTGGTTGGCATGAATGGGTTGAACCGAAGAGTCTGTTTCCATGCTGTACATCTCTATGACTCTAAGAAGACACCTCAACACCACCTTCTGAGATCTGCTTGGGATGGACAATAAATGCTGTCCCAACCAACTTTGCCGACATCATGTGAATGAATTTAAAAGGAAAGGCCATTAATGTGGCACGCTTAACAAGAAACACTGAGAAAACCTGCTCAATCTTTCAGTAAAAATTACTCCATGTGACTTGCACATTGCCAAAAAAAGTATAGCCCATGTTCCCTGATGAGGTTGGTTAGCTCAGTTGACTCACTTGGCTGGATAGCTGCTTTGTAGTGTACGGTGATGTTGACAGTATGGATTCAATGTCTGTTCTGGCTGAGGTGACTATGAAGCACTGTCTTTCTCAATCTCATGTTTGCCTGAGGCATAGTGATTTTGTTATCCACTGCCCACTGAGAGTTGTCTCTCTCTAGGATTATGATAACTTGACCCTAGTCGTTATAAAGAATAGCCTGTAAATAGAAGGTCTTGCTACTTGTTGAGTGAAGTCCATGGTGAAGTGTTCCCAATAGGAAAGCCGGACTTTGAGGGTATATGGATCAGAGACTTGCTAAAATCTGAGAGTTAAATTCTCTCACCTTCTCTTCCTGCAATGATGCTCCCCACTGGGAATACAGAAGAGCAGAATTAGTTGTAATATCCTCAATCAGTGTCACACAACTGAGTTCACTGGGATAGTCTGAATGATCACTAATCATTCCTCACACTGACAGCTTATCACCTGTAATTTATTGCATGTTATGGTCATTCAGCAGCAACATTGATTTTAAATCATAAGGCAGAGATATTGATTTTGTGTTTCTCAGCTTTCATAAACTAATCAAACTCTTAGCTAGAGCCCTGAGAGCTGATAACATTTATAATCAAATAGAAGATGCACACTCATTAAGCATGCCACACCAATCCAAAATGCAGGGAAACAATGAAATGATTACACTCCAACATAAAATGGAAAATTATTTCCTCTCTCTTCACATTGCTAATAAAGACACCCCTCTCATTTTGCAAAACGTCATCCCACAAAATACTAAATCAAGTGGGAAAGCAGACAGCGATGAAGAGATATAGAGTTTACAGATGGATATTGATAGGCTGGGAGAATGGCTGGGAGAATGGGCCAGAAGCTGGCAGGTGGAGTTTATTGTGGATAAGTGTGCGGTTGTCCATCTTGGCGAGAAAAACAAAAGGACAAATTATTATTTAAATGGGAAACAAATTCAAAGTGTGTTAGTGCAAAGGGATCTGTGTGTCCTTGTATATAAATCACAAAAAGTGGGCATGCAGATGCCATATATAATTAGAAAGGCAAATAGAATCTTGGCATTTATTGCAAAAGGACGAGATTGTAAAACTAATGAAGTGTTGTTACAAACATATAAGGTGTTGTTCAGACCACACCTGGAGTATTGTGTCCAGTTTTGGTCTCCTTACTTGAAAAAAAGATTAGATTAGATTCCCTACAGTATGGAAACGGCCCTTTGGCCCAACAAGTCCACACCAACCCTCTGAAGAGTAACCCACCCAGACCCATTCCCCTACATTTACTCTGAACACTACGGATGATTTGGATCATGGGAGGAAACAACGCACCTGGAGCAAACTCCACACAGACAGCCACCTGAGGTGGGAATCGAATCCAGGTCCCCAGCACCATGTGGTAGCAGTGTTAACCACTGTGCCGTCCCTAAAGATGTAGTGGCACTGGAGGCAGTTCAGAGAAGGTTCACCAGATTGAGTCCATGGATAAAAGGCTGTCATATGAATAGCAGTCAAATAGCTTTCCATTGTACTCATGGGAATTCAGAAGAATGAGTGGGGATCTGATTTAGGTATTTAAAATGCTAAAGGAGATAGATAAAGTGAACATTGAACAGATGTTCTCTCTATGGGACAGTCCTGAACAATAGGGCATAGGTATAGAGTGAGAAGAGGTAGGTTCTAAACTGAAATAAGGAGAGTTATGTATCTGTGGAACTCATTGCCCCAGAGTACAGTGGAGGAGAATCAATCAACAGATTTATGAAGATATGTTTCTGATGAAAAGTGGGAAAAGGACTATGGAGATCAGGCAGGAAAGTGGAGATGAGCCCAGAATAAGAACAGCCATGATAATGTTAAATGACGGACTGGGTCAAAGAACTAAAATGTCTACACCTGCTCCTAACTGCTATGTTTCTGTGCTCCTATGTTAGATGCGATCAATGCAAATATTGATACATGGTTAAACAATTTGCTTCACTGTTTTACTAATGAGGTATACTAATCATTACTCCAAAATATTAGTTACCAACTCTCTGCCAAAATGAGAAACTTAGATTCTCTTTAAAAACATTCAGTTATACAGCTGCTTAATGGATTTCCTTTATCCTTTCTGACAATGTTTTGTGTGTTTCAAATCAATTCTAACTGTAGAACAGTACAAAATCAGTTTTTGATATTGATATGAGGCAACTTCAAATATAAATCAAATTCAAGTTGTAAGACCTGTTTGTAACACCACTGTATGATTATCCTCAAGTATCAGATGGAGGTCTTTATTTCCTGAGCTTCACACAAAACATATTTGGAAAAAATGCAGTAAAGTAGAATAACGTCATAATCGTTTCTTCCAATCCCAATTAGCATGACTTTCTTTTAAATTCCTTCATGTTGCCCATCCCTAATTGCCTTTGAGAAGACAGCCTTCTTCAACTGATGCAATCCATGTGGTTGACGTTTCTGTTGCAGTTTGCGAACTGAATACTTTGCTGGGTCATGTAAAAGGACAACTAAATGTAAACCGCTTTACTTTGGGCTCGAAAGTGAATGCAGGCTAGGGTAAGGATGATGGATTTCCTGTAACAAAGAACTTAGACTACTTCAATGACCATCTTCAAGATGGTTTGATATCAACAGTACAGACAGAGCTGAACAAGCCTTGAGGAATATACTGCTAGGCTTTGCCTTAAGTATAGGGTGAGGAAACCATGGAGAGAGAAAATATCTATTTGATTTCAGCCTAAATGGAATAGTTGCTATCCTAAATTATACAGTTCAGAATACATCCAGCAGCTCTGGTTATTATAGGAAAGGTCAATTCACTAAAGTACTGCTCTCTCATTAGAGAGAGGATTGGTGTTGGGTTAAAGCTGATCATCACCACATATCAGGCAAGGAACAAAATCAAAAAGTTGGGATCTTCATTGTGGGAATTGAAGATTCTCTCTGCTGTTCGTGTCACTCTGCATCCCAACTGAGCTGTTCAGATTTCTGAGCTAACCAATTAGCAAGAATTATATATTATGTAATTTATTAAATATGCTCAATTGGATATCAGGCATCTATGAGGTATTATAAGTCATCAGCACAAGCAGAATTGTATACAATCTTCAATCTCTTGACCTGGCATATCCCTGAATCTTGAACAGCAATGAGCATACTGAAAAATGAGGTGCTAACTCTGTAAAGACATAACGCATATGAACATATGTCATTCAATAGAAGGCTGTAACCAAAGTTAAGTAATCTCTGATCCAACAAATCAGATAAAAATTCTGCAGTCCTGCAATATCAAAATGTTTGTGGAAAATTAGACAATTAACTGGGGAAGATGTTTCAACAAATAATCCCAGTTGAGATCCCTTCACAGATCACAGATGCCATAAGCCAATTCAACTCACATTACATGATAACAAAAATTGGTTCAAAACATTACATGGGCCTTGACAACATTCTGTAGGGGCTATAATTGTCTTAACAACTCTAGATTCAGACTCTTACTTCAGGCATCAATGAATTAGATGAGTTGAAACATTCCTTTTATTTGTTCCCAAGAGTATTCATAATTCAGCAATGTTCTCTTACAGGCTTTTATGATTGACTTTATGTGGAAGCAGACACACCAGTTACTCATGTCACTATTTTTCCGTTTCATAGCAAGGGCTACTCGGATTTTTGCCAGGGTCAATCAGCTCCTAACCTTTTTTGAGTTCAAATATGGACTGAAGTGATGTGCACCATCTGCAGGATGCACTAGAGCAACTTAATAAGGTTTCAATCCTGTGACCTCTACCACTTAGAAGGACATGGCACCATCCTGACTTGGTGTCATCTCACTATTCCTTCACTGGGTCCAAATCCTAGAACTTCCTTCCTCGCAGCACTCTTCGTGTACAGCATGATTTGCAATGGTTTAATCTGCCCCAGTTTCTAAAGGGCAATAGAGAAGAGCAATGAATGCTTGCCCTTGCCAATGACACTCATTTCCTTTGAAAGACTAAATATAAAGATAACCCAAAATGTTGTTTAAAATCAATGATGTTAGCTTCCTGTTTTTGGCTACATTGTGGTGATCTCTGCAAGAATAGATAGGGTCTGATGACAATATGCCCCTCATATTTGAATATCCTGGCAACGTTTGTGGTCAAGGCTCACACATTATTGTCTACTTAGTTCAGAGACTGACCCATTCTTGCAAACAACAATTAATACTTTCAGAATTTGCATAGTGGGAAAATTTTATAGAAACATAGGGTCTTAAAGCACAGAAACAGACCATCAGTCCAACTTGTCCATGCTGACCAAGTTTCCCAAACTAAACCAGTTTGTCATTTGTCTGCATTTCACCCATCTCCCTCTAAGCCTTTCCTATTCATGTACTTGTCCAAATGTCTTTTACATGTTATAATTATACCTGTATCTATCACTTCCTCTGGCAGTTCATTTCAAATACAAACCGTACATGTGTGTATCTTTTTTAAAAATTTGCCCCTCAGGTCCCTTTTAAATCTTTCTCCTCTCACCTTAAAAATATCCCCTCTAGTTTTTACCACCCCTGCCCTAAGGAAAAGACCTTTGCTTTTCCCCTTTCTATGCCTGACATTATTTTATAAACCTCTATAAAGTCAACCCTCAACCTACTATGCACCAGTGAAAAAAGTCACTGCCTTTCTAGTCTCTCTTTATAACTTAAACCCTCCAGTTGTGGTAACATCCTTGTAAATATTTTATGCATCCTTTCTAATTTAATAATAAGTTTTCTTTTGCAGGGTGACCAGAACAGTACACAATACTCCAAAAGTGCTCTCATCAATGTTCTATACAACTGCAACATGATGCCCCAACACTAACACTCAATGGTCTAAGCAATTAAGAAAAGTGTGCTATATGCCTTTTCGACCATGCTGTCTATCCTGCAATTTTCAAAGAATTATTTACCTGAATCTTGAGGTCTTTGAGTTTGACAACACTCCCCTGGGCCCTACCATTAACTGTATAAGCCCTGCTCTTGTTCATCTTACCAAAATGCAACATTTTTGCTACTCCTCAGCTCATTGGTCAAATTGAATAAGATGCCTTTGTAATCTTCGATAACCTTCTTCACTGTCCACTATACCACTACGTTCTCCCAGTACAAATCCTATTACAACCTTGACGCAAAATCTGAATTTTAGAGTTGAATGTGACTTCCCTTAAAGTCAGCATTTAACAAGATACAACAAATTAGTGTCAAATAGAATTAAGGGAACAAGCTTTCAAGTGATAGGACTTGCACCTGGATCAAAGCAATGGAAGCTAAAGGATAGTCATCTTAGTCCCAGGATACCATTGTAGGAGTTCCTCAGGTAGCATTCATTATTCAGCTAAAGCAAGAAGGAGAGTAAACAAGAAAGGGAGTAAATGATAGAAGAAGAAAAAAAGAAGAAATAACAGGTGAAAGAAAAGGTGAGAAAAGAAAGAAGGAAGGAAAGGATTGAAAAAAAAGAAAGATAAATTGAAAGCAGAGCAAAGAGAAAAGATGTACTTTGCATGATGTATTACAAATTTGATCCAAATTGTACTCTTAAAATGCATTGTTTTGCATTGCAAGATTTGAAAGTTGCAAAGTAGTTTAGAAAAGCATACCCTCCAGTTAAAATATATGAATTGTACTTTTCTTAAATGTTGGGAAAACATATGCAACCTGCCTCAGGCTCTGACTGTTGAACTGCATTATAAAAGAGAAAGCCATTTTTGTGTCTCAAAGTAATGAGCTTCAAACTTTACAAATCAGCAGATTCAGATTCAAAGCATTTTATGACATAAAAATTGCTGAATGAGTATATTTATATTCGCTTTGCTGTGCAGTTCTGAACTTAGATCCATTATATGAGAACATTAAATTGCCCATTGTTTGCATAATATTTTAATACATTTTGCTGGGTTAACAAATGTGGTCATTATTGATATCTGAGGTAAAAAATATGAGAAATCCATGTTCAGGACAACCTAATACAACTTTAGTCCAAAAGTAACAAAGGAAATTGAGAGGAGAACATTGTTGTGTGAGGTAATGGTGCACCAGGCTAATTTTCCTCTCCGCACCCAAAACCCCTTCTCCCTTTAAATATTGTAGTCCAACGCAATTTAAATGAGCACACCAACTTTCTAAAGTGGCATCCATTTATACCTATTCCTTTGTTCAATTGTTTTCTCTGATTTGTTTCCGTTGACTTGATTTTTAGAAGTTCTTACAACAACAATCTATGCCCCAAGACAATTCATGGGAGCATTCCAAACCCAAGATTCAGAATTATTGAGATTTACAGCACAGAAAAAAAAAATCCCTTTGGCCCATTGTGCTTGTGTGGGTCAAAAACAGCCACTTAACTATGCCATGTGCAAGGGCACATCTAAATTCTTCTTAAATGTTATTAGGGTTTCTGCATCAAACCTTTCCCTTACAAACAGCAAGTTCCAGATACCCACCATGCTCGAGGTGAAAAAATATTCCTTCAGATCTCTTCTAAACCTTCTGCCCCTTAATTTAAATCTCTGTCCCTGAGCTACTGATTCCTCCATCAAAGGGAAAGATTTTTTCCTATTTACTCTGTCTATGCTCTTCATAATTTCGTATATCTCAATCATGTCCTGTCTTAATCTGAGGAAAGCATCCACATCATAACTAAAACTCTCTAGCCCAGTCAACATCCTGGTAAATCTCCTCTGCACTCTGTCCAGTGTTATCACATCCTTCCTAAAGTATGGATTCCAGAGATACATACAATACTCCAGGAGTGGACTTACCAATTTATCACACAGTTGTAGTAAAACCTTCCTCCTTTTTAACATTATGCCTTAGATAATACAGGCAAGTATCCCATTTACCTTCTTAAACATATTTTCCACCTGTCTTGATACAAGGTCTCTTTGGTCCTTGGTGCATCCAGTGTTCTGTTGTTCATCATTGTTGTTTGTCCTCCCCAAGTGTATCGCTTCACATCAGTGCAGTTTAAATTGGATTTGTTACAATTAAACTGTTACACAGAAGATTTTAGCTTAGATGACCAAACGCTCTCTTAAAGAGGTAGGAAAAACTTGTATTATTAAAGCACATGAAAGCATATTATTAATTTCCACATCCACAGGACATCCTGAAGCACGTGATGGCTGAGTAATTGATTTTGAAGATTAACCATAGTTGCTTTGTGGGCAAATCCCATCAGATGGATAAAGTCACCTTAGTCTTACAGGACCATAGAGCTGCTCTCTCAATAGACAGAGATAAGTGGTGATATTTTAACCTGAGATTCCCACATTTCAGGCAAGGGAAGAGATTGACAAGCAGTGTCCTATATGGTAACCACAGCTGGAGAAGGAATCAAACTCTGTTAGTGTTACGCTGCATTGTAAATCAGCCATCCAGCCAACTGAGTTAACCAAACCTGATTCCATCCTGCAGCATGCACGTGGAAAACCTCACAACATTAGAGCTAAAAGGTCAGTTAATCTTCTTTACTGATGCAGAACAATGGAGAAGTGGTATACAGTCTATTAATAGGATATCCGTGTTCTATCTTCAATAGTGCCATGGGATGTATCTGAGCAGATCAACAGGGCCTTAATTTTAACTCTCAGGCAAAAACTACAACTAGAAAATGTAATGAATATTTCATGTCAGCATTTATTGTGGAGAATGACTTGGAAGCTAGGGAACTTGAGAAAATTAATAGCGATGTCTTGAAAAGTGTCCATATTGCCGAAGAGGTGATGCTGAAGGTATATAACGGTGGATCAATCCCTGTTCTGAGAAAGGGTAACTGGACCCAAAACATTAACTCTGATTTATCTTCATAGATGCTGCCAGACAGTTTCCAGCAACTTCTGTTTTTGCTCTTGCAGTTAAACCAAAGGTGTAACACCTGCCCATTTCCTTCCTCCCTCTTCAGTATCCCGGGGCCCAAACATACTTTTCAGGTGAAGCAGCACTTTACCTGCACTTCTTACAATCTAGTCTATTGGATTTGCTGCTCACAATGTGGTCTCTCCTACATTGGAGAAACAAAGCATAGACTGGATGACTGTTTCACAAATCATCTACATCCTGCCCACAAAAAGATCCAGAGCGTCCAGTTGCCTGCCATTTTAACATACTACCCTGTTCCCTGGCCAACATCTCTGTCTCAGGCTTGCTGCACTGTTCCAGCAAAGCTCAATGTAAGCTGGAAGAACAGCACCTCATTGTCTGTTTGGGAACCCTGCAACCCTGCAGCCCTCCGGACTCAACATCGTTCAATAATTTTAGGGCCTGAACTCCCTTGTGTCCTAGCCTCCTACTCCACACCCCAGCCTTATTATCACTGCTTCTTGATGCCTTTGTACATTCCCCTGATGTTCTCTATTATAGAAGCCTTCTGAATGTCCTCGCCTTGCTGTGTCCAGTACTCTTTAGCGCAACGCTAATGAGTTGGCAAAGGGAGAAGATCATATTGACCTTTTAGCTCAGAAGCCACGCTGTGACTCTGGGTATACACGTTCTTCCAGTTTTTGCAGGTGAGTCAAGATGACCTGAGCAAAGGCTTTGCCGACAGTTTCTAATAACGATCCTTGTCCTAGTCCCAGAATTTGTTTTACTCTTGTCTTGTTGGATTCTAGCCTTTCATTTCTCTTGTTCCTCTTTCTGTCTTTTGTTCATGTCCTTGGTTTTCCTTCCTCTGACTCATTGCATAGGTTCCAATCCCCTGTGAATTTATTTTGGACCATCCACAATCATGCAAACAAATAGTCTCCTAGGAAATCTGTTCAGTTTGTACTGATCCCACCTCCACCAGAACCAATCTCAATGCCCGAGGAATCTGAAACCCATACCCCACACCATCTCTTTCACCATGTGATCATCCAATAAATTCAACTATTAGCAGCTCTTCTGCTAATAGTAGCACCATCAGTAGACCGTGGCTGCTGCCAGAAGGGCCAGTCATCACCATCGATGACGAAAACTCAATGTCATCCATCAGTGTACGTACCTTGGCTGTACCATCACTGACAACCTCTGCTTGGACACAGAGATCGACAAGAGGACCGGGAAAGTAGCCTCAACTCTTGTTCACCTCATAACTCGAGTATGGACAAATCCCAAAAAGACAGTGAAGTCAAAAATGTCAGTCCACAACACCTGCATCATAAGCACACTGCTGTAGGGCAGTCAAACATGGATTACATATACCAGACAGGAGAGAAGATTGAATACCTTCCACTTGAGGAGTATCTGCCATATCCTGGGCATATCCTGGCAAGACAGTGTCCAACGCAGCGGTCCTATCTTGCGCTGGCCTTCCTAGCTTAGGCAGCAGAGACTGCACTGGGTGGACAACATTCACCTCGTGGAGGACAGCTGTTTCTCAACGGATATCCTCTATGGAGAGTTTTCATCTACGAAGAGACCCATTGGGCGTCCCCAGCTGCGCTACAAGGATGTCTGCATGAGGGACATGAAGGTGCTTGATATTGTTACAGGGTCCTGGGAAAGGCTTGCAGCTGACCGCACAAGATGGAGAAGCACCCTGAACCAACACCTCAAAAAGGAGAAAAGAAGCTGATGAGCGCTGCAGCAGACAAGCGGGCACCAAGGAAGGAGTGCAGCAGCTCGAACAGATCAACGACTACATACAGATGTGACCTCTGTGACCTGGACTGTCACTCTAGCAATGGTCTCTTCAGTCACAAGCAATGTTGCTTCAGGGAAGCAGAAAGCCAGAACAACAAAGATATAACCCATGGTCAGCCATGATCAAAAGGGGCCTCACACACTTACATTAATAGACAAGCCTTACAAGTTTGTGCCTGAATGCACAGAGCAGTTGAAATAAAATGAATGAATTTATCATGAAAATATATGTAAATGGGTATGATTTAGTTGGGATCACTGAGACATGACTGCAGTTAGACTAGGGACCAACCTGGGGTGTTCAGTATTTAGGAAGGACTGACAAAAAGGAAAAGGCAATGGAGTTTCATTATGCTTAAAAAAAAATAAACACTATGTTGAGGAAAGATAATGTGGAATCTGTGTGTGTAGAACTCAGCAATACCAAGGACAAAAAAAAAGCATTGTCTATAGACTGCAAACTGTCATGGTGATGTTTGGAATGACATAGAGTCATACAGTCATAGAGATGTACAGCATGGAAACAGACCCTTCGGTTCAACCTGCCCATGCTGACCAGATATCCCAACCCAATCTAGTCCCACCTGCCAGCACCTGTAGAGTAGGGAAAGCTGGGGTGTAAATGGAATGGTTTCCTGGACCAATATCAAGTTATCTTAGATATTATGAAATAAGAAAAGAGTAATTGGTAATGAGTCATGAGAGATCATAGGACCATAAGGTATAGAAACAGAATTAGGATATATGGCCTTTCAGGTCTGCTCTACCGTTTGACTTTGAGTGATATGTTTCTCACCCCCATTTTCCTGCATTCTCGCCATAACCCTTCATCTCCTTACTAATCAGGATCCTAAGTATCTCTTTCTAATGTACAGTCAATGCCTTGGCCTTCAAAGCACTCTATGGAAGTGAGTTCCACAAACTCACCACCCTTTCCCTGCAGAAATTCCTCATCATCTCAGTTCTAAAATGTCATCCTTTCACCCTGAGACTCAGTCCTGGGGTCCAAATGTTTCCAACGAGTGGAAATAACTTCTGCACTTTGATACAGGATTCTCAGCGTTGTTGAAAAATGTGGTGCTGGAAAAACACAGCAGGCCAGGCAGCATCCAAGGAGCAGGAGAATCAACGTTTCGGGCATAAGCCCTTCTTCAGGAATGAGGAGCATTGTGTAAGTTTAAATCAGGCACCCCTTTATCCTTCTCACTTCCATCGAGTACAGACCCAGAGTCCTCAACTACTCCTGATATTACAATTTCCAGGATCATTCTTGTAAACCTCCTCTGGGCCTCCTCCAATGCTAGCACATCCTTCCTTGCACACAGGTCCCAAATCTACTCACAATGCTCCAAATATGGTCCGACCAGAGCCTTATACAGCTTCAGCAGAATGCCTTTGCTCTTCCATTCCAGCCGTCTTGAAATGAATGCTTGTCTTTCTAACTGTCAACTGCAACTGCATGCTAACATTAAGAGTATCCTGAAATAGGACTCCCAAATCCCTTTGTGCTTCAGTTTTTTGAAGCTTTTCCAAATTTAGTAAATAGCTGAAAAATGTGTTGCTGGAAAAGCACAGCAGGACAGGCAGCATCCAAGGAGCAGGATAATCGACGTTTCGTGCATAAGCCCTTCTTCAGGAATGAGGAAGGTATGCCAAGCAGGCTAAGATAAAGGGTAGGGAGGAAGGACTTGGGGGAGGGGAGTTGGGTGTGCGACAGGTGGAAGGAGGTTAAGGTGAGGGTGATAGGCCGGAGAGGGAGTGGGGGTGGAGAGATCAGGAAGGAGCTTACAGGTCAAGAAGGCGGTGCTGAGTCCAAGGGTTGGGACTGAGATAAGGTGGGGGGAGGGGAAATTAGGAAGTTGGAGAAGTCTGCATTCATCCCTTGTGGTTGGAGGATTCCTAGGCGGAAGATGAGTCGCTCTTCCTCCAGGCGTCGTGTTGCCATGGTCTGGAGATGGAGGAGGCCAAGGACCTGCATGTCCTTGGCGGAGTGGGAGGAAGAGTTAAAGTGTTCAGCCACGGGGCGGTTGGGTTGGTTGTTGCGGGTGTCCCAGAGGTGTTCTCTGAAATGTTCCGCAAGTAGGCGGCCTGTCTCCCCATCGTATCATCCTTCGTCATTTCCGCCACCTCCAAACAGACCCCACCACCAAGGATATATTTCCCTCCCCTCCCCGATCAGCATTCCGGAAAGACCACTCCCTCCGCGACTCCCTCATCAGGTCCACATCCCCCACCAACCCAACTCCACTCCCGGCACCTTCCCCTGCAACTGCAAGAAATGCAAAACTTGCGCCCACACCTCCCCACTCACCTCCCTCCAAGGTCCCAAGGGATCCTTCCATATCCGTCACAAATTCACCTGCACCTCCACACGCATCATTTACTGCATCCGCTGCACTGACGTGGCCTCCCCTACAGCCTATCACTCTCACCTTAACCTCCTTCCACCTATCGCACACCCAATGCCCCTCCCCCATATCCCTCCTCCCTACCTTTTATCTAAGCCTACTTGGCACACCTTCCTCATTCCTGAAGAAGGGCTTATGCCCGAAACATCGATTCTCCTGCTCCTTGGATGCTGCCTGACCTGCTGTGCTTTTCCAGCACCACATTTTTCAGCTCTGATCTCCAGCCTCTGCAGTCCTCACTTTCTCCACATTTAGTAAATAGTCAATGCCTTTATTCTTCCTTTCGAAGTGCATAACCTCACAGTTTCCCACACTGTATTCCATTTGTAGCTGCTTTGCCCACTATCCTATCCTGTCCAAGTCCTTTGCAGCCTTCCCACTTCCTCAACCTGTCCTTTCACCTATCTTTGTGTCATCTGCAAACTGAGCTACAATGCCCTTAGTTCCCTTGTCCAGATTATTAATCTATAATGTGAATAGTCATTGTTCCAAGACAGACCCATTTGGAAATCTACTAGTCACTGTCTGGCATCCTGGAAAAGACCTCTTTATCCCTGCTCAGTCTCTATCAATCAGCCAGTCCTCTATCCATGCCAGTACAGTCAGTTCTTCTACAAATTATGGTTGCGTTCTTGTGCAACCCTGCGTTATAGAAAAATTGTGCTTTAGAAACAGCGCTGAAAATATATCGCTGTAATCGCATTACATACAATACATGTTTTAAAAGTTCACACTGTAAAATCAGTGTACCCAATTTGTCAATCACATTACAGTGAATTTGTGTTGACGAAATGTGAATTATATCAGAATACTCTGAACCTTGCCCCTCATACAAAGGACTCTTATTTAGCAGACTCCTGTGCAGCACTGTCAAAAGCCTTCTGGAAATACATATACATCATGTCCATCGGCTCACCTTTGTCCAGTTTGCTCATTACTTCTTGAAATAATTGTAAAGATTTGTCAGGCATGAATTCCCCTTCATGAAGCTGTGCTGATTCAGCCTGACTTTACCAAGCACGTTTAAGTATTCTGCAATCTCAACCTTAATAATGGACTTGAAAATCTTACCAATGGCTGAAATCAGGCTCACTAACCTATAATTTGCTATCTTCTGCCTCCCCCACGTCTTAACCAGGAGTGTTACGTCTGCATTTTCCAGCCTTCTGGAACCCTCTCTGACTGCAGTGATTCATGAAAGATCATCACCAATGTCTCTACAATCTCCTCTGATGTGTCGTTCAGAAAACTGGGGTGTCATCCATCTGGTCTGGGTAATTTATCCATTTCAGACCTTGCACATTCCCCAGAACCTTCTCCTTAGTCACGACAGTAACACTTACCTTTGCCCTCTGACTCTCTTAAAGTATTGATATGTTGCTGGTGTCTTCCACTGCAGAAACTGATGCAAAGTACCAATTCAGTTCTAGAATCATACAGTCATAGGGGTGTACAGCATGGAAACAGACCCACAGTCCAACTCGTCTGTGCCGACCAGTTATCCCAACCCAATCTAATCCCACCTGCCAGCACCCGGCCCATATCGCTCCAAAGCCTTCCTAGTCATATACCCATCCAAATGCCTGTTAAATGCTGCAATTGTATCAGCCTCCACCACTTCCTCTGGCAGCTCATTCCATGCACATACCATTCTCTGCATGAAAAAGATGCCCTTTAGGTCACATTAATATCTTTCCCCGCTCACCCTAAAATTATGCCCTCTAGTTCTGGAGTACCACACCCCAACATCTGTAAGGTCACCCCCCATCCTCTGACCCTCCAGGGAAAACAGCCCTAACCTATTCAACCTCTCCCAATAGCTCAAATCATCCAACCCTGGCAACATCCTTGTAAATCCTTTCTGAACCCTTTCAGTTTTCACAACATCTTTCCAATAGGATGGAGACCAGATTTGCTTGCAATATTCCAACAGTGGCCTAACCAATGTCCTGTACAGATGCAACATGACCTCCCAACTCCTGTACTCAATACTCTCACCAATAAAGGAGAGTATACCAAAAGCCTTCTTCACTATCCTATCTACCTGTGACTCCAATTTCAAGGAGCTATAAACCTGCACTCCAAGGTCTCTTTGTTCAGCAACACTCCCTAGGACCTTACCATTATTAAGTGTATAGGTCCTGCTAAGATTTGCTTTCCCAAAATGCAGCACCTCGCATTTATCTGAATTAAACTCCATCTGCCACTTCTCAGCCCATTGGCCCATCTGCTCCAGATCCTGTTGTAATCTGAGGTAACCCTCTTGGCTGGATTAATGGTGCTGGAAGAGCACAGCAGTTCAGGCAGCATCCAAGGAGCTTCGAAATCGAAGTTTCGGGCAAAAGCCCTTCATCAGGAATAAAGGCAGTGAGCCTGGAGTGTGTAGAGATAAGCTAGAGGAGGGTGGGGGTGGGGAGAAAGTAGCATAGAGTACAATGGGTGAGTGGGGGAGGGGATGAAGGTGATAGGTCAGGGAG
>NC_057716.1:80340419-80345982 GCF_004010195.1 Chiloscyllium plagiosum | reverse complement strand
AAAAAATGTCGGTGTCAAGTCGGTCGTCATTAATGGAGATGGAGATGGTCCAGGTAAATTTAAGGTCAGGGTGGAATGTGTTGGTGAAGTTGATGAATTGCTCAACCTCCTCGCGGGAGCACGAGGTGGCACCAATGCAGTCATCAATGTAGCGGAGGAAGAGGGGGGGAGTGGTGCCGGTGTAATTACGGAATTTCAACTGCTCTACGTAGCCAATAAAGAGACAGGCATAGCTGGGGCCCATATGTGTGCCCATGGCTACCCCTTTGGTCTGGAGGAAGTGGGAGGATTCAAAGGAGAAATTGTTAAGGGTGAGGACCAGTTTGGCCAAACGAATGAGAGTGTCGGTGGAAGGGTACTGTTGGTTCCCTGTTGGTTCCACTTTTTATACATTTCAAGACATCCAGTACTTCCACTTCTGTAATATGGACATTTTTCAAGATGTCACCATCTATTTCTCTACATTCTGTATCTTCCATGTCCTTTTCCACAGTAAATACTGATGCAAAATACTCGTTTAGTATCACCCCCATTTTCTGCGGCTCCACACAAAGGCCGCCTTGCTGATCCTCTGCCTTTTCTTTACACTCCATTACTAATCCTTGAGGCTTATTTTCCAGTATCCAATGTCTACTTTTGACTCTCTCATACCTTTTAGATATCTGAAAAAATCTCTTGCAATCTACTTTTGTATGATTAGCTTGTTTACCTTTATATTTCATCTTCTTCCCCCTTCTTGTACAGGTCACTGGATTACTCCCAAAAGAGACTCCAATGATCCAATAATGTGAATCCTTCTCCCATTCACCAGCTCTTCAGCCATGCATCCATCTGCGCTATCCTCCTATTCCTGCCCTCACTCGCTCGTTGCACCTGGAATAATCCAGATATTACTACTCTTGAGGACCGCCTTTTTAACTTCCTGCCTAACTCTCTGTAATCTCCTTTCAGAATCTGATGACATTCCCTTCGCATGTCATTAGTTCCAATGTGAACAATGACCTCTTGCTGGCCCCTCTCCCCCGTGAGAATATTCTGCACTCTCTCTGAGACATCCTTGATCCTGGCACCAGGGAACCAACACACCATTCTGATTATTTTGCTGCTGGTCACAGATACGTCTGTCTGTATCTCCAACTGGAGAATCCCCTAACACAATTGATCTCTTGGAACTCGACGTACCCCTCATATGTTAGAGCCAGTCTCAATACCAGAAACTTGGCTATTTGTGCTAAGTTGGGGAAGAAAGTGAGGACTGCAGATGCTGGAGATCAGAGCTGAAAATGTGTTGCTGGAAAAGCGCAGCAGGTCAGGCAGCATCCAAGGAGCAAGAGAATCGACGTTTCGGGCATAAGCCCTTCTTCAGGAATGCGCTAAGTTGTGCTAAGTTGTGCTATTTGTGCTAAGTTTCCCTGGGAATCCATCACCCCCAACATTTTTCAAAACAGCATACTTGTTTGAAATGGTGATAGCTACAGAAGATTCCTGCACTACCTGCCTACCTCTCTTATCTTTCCTAGAGTTAACCCATCTATGTGACTGTATCTGTGACTTTTCTCGCTTCCTATAACTGCCGTCAATCACATCCCTTTGCCCTTGTAAATTCCTCATTGCCTCTAACTGTCTCTCCAACTGATCCATTTGATTTGATAGGATTTGCGAACAATGGCATTTACTACACATATAATCCTCAGTAACATGTAAACTCTCCCTAAACTCCCACATCTGACAAGAAGAGCATTTCACTCTCCTAAAGGCCATTTTTGCTTCTTTTAATCTACAGATCCAGAAAATAGCTTTGTCTTATTCCTCTATAAAATACTATTCCATGTTAATTCATACTATTCCATGTTAATTCATACTTATGACTTATATTTTTAAGTTTAATCAAGACACATAGCTCAATATAACATTTAATCAAGAAAGAACCCGCTCTACTCACTACTGCAGACTTACTCTGAGGCCAAACATAAAATATTTACTTATCTGTCTCTATGCTATGACTTCTCCCAAACGGGTTCCTACAAGACTAGTTATGAATTTCACTGTTTGTTAATTTTCCTAGACACACTCCGATGTCCAGTGATATACAAATTCAAACAGCAAAGGCAGTAACTGCGCAGGTTCACTGTTGTATCAAGGAGCAGTGTGCGTCTCTTCCTTTCTCCTCTCCTGCACTGACTTCATCCACAACATCATAGCTCCAAATTTTAATCTGAGCTCCAAGCTCATTTACCTTGTTTTGTATACTGCAGACATTTAAGTACAACACCCTCAGTGCTGCATTGACTGCATCCCTTCTCATTATTGTCCCCTATCTGCTGTGCCTGTAGTTAGATTCCTGACTGTTTTCATTCTCTCTGTCCTATTACTTGTTGTAGAAACTTTCATAACCTGTGATGAGCATTCCCACCTTTAACATTTTCCATAATTTTTCATGCAGCTGAACCTGGCTGGTCATATTCCTTCAGCAGAACCTCTTTCTTTTGCTACCTATGTTGTTGATACCTACATGGACTTTATTTCCACTGACACTACAATCTCGTTTGCAGCTCAGATGAGATATCCTGAACCTGGGCACCAGGCAGGCAACACAGCCTTCAGGACTTTTCATTCTGACCACGGAGAATGGTGTCTGTTCCCTTGACTATACTATTCTGGATTACAACTACATTTCTCTTTTCTCACCACTATTGAATGGCTCCCTATACCATGGAGATACTCCTTGGGAATGGACTACCATAGTATGATAGAATTCTTCATCGAGATGGAGAGTGAGGCAGTTCATTCTGAGAATAGGATCCTTAATCTTAATAAGGGAAATTGTGACGGTATGAGATGTGAGCTGGCTCGGATGGATTAGGAAACATTGCTGAAAGGAATGACAATGGAACAGCAATGGCAAACATTCAAAGGATGAATGGTTGAATTACAGAAATTGTTTATTCCTATCTGGTACAAGACAGGCCAAATCATGTCTTAGAAAGGAAGTTAGAGACAGTATTTGATGCAAAAAAAAGCATCCAAATTGGCAAAAATAAAAGAACTGAGGATTGGGAACAGTTTGGAAGTCAGCAAAGGAAGGCCAATGAGTTAATTAAGAAGAGAAAAATTGAGACCAGGAGTAAGCTTGCAAGGAATACAGGAATGGATTAAAATGTTTCTGTGGTTATTAAAATATTAAGATAAAAGATTGGTTAAAACTAATGCAGGTCCCTTACAGTCAGAAATGGAGGAATTTATAATGGGGAATGAAGAAAAACTGACTGACAAACTAAATTCATGTTTTGCTTCTGTCTTCAGAAAGGAGGAACTGAATAACATACCAGAAATGATGGGGAACATAAGATTTAGTGAGAGGGAGGAACTGAAGCAAACCTGTTTGGTAGAGAAATGGTGTTTGGAAATAGTTCCTATGTGCTCGAGGATAGCTAACGTAATTGTCGGGAAGAGATCTGCCACCCTGCCCACCCACAGCATGGCCACATAAAAACCATAGAAGCTGGACTGCAAAACACAGAAATCAAGCCTGCCAACACATATAGAACACACCCACAATGCCTTAGTCTTGGCCAAACAGATTAACAAAGCAAATAGGCAAGCTATTCCCAGACCAGAGAATACACTTCTGAAACAATCTTCCGTTGTTCCCAGCTCCGATTAGCACTGCGGTTCCAATACCCTAAGGGCAGGCTCATTTCCCATTGAAACCAATACCGCATAAACAAAGAGGCAGACCAAGAGACCCTGGAAGATTTTGCTTGCAGGAGGAACACAATGGACAGACCTGGATGCCAGGAGAAGGGACATTTACACATATTCACGCAGACGGGAAATACAATGAAGAATCTGCTAGAAAACATTCTCAGCCACTCATTGAGATAGTTGGAATCTCCTGTGTCAATTACAAATGAATTGCTAATGCTGGACGCTTGGTTAACTTCCATTCAGTTTATTCTTGTTTTAAACGCTTTACAATTGTCACCATTGGACTGTAACTGCTTTACAATTATCACTTTTGTGTTGTACCCCGATAAGCATGCCTGCACCTTCTGTTCTGTGAAGAGCATTCTGGCCATCTGTGCAGAGAATCAATTCTGTGTCAGCCTGGTCAATTTCTCTTCCGCGATATTGCTTTGTTTAATAAACTGCTTGTCAATTTTACTACACTCCTCATTTGTGATCCGTTGACCTGATTTTTTCCAACAGTAATTCTGCTGTTTAAAAAGAAAGTAGAGAGAAAAATTATAGACCAGTGAGTCTGGCATTGGTAGTGGGAAAGATGTTTGAGTCCCTTATCGAGGGTTTCTTAGCAGAGCACTTAACAGTAATCAGATTAGATACAAGTCAGCATGATTTACAAAGGGAAACCATACTTGACAAGTGTACTGGAATTCTTTGAGATGTAACTGGTGGAGTTGATCCGGGAGATGGGAGAGGACAGTGAATGTGGTTTATTTAGCTTTCTATAAAATCCCATATAAGAGATTAATATGCAAAATTTAAACACATGGAATTGGAAGTAGCATATTGAGATGGACAGAAAATTGGTTAGCAGACAGAGAATAGGAATAAATTGCTCTTTTTCTGAATGGTTGGCAGTAATTAATGGGGTACTGCGAAGACTGTTCTCGGATCCCAACTACACATAACATAGGTTAATGATTTAGATAAGAGAACTAAATGTAGTATCACCACATTTGCAGGTGAGATTAAGCTGGTGAGAAGGATGAGCTGTGAGGAGGATGCAGAGATGTTGCAATGTGATTTGGACAGGCCGAGTGAGTGGACAAATACTTAGTAAATGCAATATAATGTGGATACATGTGAAATCATCCACTTGGTAACAAAAATAGGAAGGCAGATTATTATTTGAATAGCCGTAAATTGCGAGAGAGAAGAATGCTCAGAGACCTGGGTATCATCACACACCAATTGCTGAAGGTAAGTAAGCAGGTGCAACAAGCAGAAAAAAAGACAAACGTATGTTAGCCTTTATAGGGAGAGGATTTGAGAACAGAAACAAGTATGTTTTGTGACAAGTATGCAGGCATTAGTGAAGCTGAACCTGGAAGAATATGGACAGATTTGGTCTCCTTATCTGAGGAAAGATGTTCCTGCTATAGAGGGAGTACAGCAAAGGTTTAGCAAATTGACACCTGGGATGGCTGGACTGATGTTTCTGATGAGGAGAGATCCTGTCAGTTAGAATTGTGTTCACTGGAGTTTTAGAAGAATAAGCAGAATGCCAAAGAAACCTGTATAATTTTATGATTCGGAGATGCCGGTGTTGGACTGGGGTGTACAAAGTTAAAAATCACACAACACCAAGTTATAATCCAACAGGTTTAATTGGAAGCACATTAGCTTTCGGAGCGACGCTCCTTCATCAAGTGATTGTGGAGGGCTCGATCGTAACACAGAATTTATAGCAAAAATTTGCAGTGTGATGTAACTGAAATTATACATTGAAGAATTGATTGTCTGTTAAGCCTTTCATCTGTTAGAATACAGTGATAGTTTCACTTCTTTCATGTGTAAATCACAAAACACTTTTTTTAAA
>NC_057716.1:80338349-80340004 GCF_004010195.1 Chiloscyllium plagiosum | reverse complement strand
TGTGTGTGTGTGTGTGTAGTGCAATGGTGATCACCTGTAATGTGACATGAACCCAAGGTCCCGGTTGAGGCCCTCCCTATTGGAACTGAACTTAGCTATCAGCCTCTGCTCGGCCACTTTCCTCTGCTGCCTGTCCCGAAGTCCACCTTGGAGGATGGTCACCGAAGGTCCGAGGCTAAATGTCCTGGACCACTGAAATGTTCCCCAACTGGGAGGGAACCCTCCTGTCTATTGATTGTTATGCGGTGCCCATTCATCCTTTGCACGGTTTCCCCAATGTACCATGCCTCCGGGCATCCTTGCCTGCAACGTATAAGATAGACAACGTTGGCTGAGTCACATGAGTACCTGCCATGTACAAGGTGGAAGGTGTTCCCACGCGTAATAGTGGTATCTATGTCCACAATCTGACACGTCTTGCAGCGTCCACCGTGATGGGGTTGTATGGAGTTGTCCTGAGAGCCAGGCTGTATGCTACGAACAATGATCTGTTTGAGGTTTGGCGGTTGTTTAAAGGCAAGTAGTGGAGGTGTGGGGAAGATCTTGGTGAGGTGCTCATCCTCATTGATAATGTGTTGCAGGTCACGAAGAACATGGCGTAATTTTTCAGCCCCTGGGAAGTACTGAACAACGAAGGGTACCCTGTCAGTTGCAGCCCGTATCTGTCTCCTGAGGAGGTCATTACGGTTCCTTGCTGTGGCACATTGGAACTGGCAGTCGATGAGTTGACCATTGTACCCTGATGCTCAGATGAGGAGGAACGTGACGGACACCTGGAAGTACTCAAGGATGCCATCACAAGAATGGGGTACGATGCTCAACTCATCGACCGCCAGTTCCGACGTGCCACAGCAAGGAACCGTAATGACCTCCTCAGGAGACAGACACGGGCTGCAACGGACAGGGTACCCTTCGTTGTTCAGTACTTCCCAGGGGCTGAAAAATTATACCATGTTCTAGGTGACCTGTAACACATTATCAATGAGGATGAGCACCTCACCAAGACCTTCCCCACACCTCCACTACTTGCCTTTAAACAACCGCCAAACCTCAAACAGATCATTGTTCATAGCAAACTGCCCGGCTCTCAGGACAACTCCATACAACCCTGTCACGGTGGACGCTGCAAGATGTGTCAGATTGTGGACATAGATTATTACGCGTGGGAACACCTCCTACCATGTACATGGCAGGTACTCATGTGACTCAGCCAACATTGTCTATCTTATACATTGCAGGTAGGGATGCCCGGAGGCATGGTACATTGGGGAAACTGAGCAAAGGCTACGACAACGGATGAATGGGCACCGCACAACAATCAACAGACAGGAGGATTCCCTCCCAGTTGGGGAACACTTCAGTGGTCCAGGACATTCAGCCTCGGACCTTCGGGTGACCATCCTCCAAGGTGGACTTCGGGACAGGCAGCAGAGGAAAGTGTCCGAGCAGAGGCTGATAGCTAAGTTCGGTACCCATAGGGAGGGCCTCAACCAGGACCTTGGGTTCATGTCACATTACAGGTGATCACCATTGCACTATACACACACACTCTTACATATACACGTACACAGATACACACAGACGCGCACACAGACACCCACACACACCCTTATAGACACACACACTCCCACACATGCACCCCTTCACAGACGTAA
>NC_057716.1:80306233-80336757 GCF_004010195.1 Chiloscyllium plagiosum | reverse complement strand
CAGAGCAGGATTAAGTGCTGTATTCCTGCTCCTATCTGCTATATTTCTATGTTTCTGTTCGAGGGGAAGTCCCTCTGCTTGTTAAGCCACTGCCTGATTCACATGGGATTCAAATACCTTCCAAAAAAATACAGCCCGGGTCTCTCAACACCTCTCCAAACAGCTGACTTGACCTCTGACACTTCAATGATTCCACGTTATATATGTGTACTGCTGTCAATTGTTATCAAAGAGTTAATGTATGCTAAAGAAACCTCATTAAGTTGAAATACAAGAGACAGGAGTACGATAGGATATTCCCCAATTTACTTGACCTTTGGATCAATTATCTGAAGTTACTTTAAGAAATGTCCACATGATAGCAAATTTATATTGAGAAGGGGGATTTTCTAAGTGATAAACCCCAGTTCTTTTTTCTGAGGAAAAGTAATTTCATCTGGATTTTTGAAAGCTTTACCAGTTGAAGTCCATGGATAAAGTTCCACATGATATGTTAAAAATGGCAAAACTTCAGCGTAATACCTGAAAATTTTTAAAAATGGTTGAAGCGTGAGAAAAAGCAACAGACAGCAAACAAATGATGTCATATTGTGGAGAAGGAATTGAATAGAAATGCTTTGGGTTCATTATCAGAGGTTTGATTTCAGGAGTCTGGTATAAGTTAATTAATCTTTAATCATTACTACTGAGATTAATTTGCATTGGAGTTGGACAATACCATAAAAATAAATAAACAATGTGAGTTCATACTTTATTAAAAGTTGTATTAACTTAATCATGAACCAAAAATCCTTTGGATCTCTGTAATGTTCAAAATCATTGCATTGCTTTGGACCCTTATTTAGTCCTTTTAACCTAAATCAATTAAGAGGCAGATTCAGTGTCCTGATTAACCACAGCTAAGTTTTAATCATAGCATCACTACAGTGCAGAAAGAGACCATTCTGCAAAAGCCCATCGAGACGGCACTGACCCTCCGAAGACTACTCCACCCTAACCCACAATACTCCCATAACCCCTCACTCTTCATTGCTAATCAATTCAGCCTGTGCATCCCTGAACACTACGGATAAATTTGCATGGTCAATCCACTTAATTTGCATGTTTTTGGACTGTGGAAGGAAACTGGAGGACCCAGCAGAAATTCACATGGACACAGGAAGAGCATACAACTTCTTCAAAGACAGTCACCTAAGGCTGGAATCAAACCCAGGTCCCTGACACTGTGAGGCAGCAGTGCTAACCAATGAGTCCCCTGCTGCCCTGAACTGCAAGCTTACACACAAGGAAGACTACTTACTTCAACATGCATAGTACTTCTGGTCTAAGATCCAATCCCATCCCAGTAATTGCATTTGAGCCTTTCAGAATGTGATGTGGACCGAAATGATGAAAGCTAAAGAATTAAAATGAGAAAAAAAACTTTAGAACCACACAACCACAAAAGCAGCAGGCAATAACAAAGTGATTGAAAAGAGTTTCACTGTCTTACACAAAGTGTGAGACTTTATGAATAATAATCTGTAGGTTTTCAAACTCATTTTCGGTTGTTTGCCATTTGTCAAAGAATTGATTAATTCATTCTTAATCAATGAACATAACTTTCCAGCTCACATAAATGAAGTTCCACAGGAAACTAATTTCGCCTACAACAATGGATTCTTAAAAATATAAAATATTGGTGCACCATGTCATTCCAAGGATCACAATCCAAATGATCCTCTGAATTAAGCATTGTTTTGCTCCTGTTATTGGCACAGGCTTTGCTGCTCAAAATTGATCAGTGCATGATCCTATTGAGACAAGCACTGTGCAAATGTTATGATGTTTCTTCATTTCCATGTTTGTAATGCTCATCTGAATGTGACCCACAATGTGTTTGGTTAAATGTACATCATGAGTCCCAGCACTGTGTAGAACTAGTTCCTGCAGGCTTGCTTGTCTTAAACGCAGCCCGTGCCTCTTAAAAGGGAATCACACTCTTTAGAGAGAAACTGCTACAAATAGACTGCAAGAATTTGCTGGAAGAAGAAACATCCCAGCTGGAGTAACAGGGAAGAAAAGGAATTCCGAGGTATTCCGATGTACATCTGGTGGCCTTTTTGGAGAGTAACTAGCATCAATCATGAAGGAAGTGAATGTTTCGGATTATGATGTCAATTAAGTGGACTGCTTTGCACTGGATGGTGTCAAGTTTCTTGAATCTGTTTGGAGCTAGACTTGTCAAGTCAAATAGGGAATATTCTATCATACTCCTGACTTATGTCTTGTAGGTAGAGTCGAGAGTGGGGAGCTGGAAAAGCACAGCAGGTGAGGCAGCATCCGAGAAGCAGGAGAATCGATGTTTCGGGCTTAAGCACTTCATCAGGAATTACTCCTGATCCTTGGTTGCTGCCTCACCTGCTGTGCTTTTCCAGTACTCCATTTTCAACTTTGATCTCCAGCATGTGCAGTCGTCACTTTTCTCCGAGTGGGTAGACAGCAGGTTTCAGGAAGTCAGGGCTTGACTTCCTGCAAAATTCCTGACATCTGATTTGTTTTTGTAGCCACAAGATTTATAAGGTCAATGGTAACCCTCAGGGCATTGACTGTGGGGAATTCAGTGATGGCGAGGTCATTTAATCTCAAGTGAAAATAGGTAAATTCTCTCCTGTTGGAAATGCTCATTGCCTACCAGTTCTGTGGTGCCATTGTCACTTGCTACTTCTCAACCCAAGTCTGGACCTTGTCGAGGTCTTGCTGCAAATGAACATGGATGATTCAGTTTCTGACGAGTCGCAAAAAGTGCTGAATATTGTGCAATCATCAGAGAACATCCCTTATGCTGGAAGGAAGATTATTGCTGAAACAGCTGAAGTTGGTTAGACCCAGGATGCTACCCTGAAGAACCCCTCGTACTAAATGATGGACCTCCAGCAACAACCAACATCTTCCTTTGCACTAAGCAATACGCTAACCAATAGGTATATTCAATATAGTGTCAAATATTGGGAAAATATAGAGATGTACATTTTTAAAAAAAATTAGTTTTGCAAAAGTGACAGATTAAGCAATAACAGGAGACTATTGACCTTAATGTAGATTGGGATACTAATAATGTAAAGGCCAGAGAGACAACAGCTTCTGATGTGCATTCAGGAGAATTTTATTGATCGAATATATTTCTGTTCTGCTGAGGAAAGAAGCAGTGATGCATTTTATTCTTGCAATTGAGATGAGTCATATGCAGTAAGTATCAGGAAAGAAACTTCTTGGGAACTGTGATCATGTTATCACAAGATTCAGCTTATTTATGGAGAATAAAAAGGGTCAGATGAAGCAGAAGAAGGGAGCACATGACAGATGTAGGGTTGATAATGCAATTGATGGATAAAACAGTCAAAAGCAAGTGCAAGAGAAAATAAGGGATGCCACTAGCAAACACGACAGGGCACTGGCAGCTAACATAAAAACAAATCCACTAATTTTTGACAGATAAATAATCCACAGAAGTTCCACAAACTTTGCAGATGCAGAAATTAGTCAAAAGTATCTGATTGTGTGTTAGATGGCCTAAAGAGCACTCATAGCTTAATTCTCATTACAACTGAATTCATGTTCAGCACTGGTGTTTACTGGATTTGCATTATTTAAAGTTGCAGAACATCAATTGGATTAATCGGAATGGCTATTTTATGACATAATATGCCAGAAGCAAACCCTTCCAGAAATGGCATGCATTCACACATTAGGATTTTTCCCACAAAGGTATGCCAAGGGGTCATGCTAGAATTAGCCCAAAATGCAGCACGCATCATTTTCTTCAATCCAGGGATTCACTAACAACAGCACCAGTGATTCGATATAGCCCAGTTTTGGGGTCATTGCCTTTGCCTGTTACAGCGATTTAGGTGATTAAAATGCAAGTTGTTCCGCAGAATCAGGGCAGGACAGAAAGATCATCCTTTGCTTTAAAATCTGCCCATTTGGGTCGTTCCTTTAAGAATAATAAACATGAACACCATACGATCTAAAGACTGTAAGTGCACTGATTATTAATTTCATGTATTGGTTGTGGAAGTGTACTAAAGAAGTAAGCATTGAAACCCTGAAATATTAACCTTCAAACTGGTAGCCTGTTAAATCTTTTGAACCTCAGGCATAAATTCAAAGGCACGTTGCTGTTGGAGAAAGAATAATATCCGACCTTGTCATCTTACTTAACAGTGCAGCATGATGTATCAGACTCTCCTCCATCCCAACCAACACCACCACCCCCCTCCAACTCCCCACTACACTCCAGTGTAGCACCTTGCTTCCAGCCAGGCACGCTCCCAGATGGATGATGGATAATTGCAAACTCATTCAGATGGAAATTGCAAGTACATACTTGTGTCCTAGCAGTTAATGTGCAGTGTGTCACCTTGAACATAATAGTTAAAAAAACAAGGTTATGTTCAGTTGAAGTATTTGTAGCCCATTGTAAGTTAGCTTATTAGTTTAGATGGACTGTTGAAGTAAAGCTTCACTTTTAATGTTAATTACTGACTGAAAAATGTAACATTAAAAGAAAGAGTATAATCACTGTGCCTTTTTAACAAGCAAAGAATTGTTATTAATATTATGTGCAATACTGTCCTTCAAATTTGGGGGAGTATTTTTAAACACTTGATAATAATATCATCAGAAGAGATGCTTTAGAGATGCTCCTCAGGCTGACACAATGAAGAACAGAATTAATGTCAGAAGCTATAAAATGAAGTAAGATGAGTTAATGAGTGTGCTTCTGCTAATGTTAATTACATTGCCTTTTGATCAGGCACAGACACTTCACAATGCCAATTTTCACATATGATGGGCCACAATTTGCTGAAGCAGGGCATTGAGTGGTGTCTGTCTTTAGGTACACGTGCCCTTACATGTCTAGGCTTTTCAGTTTTTTGCATGGTATGCTGCTGAAATTGCGAATTGATGACTGTACGGCAAGGGAAAGCCGAGTTAACTGGGCAAACAATAGTGTATTGCCTCACCCAATCAGATTGAAGGAGGATGAATTACATGTCAGATCAGGAATAAGTAAAGCCAGAGAAGAAAAGAAAGATTGGTTTGACTGAAAAAGGAGAAGTGAGATATCAGGAAGAATTCCTAAATTTTAAAATTAGCATGTTTAAAATCTCCAATGTCAATTGCAACCTGAGGAGTGAGACACATCCAGTTACTTGTTAATTTCTGGTGTCAGTAAGGGTGAATGGCAGTAATTTTTAGCTATTACATAATTTGAAGAAACTTCATTTGGAACAATAAAACACATCTTTCTGTGGCAAATTAGCTCATACCAACTACACAAATACAGCAAGCTCATACCATGCAATTCATAAAGAATGGAGGAATGTTTTCTTTCCAATGTTAACACTGAAGAGTGGAGTTCAGCAGCTTTGATATGTTTAACTACACATCTGACCCTTCATCCTCTGCTCTTAGACTGGCCCACAAGGGAACACAACCTCTCCATATCTACCCTGTCAAATCTTCCAAGAATCTTACGTGTGACAATAAGGTCTTCTCTAGTTTTCTAAATTTTAACGACTAATTCCAATTTACTAAACCTTTAACTAGCCATTTGGATACAGACCTGGCTCAAAGGTAGAAGATTGAGGGTGATGCTGAAGCCCTTGCAGACTGGAGACCTGTGGTGTGCCACAAGGATTGGTGCTGGGTCCACTGCTTTATATCATTTATATAAATGATTTGGATGTGAACAGGAGGTATAATTAGTAAGTTTGCAGATGACACCAAAACTGAAGGAGTGGTGGACAACGAAGAAGTTTACCTCAGAGTATAACAGGATCTTGATCAGATGGGACAATGGGTTGAGGAGTGGCAGATGGAGTTTAATTTAGATAAATTTGAGGGACTGCATATTGGAAAGGAAAATCAGAGCTGGACCTCATACTGTTAATGGTAAGGTCCTGGTGAGTATTACTGAACAAAGAGCTCTTGGAGTGCAGATTCATAATTTCTTGAAAGTGGAATCACAGATAGATAGGATGGTGATGAAGGTGTTTGGTATGCTTGCCTTTATTCGTCAGTGCATTGAGTATAGGAGACGGGAGGTCATCTTGCGGCTCTACCTGACATTGGTTAGGCCACTTTTGGAATGGGATGTGCAATTCTGGTCTCCCTTCTATCAGAAGGATGTTGTGAAACTTGAAAGGGTTCAGAAAAGACTTACAAGGATGTTGGAGGGTTGGAGAGTTTGAGCTATTGGGAGAGGCTGAATAGGCTGGGGCTGTTTTCCCCGGAATGTTGGAGATTGAGGGGTGACCTTATGGAGTTTTATAAAATCATTACGGGCATGGATAGGGTAAATAGACAAGGTCTTTTCCCTGGGATCGGGGAGTCCAGAACTAGAGGACATAGGTTCAGGGTGAAGGGGAAAAATTTAAAAGGAATCAAAGGTGCAATTTTTTCACAAAGAAGGTGGTGCATGTATGGAATGAGATGCCAGAGGAAATGGTGGAAGCTGATACAATGACAACATTTAAAAGGCATCTAGATGTTACAGAGTTATAGAGTCATACAATCATGGAGCTATACAGCAGTGAAACAGACACTTTGATCCAACCCATCCATGCCTACCAGATATCCCAACCCAATCTAGTCTCACCTGTCAGCATCTGGCTCAATTTCCTCCAAGCCCTTCTTATTCATCTACACATCCAGATGCATTTTAAATCTTGTATTCATAATAGCCTCCACCACTTCCTCTGACAACCAATTCCACACATGCATCATCCTCTGTGTGAAAATGTTGCCCCTTAGGTTTCTTCTATATTTTTCCCCTCTCACCCTAAACCTATGCCCTAAAAGTTCTGGACTCACCCACCCCAATGAAAATACTTTGTTGATTTATCCTATCCATGTCCCTCATGATTTTATAAACCTCGGTAAGGTCACCCTTCAGCCTTCGATGCTCCAGGGAAAATAACCCCAGCCTATTCAATCTCTCCTTATAGCTCAAATCCTCCAACCCTGGCAACATCCTTGTAAATCTTTTCTGAACCCTTTCAAGTTTCACAACATCCATCCATTTAGAAGGAGAGCAGAATTGCACGCAATATTCCAAAAGTGGCCTAACCAATGTCCTGTACAGCCGCAACATGATTTCCCAACTCCTATACTCAATGCTCTGACCAATAAAAAAAGCATACTAAACACCTCCTTCACTATCCTACATACCTGCAGCTCTACTTTCAAGGAGCTATAAGCCTGCATCCAAGGTCTCTTTGTTCAGCAACATTTCCTAGGACCTTACCATTAAATGTATATGTCTTACCAAGATTTACATTCACAAAATGCAGCACCTCACATTTATCTAAATTAAACTTGATCTGCCACTCCTCAGCCTATTGGCTCATCTGATCAAGATCCAAGCCAAGTTCGCTTTCTTTGCTGTCCGCTACACCTCCAATTTTGATGTCATCTGCAAATGTACTTAATACATCTTAAGCTCACATCCAAATCATTTATATAAATGACAAAAAGTAGTGGACCCAGCACCAATCCTTGAGACACTCCACTGGTTACAGGCCTCCAGTCTGAAAAACAACCCTCCATTACCACTCTCTGTTTTCTACCTTTGAGCCATCGAAATGGTGAGTTCTCCCTATATTCCATGAGACCTAACCTTGCTAACGAGTCTCTCATGGGGAACCTTGTCGAATGCCTTACTGAAATCTGTAGATCACGTGTACCACTCTGCCCTCTTTGTTACTTTTGCAAAAACATCAATCAAGTTTGTGAGACATGCGTTCCCACACACAAAGCCATGTTGACTATTCCTAATCAGTCCTTGCTTTTCCAAGTACATGTACATCCTGTCCCTCAGGATACCCTCCAACAACTTGCCCACCACCGACATCAGGCTCACTGGTCCATAGTTCCCTGGTTTGTCCTTACCACCCTTCTTAAATAGTGGCACCACATTAGCAAACCACCAGTCTTCTGGCAACTCACCTGTGACTATCGATGATACAAATATCTCAGCAAGAGGCCCAGCAATCACTTCTGTAGCTTCCCACCAAGTTCTAGTGTACACCTGATCAAGTCCTGGGGATTTATTCACCTTTACGCATTTCAAGACATCCAGCATTTCCTCCTCCATAAAATGGACATTTTTCAAGGTGTTACCATCTATTTCCCTACATTCTATATTTTGCATGTCCTTTTCCACAGTGAATACTGATGCAAAATACTTGTTTAGTATCTCCCCCATCTTCTGCGGCTCCACACAAAGGCCACCTTGCTGATCTTTGAGGGGCCCTATCTTTCTCTAGTTACCCCTTTTGTCCTTAATGCATTTGTAAAAACTCTTTTAATTCTCCTTAACTCTATCTGCTAAAGCTATCTCATGTCCCCTTTTTGTCCTCCTGATTTCACTCTTAAGTATACTCCTATTGACTTTATACTCTTCTAAGGATCCACTTGATTGATCCTGTCTATACCTGACATATGTTTCCCTCTTATTCTTAACCAAACCCTCAATTTCTTTAGTCATCCAGCATTCCCTATAGCTACCAGCCTTTCCTTTCACCCTGACAGAATATACTGTCTCTGGATTCTCGTTATCTCATTTCTGAAGGCTTCCCATTTTCCAGCCGTCTCTTTACCTGCGAACATCTGCCCCCATCTGCTTTTGAATGTTCTTGCCTAATACCGTCAAAATTGGCCTTTCTCCAATTTAGAACTTTAACTTTTAAATCTGGTCTATCCTTTTCCATCACTATTTTAGATCTAATAGAATTATGGTCCTGGCCCCAAAGAGCTCCCCCACTGACACCTCAGTCACCTGCCCTGCCTTATTTCCCAAGATTAGGTCAAGTTTTGCACTTTCTCTAGTAGGTACATCCACATATTCAATCAGAGAATTTTCTTGTATACATTTAACAAATTCCTCTCCATCCAAACCCTTAGCACTATGTCAGTCCCAGTCTATGTTTGGAAAGTTAAAATCCCTGACCATAACAACCCTTTTATTCTTACAGATAACTTAGATTTCCTTACAAATTTGATTCTCAATTTCCCTCTAAATTTAGGGGGTCTATAATACAATCCCAATAAGGTGATCATCCCTTTCTTATTTCTCCATTCAACCCAAATAACTTTCCTGGATGTATTTCCGGAAATATCCTCTCTCAGTACAGCTGTAATGCTATCCATTATTAAAAAAAAAACACTTCCCCTCCTCTCCTGCCTCGCTTTCTGTCCTTCCTGTAGCATTTGTATCCTGGAACATTACGCTGCCAGTCCTGCCCATTCCTGAGACATGTTTCTGTAATTGTTATGATATCCCATTCCAATGTTCCTCACCATGCCCTGAGTTCATCTGCTTTCCCTGTTAGACCTCTTGTATTTGAAATAAATGCAGTTTAATTTATTAGTCCTACCTTGTTCCTGCCTGCCCTGACTGTTTGACTCACTTGTGTTCTCAGCTGCGCCATTCTCAGATTGATCTCTTTCCTCATTATCTCCCTGTGTGCCAAACCCCACCTTACTAGTTTAAATCCTCCCAAGCAGCTCCAGCAAATCTTGCTGGTATATTAGTCCCTTCCAGTTTAGGTGCAATCCGTCCTTCTTGTACAGGTCAATTCTACCCCAGAAGAGATTTCAATGATCAAAAAATGTGAATCCTTCTCTCATACACCAGTTCCTCAGCTATACATTCATCTGCTCTATCCTGCTATCCCTACCCTTACTAGTTCCAGGAAAGATTTAGAGGGATATGGTCCAAGTTCTGGTAAATGGGACTAGATTAATTTAGGATATCTGGTCAGCATGGATAGGTTGGACCGAAGGGTCTGTTTCTGTGCTGTATATTTTTCTGACTCTATGACTCTTTTCTTTTAAGAAAACCTCTGAATATCCAGAATCAACCTAGTGAAATTTCTCTGGACTGCGTCCATTGCCAGTATTTATTTCCTTTGTTAGGGAAACCAAGACTGCTCACAGTATTCTAGGTGTCATCTGACTAGAGCCTTATATAGTTTAGTAAGACCTCCTTAATTTCATCACACACAGAGAAAACTCAGCAGGTTTGGCAGCATCTGTGGGGAGAAAACTGAGTTACCAACTTGAGTCCGAGGATTCTTCATCAGAACTCATTGAAATGAGGACGTACCACACTTGAAATATTAACTTTGCTTCCTCCCCACAGATGCTGCCAGACCTGCTAAATTTTCCAGCAATTTCTATTTCTGTTTCAGATCTCCAGCATCTGCAATTCTTTGTTTTAGTTCTCCTTATTTTTATACTCTGTACCTTTTGAAATGAAGACCAACATTCCATTTGCCTTTCCTATTACTCACTGTACTCAGATGAATTACGTGTGTGGATGTCAAACTCCCTCTGTGCTGTAGCTTTCTGTAGTCCTCACCTATTTAAATCATACTCAGCTTATCTTTTCTTCCTGCCAAAGTGCATAAACCCGCATTTTCCCACTTGACATTTCATCTGCTAAGTTTCTATCTACTCATTGAAACCGTTCAAATCTTTTCAAACACTCTTTGTATCCTTATTACCTGTCTCCCATGTATTTTTGTTTCATTCACAAATTTGGCATTAGTACATTTTACTTCTGCCATCTAAACCATAAATATTGAAGATAATTGTGGCCCCAGCATAGATTCCTGTGGCACTCTATTCATTAAATTGTCCTCTCTCCATGCTAATACACAATGCTACACAATGGCTCATCTTATTAAGCGAGTAGCTTTATATGGAGTACCTTGTCAAATTCCTTTTGGAAATCCAAATATACTGGATCTAATGTTTCCCTTTTATCTACCCTGCTTTGCTAACCCAAATCCTCTGGAGTTTTTTTCTGAAAAATTCTTGAAGCGATTATTTCCTTAGCCTTGTTCTCCAAAATGCCTATGTTCAGTTTAGACCCTCTTCTTCTTTTCATTTATTTAAGGAGCTCTTACAGTCCATTTTTCATATTACTTGCTATTCTGCCCTCATGATTTATTTTACTATTCACTATTTCAGCAAACATCATTATAGTACAGAAACAAAGTACAAACATTAAATTTTGTACATTAAGTTCTTGTATTTATACCTTAATTTCGCAATAGCTCTCAGCAAAATCAAAAACTGTTCCATGATGCCTTAAAATTTGAATTTCCTGTTCCTCTCCAGCAAATTTCTTTTTTTTTAAGTGTCAATCAAATATTTACAAATGACAAATAAAGGTAAGTTAAATAGTCAACAACAATTTTCTATTAGGCCGAGTAAAGTTCCCATTTGTTTCAATAATTTCCCAGTGTCCAGTTCAGTTAGGATCCAATAATATACCAAATAGCCCAGAACAGGCACTTAAAGCAAAATACTTGCACGAGAGAAAAGCATTTACATTACTCAATGAATGAGCATATTAAATAATTTATTGGACCTCGGAGACTTTTTTTATTCAGTCATAGGATCTCAGTATTGCTGGGTGGGCCAGCATTTATTGTCCACTCCTAATTGCCCTTGAGAAGGTGGTAGTGAGCTGCCTTCTTGAACTGCTGCAGTCCATCCGCTGTAGGTGGATACACATTGTCATTAGGGAGGGTGTGCTAGAATGTTCCCCAGTGTGTTAACAAGCCGTCAATATGGTGATTATGTGGACTTTAAGAGCAATCTTCCTAAGTCAAAAATGTACTTCTACAACTTCCTACATTTCTTTTCAGTTCACACAATATACAAACAGAATCAAGAGCAGTAGATAAATCAGTATTTTAAACCTGCTGCATCATTTAATTAGACCATGGCTGATCTGATGGCAACCTGAAATCCACCACCTTTGCCCTTTGACTGACCCTTCTAGCCTTACAATGAAGCTCAACACAAACTTGAAGAACAGCGCCTTATCATTGACTGGGCACATAACAGACTTCTGGCCTCAACACTGATTTTAGCAGTTTTAGACTGCAACTTTTTCTCCATTTTTATTGAGGATTTATAAAAAAATTGTCTTTTTTTCTCAATTTTTTTATTTTGTCATGAGAGAACTACTATCCAACAAATCATCTCATCTCAAACAGCTTTTATTGGTCCCTTTACTTGCTGCTTCACCATTCCTTTGGCTTTGGTTCCATGGAAATTTTGTTGCTTATTCTATCCTGTCTTTCACTCACTTACACATTTTCCTTTTGTTTCCCAATTCATTTTCTCTCCTTCACTTACTCACAAAACAAACATTTCTAACTTTCTCAGTTCTAATGAAATGTCAAATTTGTTATACCTTCCCACAGTTTCTACTGGACCAGGCCAAATCCAACATTTTCTGTTTTTGATTTTGATCACCAGCATCAACAGTATTTTGCATTTGTATGGTGAACGTGAGATCAGCTTTTGTGAGGGAGGAAGTTTTACAGTCGGTGAGGCTGTTTTTGTTATATTCAGTATGTCAAACTAGTATTGAAATCATTGATGAGAATAGGCCTAACTTGAATTAATTCAAACATTTTGAAGAGCTGAGTAAGCAGAGGGAAAATTGTTTGGAACCAATGGGAGACACAGGGGAAAGATACTTTAGGCCATTTAAAATTATACAACTGAATGACAAAGCAATCAATATATTGGCAACCCATTTTATGCTTTGCTGATTTTTGTAAAAAGACACTATTTGACTTATAAGTAAGTCTGCATGCATTGTATCATCAGCAATAACAAAAAAAGTGTCACTGTGTTATTGTGGGATGACATTGGTGGGCTGAGGGAATGCAGAGATTAATGAGCTATGTTTCAGGATAGTAAGACAGGTGAGAGAGACGGTAAAGAAAGGGAAGAGGTCAGCCAAGCATAATTGCTGTGTCAAAGCTGTATGTGGGAATTTGTTTAGTGCAGCCTAGACTAAATCATAAACTAGTTACAGCATAGAAGAGCAACTTACAGAATCCCTCTCATCTGCTTATTCCCTTTTTATTGCTGCAGGTCTTTTATTTTCAGATAATTATCCAATTCTCTTTTGAATGTCACAGCTGAATCATCCTTCATCACACTTTCAGGCAGCACATTTTAGAAATTAATCACTCACTGCATAAAAAAGAATTTCCTCATGTTGCAATTGATTTGTCTATCACCTTCAATTGATGCCCTCAGATCTTTATTCCTTCTACAAATAGAAACAGTTTCTGCACATCAACTCTGGCCAGGCATTTCATGATTTTGAATACCTCGATCAAATCTACTGCAAATCTCCTTTTCTTCAAGGAGAACAAAGTCAACTTCTTTAATCTATCCATGTTACTGAAGTTCCTCATCCCTAGAACCATTCTCATTAATCTTTTCTACAACATCGTTAACCACTATTCAAAAGGTTACAGCTGAGCACTCAGAAGTGGTCCCATAATTAGGAAGAGTCAGCCTGGTTTTGTGAAAGGGAAATCATGATTAACCAATCAATTGAAATACTTTGAAGAAGTAATATGAATCATTGATTTGCACTGTATCCTATACTTGCACTGTACATGGATTTCCTGCAGGCATTTGACTAGGGGCCAGACAAAATGTTATTCACAAAATAGGAGCTCACAGTGAAAGGAGTAAGGTGTTAGCAGGGATAAAGATTTGTCTGGATGGCAGAAAATGAAGAGTGCTCATAAATGTACCATATGTTCATATATCTCTCTACTGCCTTCACAACCTTGTAAAGATATGAGACCCAGAACTGGGCCAATACTCCAATGAAATTGAACCAGTGTTTTGTCCAGGTTTATCAGAATTTCCTTGGTTTACCCTTTATTACTTCTAATACCTTGTGTTTCATATGTTTCATTGACCACACTTTCAACCTATTCTATTACCTTCAGTAATTTATATACAGACACTACCAGGTTCTTCTGTTCTGACACCAACTAATATTTTATACCCTCTCCTTGGTCTAACTTGCAACTCAAAATTCTCTGAATAAAATTTCACCTATCACTTTGTCATCATTCCACCAATCCACTTGAAATCGATTATTATTCACTTCACAGTTTGAGATATGTCTGAACTTTGTCTCACTTGCAAATTCTGAAATACACCCAGGTCTACATTTCCAATATTGAACAGGTCCAAACCCTGACTCCTGGGTTATCTAACTTTTCTGATGAAGGGCTTATGCCCAAAACATCGATTATCCTGCTCCTCAGATGCTATCTGACCTGCTATACTTTTCCAGCATGACACTTTTCGACCCAACCTAACTTGATATATTTCTCCACTTCACACACTATCATACAACAAGTTAGCTGACTCTGATTTTTTTTTTATTTCAAAAATATACTTTATTCATAAAATAATTTGATGGTCTGTACAGTTGGTCATGCCATACATATTTAAACATGCACATACAGAGATCAAAACTTATCATTTTTATACAGGTCTGTACATTTTTCCATCATATGCCCATATAATTAGCTGAGGCGTCAGCAGAGCCCAAATGACTGCATGGGCCCCCTGTTCTTCGTTAGGCAGGCAGACTTTACACAGTGGTCTTTCCCCACCGCGCCTTGGCGGCAGCTGCCTTCAGCGCATCCCTCAACACATAGTTCTGGACCATGGAATGTGCCAGTCTGCAATACTCAGTCGGGGTCAACTCCTTCAGCTGGAAGATCAGCAGGTTTCGGACCACCCAGAGAGCGTCCTTCACCGAGTTGATGATCCTCCAGGCACAGTTGATGTTCGTCTTGGTGTGCGTCCCGGGGAACAGGCCGTAGAGCACGGAGTCCCGCGTCACGGCGCTGCCCGGGACGAACCTCGACAAACACCACTGCATTCCTCTCCAGACTTCCTCTGCTTTTTTCAACACAAACGCACAAAAGCACTTTGTGCTCACTGCAACCAAATGAAGTCTTCTATCAGTCAGGCGGGGCCCTGCGACGTCACCTCACGCTCGTGGTGGCTGCGCCAAGGTTGAAGTCATTTCGACCTCCAATCAGCAATTCCCATCTCCTCAGCACGTCTTTCCTCGTCCATGTGGCCTACCGCCTCGCCTGAGTCCACCAGCTGCCGCTGCTGCTCCTCCGACAGGTTGGTTGTTTCATCGAGACTGGCATCAGCAATGTTTGGTCTCAGCCGTCCGACGGATGAAACGATTTCCTGCACATCCCGGAGCGTGAGTGCTCAGGATCCACTGCGGAAGTAGTGAAAGCAGGGCCTGCTGGTCAATGGGGGGATTAGCTCAAATGGTAGAGCGCTTGCTTCGCATGCAAGGGGTAGCGGGATCGATGCCCGCGTTCTCCACTTACTTTTAAAACGGCAAGTGCAACCTCTCACTCGGCTGGTCTGCAGCAGCCGGAACACCGTTTGCGTACGCCGCCTCCCTGAGAGTGGTCCCGAAAGATCAAAAGCTTCACGCGTGAGCAACAGGCCGGTCCCGCCATTTCAGGGTGCAGCGTAGGAAGAAAGTCGAGCTGCGCGGCGAAGGCAAACGCCAGCGGCGTTGACGTTTTTTTCTCTTCGGGTGAAAGTCAGCTCCTTGAAAGGATCACACCGGCGGTGGGTGAGCTGCCTGAGGTCAGCGGGCACGTCCTGGACGTGTTGGGAGGCAACTTGAACCAGTCGGTAAGTTGCGGCCCAAACCCTAACCTGACGTGTACATGAAGCTGCGAGAGTCAGGTACTGTACCGGCAGAATCTGGCAGTTTCGGATCAGCACTCAAGACGATTTTTTCATGCCAGCACAGGCCGAATCTGTGGAGATCAGCCAGTGGCTCAGGATCTCCCAGAGTGACAGATTTTCAGGGAGACAATGGCGTGACATTAGTGGAGGTGCGCAGCAAAGCATCAGCAAGGGAGAGGCACTGCTGGGCCCTCCTTCGATAGCTCAGCTGGTAGAGCGGAGGACTGTAGTCTGTCGCAAATCTGTCATTCCTTAGATCGCCGGCTCGAAGGGGCCTCAGCTGCGTGTTGGAAAGAGTGCGCATCCACCAGCACGCGGGCCACAGCAACACAGATGAGCTGAAAACGCGACAACGCTTTCAGGACGCATCGGCACACACCCTTGCCCCTCTGCAACCAGTCAGCTGTCTCCCTGCCGCGGCTGCAGCTGACGGCCAGCAGGGTGCCCTGTTTTCAACCCCAACACACAAAAGCGCTTTGTGCTCACTGCAACCAAATGAAGTCTTCTATCAGTCAGGCGGGGCCCTGCGACGCCACCTCACGCTCGTGGTGGCTGCGCCAAGGTTGAAGTCGTTTCGACCTCCAGTCAGCAATTGCCATCTCCTCAGCACTTCTTTCCTCGTCCATGTGTCGTTCCGCCTCGCCTGAGTCCACCAGCTGCCGCTGCTGCTCCTCCGACAAGGTGGTCGTTTCACCGAGACCGGCATCAGCAATGTTTGGTCTCAGCCGTCCGACGGATGAGAGAATTTCCTGCACATCCCGGAGCGTGAGTGCTCAGGATCCACTGCGGAAGTAGTGAAAGCAGGGCCTGCTGGTCAATGGGGGGATTAGCTCAAATGGTAGAGCGCTCGCTTTGCATGCAAGAGGTAGCGGGATCGATGCCCGCATCCTCCACTTGCTTTTAAAACGGCAAGTGCAACCTCTCACTCGGCTGGTCTGCAGCAGCCGGAATACCGTTTGCGTACGCCGCCTCCCTGAGAGTGGTCCCGAAAGATCAAAAGCTTCACGCGTGAGCGACAGGCCGGTCCAGCGTAGGAAGAAAGTCGAGCTGCGCGGCGAAGGCAAACGCCAGCGGCGTTGACGTTTTTTTCTCTTCGGGTGAAAGTCAGCTCCTTGAAAGGATCACACCGGCGGTGGGTGTAGCTGCCTGAGGCCAGCGGGCAGCACGTCCGGACGTGTTGGGAGGCAACTTGAACCAGTCGGTAAGCTGCGGCCCAAACCCAAACCTGACGTGCACGTGAAGCTGCGAGAGTCAGGTACTGTACCGGCAGAATCTGGCAGTTTCGGATCAGCACTCAAGACGATTTTTTCATGCCAGCACAGGCCGAATCTGTGGAGATCAGCCAGTGGCTCAGGATCTCCCAGAGTGACAGATTTTCAGGGAGACAATGGCGTGACATTAGTGGAGGTGCGCAGCAAAGCATCAGCAAGGGAGCTCCACCGAGCGGACCCTGGACCGGAAGATTATCTTGGAGGCCTCCGAAGCAAAGAGCGAGGCTTGCTGGCCCTTCACCTCCTTGAGGTCCTCCGTGACATCCACCCCCATCGTCTGCAGCAGGAGCAGGTTCTGCATACTTTCCTGGAGCTGGGACAGTTTTCCCCACCTCTCTCTCGCCTCCTGAACACCTTTGAGGATGAAGAACCTCTTGATGTTCCCTTTTACTGTTTCCCACCAGTCCGCTGGGGACTCAAAGAGGGGCTCCTCAATGTTTCCCGGGGTCAACAGCTTGGTGTTCAGCTTCCACGTTCCCTTACCAGCCCGCTGCTCGTCCTGTAGGTGATAGTCGGCCAGCAGGAGGCAGTGGTCGGAGAAGAACACCGGCTTGACGTCGGTGGATCTGACCGAGAGCGTTCGGGACACAAACAGGTAATCTATCCTTGAGCGGATAGACCCGTCTGCCCGTGACCAGGTGTATCTACGCTGCGCTCCGTCTGCAGGGGCGCTGAAGATGTCGTGCAGCTTGGCATCTTTTACCGTGACCATAAGGGCTCTGGACGTGGTGTCCAGTTTACTGTCCCCCCTGCCGGATCGTCCATCTGCATCAATGATACAGTTGAAGTCTCCGGCCAGAATGACCGGCCTGGACATAGCCAGCAACAGTGGAAGCTGCTGCAGGACAGCCAACCGATCACTCTCACCCACTGGGGCGTACATATTAATCAGTCTCAGGGGAGCATTCCTGTACATGACATCGGCGACGAGGAGGCGCCCGCCCACCACCTCCTTAACCTCGGAGATGGTGAAGTTGCCTCCTCTCAACAGGATACCCTGATCCTTTTTATTTCAGGCTTCTAACTTGCCAAGAAAATGATGATATATCAAAGTCCTTTGGAAGTCCATTTGTACCAATCACATTATACTCGGTGTTATGAAGGAGTGGGTATGTACTGTATCTTGAAGAGAGACTGGAAGCTGGCACAGACTTGGAGAGGCACAGAGTGTACTGAAAGAATTTAAAATGTAACATTAACTGTGAAACCAGTAGTGCAGCTGAGTTATCATGCTATAAAAACAAATTCACATTCAGCCAATCGGTTAAAATTATGCCCCATCTACCAAAATCCAATTTGAATTTAGTATTTTGACAACCTCAAACCATTGAAATGATTCAATGTTTTGGGTTATAAAACTGGACATTTCAAACAGTTAGACGGAGAACTGCCAAGCAAACCAACAAGTATAGACCGCTAGAGGAAGAGCTCTCTGAAAGGTACCTGTTCATATGAAAGACCTGTGAAGCAGATTTCTGAAGAAAAGACAATAGAGGAAAATCTACGGAGGAAGATACAAAGAGAAGACTCAACAGCGGTTGGTTTTGAAATTTGAATTTTTTTTGTAAGTCTTAATCAGAGTTTTTAATCGGACCAGTATTGTGCAGTAGGGAGGTAAAAGATAGTTTTAAGAGAAAGGAGTTGTAAATAGTTGTTGGTTTTAATATTGTCTGTTCAACATAAAGAATAAAATTGTTAATTTTTACTTTAAATAGTGACCTCTGGGATGGTTCTTTGCCTCTTGAAATCTAACAAATTAAGGCACGAGGTGCGGTTCGCTGTATGTGGAGTTTAAATTAGCAGAGGGGTTTACCCTGTGTTGTAACACTAGGTATAATAGTAACAAATATGGGCCATCAAATTTAACCACTATTATCAGAGGCTATGCATGGAGTTAAATTTTGTATTTTATTTAAGAAAAAAGGAAGAGATAGGGATCTAAAATGTCTGCAATGGACATCAGCCAACAAATTAATGCAATCTTCATGGGATCAAATAGAGTCATAGAGATGTACAGCATGGAAACAGACTCTTCGGTCCAACCTGTCCATGCTGACCAGATATCCCAACCCAATCCACTCCCACCTGCCAGCACCCGGCCCATATCCCTCCAAACCCTTCCTATTCATATACCCATCCAAATGCTTCTTAAATGTTGCAATTGTATCAGCCTCCACCACATCCTCTGGCAGCTCATTCCATTCATGTGAAAATCACTGTTTATTAATTTTCCCAGATGCACTCCGATTTCCAGTGACACATGAATTAAAAAACAGCAAAGGCAGTAACTGTGCAGGTTGTCTATCTCTCTGTCTCTGTCTCTGTCTCTGTCTCTCTCTCTCTCTCTCTCTCTCTCTCCTGCACTGTCCTCACCATATGCTTCTTTTGTCTGCTCTTCTCCCTTTTAAAACTGCTGTTGTTTTGACTTTTTTTTCCAAAGTTCCACAACAATACAACAGCATATAAAACAGTAATTGCTACTCCTGGAATTCAAGGAAATCACCTCCAGCACCTGAAATACCTCAAAAAAAGGAGCAGCTCTTACAGCCAGAAATTTTTCCTGTCCTCCATCTTGGATTACCCAGAATCCAAATGAAAACTATCTTCATCAGGATTAGCATTTTATTTAGACACTGAAGCCAGTCACAGAGTCAGCAGCAAGAAATTTGCATCTACTGTTAATTATATAGGATAATTTCACATATTAGGAGATGAAAGGTTTCATTGTTAATTATTGAGCTTGCAAAGACAATGTTGGACTTCAGAATGCATATTGAACTATATTTCAACAGATGCATTTATGCAATGAAGCTGAGAGAAAGAGAAACAAATTTGTAGCAATAAAAGAAGGAATTCTCTCTCTCTCGGAACTGAAGATTGATCACAGGACTCAAAAAGGTTAACTGTGTTTCCTTTATACAGATGCCACCAGACCTCATAGTGTCATAGAATCGCAGAGATGTACAGCATGGAAACAGACCCTTCAGTTCAACCCGTCCATGCCGACCAGATATCCCAACCCAATCTAGTCCCACCTGCCAGCACCCGGCCCATATCCTTCCAAACCTTTCCTTTTCATATACCCATCCAAATGCCTCTTAATTGTTGCAACTTTACCAACCTCCACCACTTCCTCTGGCAGCTCATTCCATACACATACCACCCTCTGTGTGAAAAGATTGCCCCATAGGACACTTTTATATCTTTCCCCTCCCACCCTAAACCTATGTCCTCTAGTTCTGGAGTACCCCAACCCAGGGAAAGAATTTGTCTATATGTCCTATCCATGCCCCTCTATGAGGTCACCCCTCAGCCTCCGACACTCCAGGGAAAACAGCCCCAGCCTGTACAGCCTCTCCCTATAGCTCAAATCCTCCAACCCTGGCAACATCCTTATAAATCTTTTCTGAACCCTTTCAAGTTTCACAACATCTTTCCAAGAGGAAGGAGACCAGAATTGCATGCAATATTCCAACAGTGGCCTAACCAATGTCCTGTATAGCCGCAACATGACCTCCCAACTCCTGTACTCAATACTCTGACCAATAAAGGGAAGCATACCAAACACCTTCTTCACTATCCTATCTACCTGCGACTCCACTTTCAAGGAACTATGAACCTGCACTCCAAGGTCTCTTTGTTCAGCAACACTCCCTAGGACCTTACCATTAAGTGTATAAGTCCTGCTAAGATTTGCTTTCCCAAAATGCAGCACCTCTCATTTGTCTGAATTAAACTCCATCTGCCACTTCTCAGCCCATTGGCCTATCTGATCAAGATCCTATAGTAATCTGAGGTAACCCTCTTCATTGTCCACTACACCTCCAATTTTGGTATCATCTATAAACTTGCTAACCGTACCTCTTATGCTCGCATCCAAATCATTTATGTAAATGACAAAAAGTAGAGGACCCAGCATCAATCCTTGTGGCACTCTACTGGTCACAGGCCTCTAGTCTGAAAAACAACCCTCCACCACCACCCTCTGTCTTCTACCTTTGAGCCATTTCTGTATCCAAATGGCTAGTTCTCTCTGTATTCCATGAGATCTAACCTTGCTAATGAGTCTCCCATGGGGAACCTTGTCAAACGGATAACTGAAGTCCATATAGATCACATCTACCACTGTGCCCTCATCAATCCTCTTTGTTACTTCCTCAAAAAACTCAGTCAAGTTTGTGAGACATGATTTCCCATGCACAAAGCCATGTTGACTACCCCTAATCAGCCCTTCCTGAAAAAGGGCTCATGCCCGAAACGTCGATTCTCCTGATCCTTGGATGCTGCCTGACTTGCTGCGCTTTTCCAGCAACACATTTTCAGCTCTTACCCCTAATCAGTCCTTGCCTTTCCAGATACATGTACATCCTGTCCCTCAGGATTCCCTCCAACAACTTGCCCACCACCGAGGTCAGGCTCACTGGTCTATAGTTCCCTGGCTTGCCCTTACCACCCTTCTTAAACAGTGGCACCACGTTAGCCAACCTCCAGACTTCCAGCACTATCGATGATACAAATATCTCAGCAAGAAGCCCAGCAATCACTGCTCTAGCTTCCCACAGAGTTCTAGGGTACACCTAATCAGGTCCTGGGGATTTATCCATCTTTATGTAGCACTTACTCCTCTGTAATTTGGACATTTTGTAATGTGTCACCATTTGTTTCCCTTCAGTCTAATCTTCCATATCCTTTTCCACAGTAAATACTGATGCAAATTATTCATTTAGTATCTCCCCCATTTTCTGCGGCTCCACATAAAGGTCACCTTGCTGATCTTTGAGGGGCCCTATTCTCTTTCTAATTACCCTTTTGTCCTTAATATATTTGTAAAATCTCTTTGGATCCTCCTTAATTCTATTTGCCAAAGCTATCTCATGTCCCCTTTTTGCCCTCCTGATTTCCCTCTTAAGTATACTCCTAATGCCTTTATACTCTTCAAAGGATTCACTCAACCTATCCTGTCTGTACCTTACACATGCTTCCTTCTTTTTCTTAACCAAACCCTCAATTTCTTTAGTCATCCAGCATCCCCTTTACATACCAGCCTTCCCTTTCACCTTGACAGGAATATACTTTTTCCGGATTCTTGTTATCTCATTTCTGAAGGCTTCCCATTTTCCAGCCAGCCCTTTACCTGTGAACATCTGCCTCCAATCAGCTTTTGAAAGTTCTTGCCTAATACTGTCAAAATTGGCCATTCTCCAATTTAGAACATCAACTTTTCGATATGGTCTACCCTTTTCCATCATTATTTTATATCTAATAGAATTATGGTCGCTGGCCCTAAAGTGCTCCTCCACTAACACCTCAGTCACCTGGCCTGCCTTATTTCCCAAGAGTAGGTCAAGTTTTACACCTTCTCTCGTAGGTACATCCACATACTGAATCAGAAAATCAGTGTCTTGTACACACTTAATTAATTCCTCTCCATCTAAACTTTTAACACTACGGCAGTCCCAGTCTATGTTTGAAAAGTTAAAATCCCCTACCATAACTACCCTATTATTCTTACAGATAGCTGAGACCTCCTTACAAGTTTGTTTCTCAATTTCCTTCTGACTATTAGGGGTTCTATAATATAATCCCAATAAGGTGATCATCCCTTTCTTATTTCTCAGTTCCACCCAAATAACTTCCCTGGATGTACTTCCGGGAATATCCTCCCTCAGCACAGCTGTAATGCTATCCCTTATCAAAAATGCCACTCCCCCCTCCTCTCTTGCCTCCCTTTCTATCCTTCCTGTAGCATTTGTATCCTGGAACATTAAGTTGCCAGTCTTGCCCATCCCTGAACCATGTTTCTGTAATTGCTATGATATCCCAGTCCCATGTTCCTAACCATGCCCTGAGTACATCTGCATTCCCTGTTAGTCCCCTTGAATTGAAATAAATGCAGTTTAATTTATTAGTCCTACCTTGTCCCTGCGTCCTGACCGTTTGACTCGCTTCTGTTCTCAACTGTACCAACTGTGGGCTGGGACCCAGGAAGATAGTGAGGAAAGAGATCAATCTATTAGTCCCCTTCCAATTTAGCTGCAATCCGTCCTTCTCGTACAGGTCACTTCTACCCCAAAAGAGATTCCAATGATCCAAAAATGTGAATCCCATACACCAGCTCCTCAGCCATGCATTCATCTGCTCTATCCTCCTATTCCTACCCTCACTAGCTCATAGCACCAGGAGTAATCCAGATATTACTACCCTTAAGGACCTCCTTTTTAAATTTCTACCTAACTCTCTGTAATCTCCCTTCAGAATCTCAACCTTTTCCCTTCCTATGTTGCTGGTTCCAATGTGGACAATGACCTCTTGCTGACCTCTCTCCCCCCGTGAGAACATTCTACACCCTCTGAGACATCCTTGATCCTGGTACCAGGGAAGCAACACACCATTCTGAATTTTCGCTGCTGGCCACAGAAATGTCTGTCTGTACCTCGGACACAATAGATCTCTTAGAAGACAACGTACCCTTTGTTGCATTAGAGCCAGTCTCCATACCAGAAACAAAGCTGTTCGTGCTATGTTCCCCTGAGAATCCATCACCCCCTACATTTTCCAAAACAGCATACCTGTTTGAAATGGGTACATCCACAAAAGACTCCTGCCCTAGGTGCCTATCTCTCTTACCTTTCCTGGAGTTAACCCATCTGTGTGACTGTATCTGAGACTTTCCCCCCTTCCTATAACTGCCATCCACCACATACTGTTGCTGTTGCAAATTCCTCATTGCTTCTAAGTGTCTCACCAACCGATCCATTCGATCTGATAAGGTTCGCAGCCAACAGCATTTATGGCAGATATAATCCGCAGTAAGGAGAAAGTGAGGTCTGCAGATGCTGGAGATCAGAGCTGGAAATGTGTTGCTGGAAAAGCGCAGCCCTTGAAGAAGGGCTTATGCCCGAAACGTCGATTCTCCTGTTCCCTGGATGCTGCCTGACCTGCTGCGATAATCCGCAGTAACTCTTGAACTCTCGTTAAACTCTCGCATCTGACAAGAAGTACATATCACTCTGCTTATGGCCATTTTTGCTCCTTCACAATCTACAGGCCCAGAAAATAACACCATCTTATTCCTCTACAAACACTGCCCCCAGGTTAAATTAATAGTTATGGCTTATATTTTAAGTTTAATCAAGAGACATATCTCCAAAAACATATAATCAAGAAAAAACTCACTCTACTCACTACTGCTGATTCTCTGTAGGCCACAATTAAAACAATAATTAACTTACCTGATTCTGTGCTGTGATCTTCTCCCAACAGTTCCTCCAAGATCAACTGTGAATGTCACTGTTTGTTAATTTTCCCAGATGCACTCCGATGTCCAGTGATATGTGACCTGCTGAGTTTCTCCAGCAATTTATGTTCTTGTTTCAGACTTCCAACATCTGTAATTCTTTGATGAATGTTTGTGTATGTAAGATTATTTAGAAAGGTAAATATTATTCCTTTCATAACTAAAATTATGTGTTAATCAATGCTGCATCCTTGTCAGATCAGTCTTGTTTTTTCTGGAAAATTTGAAAATTTTGCTTTCTTATCAAAGAGCACTTCTTGATGGATTTTTCTCATACCAAAGCATTCATAATATATTAAATAAATGTTTAATAATATTCGTTGACCAGTGGAGTAGTAGGACAGCAGCCATCATGTCCAACATGAAGATTGTGATTAACAAATAACTTATGAAATCTCTGACAGTTCTCACCATCCACTCACATTCTCTCATCATTTGCACATCAATCATCAAGCAGCTGCATGACTTCTGCTTCCTGAAACTGTGCAACCAGGGAAAATGAATACTCTTAACATGCATTACTGGAAAGCTATCAATTGAACAGCTTGGGTTTTCATGATATTTGGAATATCATTCATTTTCATTTGCTAATCAGATTACCATATTTGCCAATAGTTTCAATTTTTGTCACTGACATGTTTGTTTTCTGCTCTCACTTTGTACATTTCAGCATGAATAAAAGTTTTGTAACTTCATACTGCACCAAGTATAAGAATTAAGATATTGTAAAATTTAGTTGATGCTTGGATTCTTCCTGTGTTTCTTCCTCTACAGATGTCTGACCTGCTGGGAGTTCCCACAAATATTCTGTTTTTATTTTATATTCTTTTATGAGTTCAAATGAGCAAATTAAGTTGTTAACCTGCAGAACCAATCTTGGAAGAGTACTTTCAAACAAAAGTTAATTTTCAGAGGAAACTGCAATTAAATTAAAATGTAATTCCCAGGGCTGATACATTGCAATCGCAGTGAAGTCTATCAATCATAAAGCCTAAAATATATACCAGTTGACATTTCTTATGTTCCTCCAGAGCCACCCAAGCATGGACATAACCACAGAAGAAAGGCAAGCAATTGGATCCAATGACTCTTTCAACAGTTTGCTGCCTGGACCTGTTTTAGCTAAGTCAGGCACTCTTAGGTGCAGACACACAAGAGGTCCTCTGATCTAACCATCTCCCTTCAACAGCTGCTAGCTACAAATCAGAAGCATGGAGCTGAAGTGCAATCAAAACAAAAGACCTGACACAGCCTGTGTCTAGAAAGAACACTGACTTCTCAAGCTTGCAGAAATTATATTGGTTTGTCAGTTCATAAATGTACTTAACCATATGTACATGACTGCTGTATACAACATACTCTGTGTCAAATCTCTGTTGCTAAAGGGGTGGGCCTTCATGCAGAGACTTACATCGAGGTCTCACTCCAACTAGGATGCCACCACTTATCTGGAAGGTTGATGAGGGCAAGGACGTAAAGAGGGAGCAGCAGGTTTTATTTTTTAATTTTACTCAACTAAGTTGATGAACCAATGATCAATTTGACAATGGTAACTCTATTTTATCCTTTACATTTCACAAGGTAGAGAAGCAGATAGAACAGAGAAATGATATTCTTTCATAGCTCTGTTCTCCATCTGATGTGCATCTTTTCTTTTGCCTATTTAAGGCAGATAGAACATATATTCTGTAAAAGAGTAACACCATTGGGAATAGAATCCACTGACTTTCTCTGGATGATTTGTGCATCATCACATGATTTCCACCTCAGCAAAGTTAATCAATTTCGTTTTTTGGAGGGTTAGCACACAAATACTTCGGTCATCTGGCACATCTATGTTGACAATTATTTAATTTCAAACCTGATTGAATCTCAGAGACTGTATTATCTGCAGCAATGCCAAAATATATGAAGCATCACAGTTTTACCGGCATGCCTTGGGGACCTTTCAGTGAATGCAGTTTAGATGTAAGGATGTGTGAAACATTTTAAATAGTTCCTTCTTCTATATATTGCAGTTCAAATCAATGTAATCTGTCTCCATGTATCTGTTTTATTTGACTTCTGTGTTTTCCGATCATGTTTTTCTCCTGGGCTTAATTCAATAAGTTATCATTTTCAGGGAATATTGAAATCAAAGTATGACACAAAGGCAGTGACTTCACAATTTTTTTCCAAAGGTGGTACCAGAATGCCAGGTGGCAACTGCCAACATAACTCACTTGTTTGCCCTCTAATCAGTTCATTTAGAGATGACCAGCAGAGTGAAGGTGAGTACCTCAGCTTATCACACCCCCTTTTTTTTGGATTAGTGGTGCTGGAAGAGCACAGCAGTTCAGGCAGCATCCAAGGAGCAGCAAAATCGACGTTTCGGGCAAAAGTCCTGCCATCTTGGGTCAATCAACAGCCAACAATTTCTGAAACCAAAAGTCCGCCTGGCAAGGCCTATTTCTCACAACATCTAGTCACAAGTAATTAAATTGATTTACCTTGTCATATGGTCAGGTCTTAGGAAGTGGGGTATTGTGTGTGTGGGGGTAGGCAGAAGCAAGAGCAGGGAAGTGCATTTTTGGTGCTATTCCCTTTCCCAAATGCACTTCAAAGGCTCCCACATCCCCATATGGTTTCCCTGTCAGTAACAGCTCTTGCCTAGCACAATGAAGGGAAGTTACTTTTAGTCAAACTCTTTGGACATGTTATGACTCACATCTGGGGCAAGTGGAACCTGAACATGAATCGTTTAGTTCAAAGCTAGGAACACTACCACTGCACCACAACAGCCTCAGGAAGGCAAGCTGAGAGAGGGTAAGTTGAGGCACTGAAATAATTGTTAATTAATTGCTTAAGGGCCTTAATTGGCAATGAGTTGAAAAAATTCCCAATCGACTATATGGCCCATCATGCAATTACTGAAGTGGTGAGAAACACAGAAGTATCTTTCAAGGACCAACTTTCTCCATTATTTCCCCTTCTCATCACAGGCGTTGCTAACTCCAGGAAGGAAAAATCCATTTAAGGTCGATTTTATTTAGTCTTCTTCATCTGTATATCTTAGAACTTCCAAACATTCTATTTTCTATGGAAACTATCACAATGCTTGCTGATATTCTCAACTTGGTCCTTTCCTCATTTACATTTCCTCTCACTTGAAAACTGGTGCACCTTCCTTCCTGTTCAAAAAGCCCATTCACACTTTGTCTCTTTCCTTATCAATAATTTCTAACTTCCCCAACTTCAAGTTCTTAAACTTGTAATTGTTATCCACCTCAACAGTCACCTTTCCTCCTATTCTCTTTTAAAATCTCACTCATCTTTTAGCACCGATCAGGAACCTTGCTTAATCATATCAGTAACATCTGGTGTGATTGTAACTACAACGTATTGTTTCTTCCATGCTTCATTCCATTTCTATGACTTTAAATGTTTTTGCATTTTATCCAAATTTCATGCCAGTCCCATGTTACAAGTCCATCATCTCAAATGGAATTTTATTTTGACACAAGTGAGGCTCCAATATTAGCCTCTACCATTTTGCACGTGTGCAATATTCTTCAGTATATTGTAGATTCAGTATATTCTTCAATATCTGTCAACATTGTGCAGCTTCTATTGGGTAAAAATGATACCTAACTTTACATCTCCATGAATCTGTCTAATTCCATCTCTAAGATTGTGTTTTGACAATCTGCTGGATATCAATTTCTGGTTGAGCCAGAATTTTCTTGAGTTCAACATGAGAAAGACAGAAACCATACTGCTTTGCTCTCATTGAATATTCTGCACCTCCAATGCTCACTCCATTCCCCTTGGAAGCTGAGTCTAAAAGTGTGATGGTGGAAAAGCACAGCTGGTCAGGCAGCATCCGAGAAGCAAGTAAATCAACATTTCAAGCATGAGCTCTACATTCCTGATGAAAGGCTTTGCTTGAAACATCGACTCTCCTGCTCCTGGATGCTGCCTGATCAGCTATGCTTTTCCAGTACCACACTTTTAGACTCTGATTTGCAGACCTCACTCTGCCCCTTGGAAACTGACAATGACGTTTAATTCATTGAAAAAAGACAGTAATCAAATCCTGCACTTTAGGTCCCACTAACACACAAGGTGCTCTGTCTCATGTGCCCAAAGATTTGTGATCAATGTTCAGTCAAATGAAGCCTCATGCAGAAATATCTAGCACTAATTCTCCACTATCACTACGTTCCTAATTTACTTTATCCATGTGTATCTTCATATCATATACACAAGTTTCAGACTACAGGCATCTTTGATATTACATCAGCAGTTGAACACTACAGGAGGTGAGTCAAAACATGACCAAAGGTTGGTTGTCAATCTGGAAGTCTCTCTCATATGCTTAAATGACTGTGGGACAGTTTATTTGCTAAAATGCTATAACCTCCCAATAATAAAAGACTCCCTGTGCTGTATCTTGCTCAGGTCATATGTTATTCTCATTTCATGGGACTGCTCGAGAGAGTGTTTTGAACCCAGTTTTATACTGTTCATTTGAACATGAAACGCTATCATTTTGTGATCACTCATGCATAATGGATCCTTTGCTATGAAATAATTAATTTATCCTATCTCATTCGCAGTATAATACGTTCCTCGATTTGTGCCAGGACATATTATTGTAATAAACTGTCAACATTCAGTACTATTGATTTGTCCCACAGTATGGATACTGCTAGGGGCCTATGTTTTAATTTGAGGTTCCCTTTAAACCCTGTTTATTCAACATTCCATTTTTGATTTTTCCTGTGTAGCATGAAGCCTCAAATTGACTGTCATATCAGTAACTAGCCTTCTACTGGCATGAACAAAACATTGTGATCAGGCCCACCCTACCCTATTATGACTGCAATGGTTTCAAAAATAAGAACATTTTGTTCTTGGGAGAAATAAGAACTAACCTTCAAATGGAAGTGAGCAAGGGGCAATGGTCATCTGGGCTTTATGAATAGTTGCCCATGCTCTTTGGCCAAGTGGATTGAGGCAGGTAGTCAAAGTGGATAGTCATAGAGCTGTACAGCACGGAAACAGACTATTTGGTCCAACTCGTCCATGCCAACCAAATATCCTAAATTAATCTAGTCCCATTTGCCAGCACTAAAAAAACAATTAATTCAATGATAAGTTTTCTGTTTCTTGTGGGTGCTGACTCAATGATGTTTGAATAGCCGAGTTTAATCTTTTAAAATATACCCAAAATTGATGGAACAATATGACTAAGTCTTAACATTTAATGGTTGACATCTGTAATGTTGTTTCCGCTCATTGTAGCACTGGAGAGTCCAATGGGATTAAATGTTGAAGTCAGGCATTAAAGCTCAACTGAAGTGATTGGAATTGATTGTACTATCAATGAATCCAAGCTGAAGGACTGTGGATCAGAACGATCTGCTTACTCTTTGGAAGATAACTCGACAATCATAAGACCATAAGATATAGGAGCAGAATTAGGCCATTCAGCCCATTCTCCACCATTCAATCATTGTTGATATGTTTCTCAACTGCATCTTCCTGCCTTCTTCCTGTAACCCTTGATTCTCTTACTAATCAAGAAGTCATCTCTGTCTTAAATACACTCAATGACTTGCATCCACAGCCTTCGAAGGTAATGAATCTCACAGAGTCACCACCTCTAGCTGAAGAAAATTTTCCTCATCTTAGTTCTCAAGGGATGTCCCTTCACTCTGAGGCTGTGTCCTTGGGTCCTGATTGCTTCTACAATTGAAAACATCGTCGCACTGTCCACTCTATCCAGGCCTCTCAGTATTCTGTGAGTATCAATTAGATCCTCCCTCGCCCTTCTGATCCCCATTAAGTACAGGCACAGAGTCCTCAACCACTCCTAATATGACAAACCCTTCATTCACAGAATCATCCTTGCAAACCTTCTCTAGACCCCCTCTAATGCATCCTTCCATAGATGAGACCCTAAAACTGCTCACAATATTCCATATGTGGTCTGACCAGGGCCTAATGCTGCCTCAGCCTTACCTCTCTGCTCTTGTATTCTAGCTCTCTTGAAATGAATGCTAACATTGCATTTGCCTTGCTAACTACAAGCTGAACATGCATGCTAACCTTAAGAGGATCTTGAGCTAGGACTCCCAACTCCTTTTGCACTTCAGATTTCCAAACCCCTTCTCTATTTAGAAAATAGGAGAAAGTGAGGACTGCAGATGCTGAAGACCAGAGTTGAAAAGTGTGGTGCTGGAAAAGCACAGCAGGCCAGGCAGCATCCGAGGAGCAGGAGAATCGACGTTTCGGGCATAAGCCCTTCTTCAGGAATGAGGCTGGTGTGCCAAGCGGGTTGAGAT
>NC_057716.1:80300071-80305274 GCF_004010195.1 Chiloscyllium plagiosum | reverse complement strand
TGCAGCCTACTCGTTTCCTCAACATTACCTGATCCTCCATCTACTTTTGTCTCAGGGAAAAGGAAAGGTTAAATGGAAATTTCACGTAAGTCTGATTTCCAGACAGAAACTGAGCATTTCCAGTAACATTGTGTAAATAGTTCTAACAATGATTTGAAGGAGGTGAAAGCATACACGCAAAATTAATCATGGTTCCTGATATAACAGGAAGGCATGATAGGACAAAATAATGTGGCAGAAATTACAGATCCAAAATATAATGCCAGGTCCGAACAGCACAGTATAAATCTTGCATGAATAATTGTTACTTCACTGATGAAGCAGAAGAGTTAGTACAGTGAATAATAATTTGCACTCTAATTCTGGTCTCTTGAGAATTCCTAATTTTAAAAGTTCCAGCACTTGCAGTCAAAATGTATGGAGCCCAGCTCTACAATTTCTTTCCCAAACCACTCATGCTTTGTTTTTTATAAAGTCAGAAGTCGGACGACACCAGACTACTGTCCAACAGGTCTCCCTGAAACCACAGGCCTTTGGAGCGCAGCGCCGCAACCCCCTCTCCCCCCACCACACACACACACACACACACACACACACCCCGCTCCTCCGTGCCAGGTGAAGTGAAGGGAAAGCACATGGAGCACAGAATTCGTGGGCGGAGAGACCACAAGCTAAGAAAAATAAAAAAAACCACACAAATAGTGTGAGTGAAGCATCAAGCAAGTCTCTGCAGGTGACCAAGTGTGCCAGATGGCGCGAGCAAAGCACCAACAGCTGAACAATAAGGGAAGAAATGAGGTATAAATGAGGCAGCGAGACAACCATAAAAAAATAGAACATACGGTGGTGCTGGAGATAAACCAACTGACTGGAATAATCATGGAACTGAAACAGAAGCTGCTGGAAAAGCCTCGAAGGTCTGGCAGCATCAGTGAAGAAAAACCAGAGGAAGGGTCACTGGACCCGAAACATTAATTCTGATTTTTTTTCTTCAGCATCACCCACTTCTAATTTCATGCAATTATCTCTCTGCCTTAATTGGATTATAGGCCATCCCTTCACTTGCTACCCAGTCGCCAACACCCCACCCTCACTGTCCGACACTCCTGATCACCCACAGAGACTCACCACCCGACACTCCACTCACACCACCCTGATGATCCCTCCACTCTGATCTCTCCACCCACAAACCCCGTGCTCAGCATGCCCTCCCCACCTCACTCCAACCAACACTTAAAATAAAGTATATCAACAGGAATAAGGTGGGTAGAGATAAGAATGAGTGAAAGGACCTGGGGGAACACCAGAGAACCCCAACATCAGCTCAAAGGAAGAAGAAAGTCAAATCCAAAGACACAACTCCAAAATCTTTGCCCCTGCTCCTAAATTCTACAGGACAGTGGTAAAGCATTGGCAAAGAATTCTCATCTATTACAGTCGCATACTTTCTTTTCCTAATGATATCTAAACAGCAGCTGCTTAGCAAGCTGAATAAATTATCAGGAAATTACTATATGTTATCAACTGACTATATTAGGGAACTGTGAATACAAGCCCCTCAAATCAACATTAAACTATTCCAACCCGTTCCTTATTTTCCTTGTTATTTCTCCTATCAACTCAAACTGATTCTACATCTTGATCATCTGAATAATGATCTTTCTTTGTAGAATTGCCTCACATTTTTCCATTACTCAATAACCTTCTGAAAAATCAAATATGAAATATCCAGTTCCTAGTCCTAGTTAATTTGCAACAGTGTTTTGGTAATGGCTATCATATCATAATGACGTTTTTTAATTTATGCTTTTAATTCATCCACTTTGATATGTACGATCTGTGAATTCAGGTAAAGAGCCTTTAATTCTATCTTTATTTTATCATTCTTCGCTTCTCTGATTTGATTTTCTGCTGCATTATTATCTTTGTGTGCAGTGTCATACTTCAGCTGTTGCGACCTGTATTGTTGCACTGCATTGTTTGCCTTGACTTTTCTCATTAAATTTCTGAACTTTCCTAACCAGCTACTTAGTGTAAAGCTTTATGGGAACAAATTTATCCTGCAATCTGTAGAGAGATCAGTAGCTTTTTTGTTTAAAGTAGTCAGAGTTGAGACTTTCCTTATGGGGAGAATTAAACCCCAGGATTCATGGTAATAGACAAAACCACCAAAAAGGCTTTAAAGACCAACAGCAGTCAAGACAGCTCACCAAATTCCTGTAAAACGTTGCCTCCTTTGGAAAATGTTTCAATGCTTCAGTTTAGAATGTTCAGCCTTCATCCAGGGGTCCCTCACAAACGTCTCTGACATGGACATCCTCAAGGAATGCTCATATAAGTCAAACCTTTTCTTCAGATTACTTTCCTTAGGATTCATGAGACTACTCCCAAGTATCTGTTTACTAGAATGTTTTCAGCTTTTATCATACCTCTCCAGAGAGCTGCTGTTGAATTTCACTGAGTTCCAAACTTTCTTAACAGTATCAAACAAATGCTTGTTTCTTGCGTGCTTCCTTCACCTCTTGCTCAGTTGCACTGAGCTATCTATATTTTCAAAGGATTTCGCCTGCGCTAACTGCCTGGAGTCTGTTGACACCGGAACTTTCTGCTTCAGCACTCTTCCAATTCGAAACTGCAATCAACAGCCACCAGAAAACACATGTTAAATTGGAACCAGAGAACCTTCTTAAGCTCCACCAATTTCCATGACAGCATAACCTGCTCTGAGCTAATGCATTTAAAATTCTTTGAGTTCATTGAATGATCTTAACTAATTTAGATTTAACTCCAAAAACAAACAATGTCTCTGAACTGTCATTACCGAGAGTAATGTAGACATTTCGCTGCTCCTTGGATGTTGCCTGAACTGTTGTGCTCTTCCAGCACCACTAATCCAGAATCTGGTTTCCAGCATCTGCAGTCATTGTTTTTACCTCCTAGACATATCTTCAGTTAAGTAAAGCCATCTGCTTTTTTATTATTCTAATTTTTCAATTCAGATTCAACAAAACAAACTTGGGTAATCTTCTTAACCATCATTTGTTGTAGGTGTTTTGGTGATAACTAAAATCCTGCATTTTGATTATCTTACTTTCCTAGCTGTTAACCATTTAAAGTAATATGGTCACAAGAATTCAAATGCATCTGTCCCATTTCCTGCAGTTAAACTTTATTTTCTGAAACTAAAGTTAAAAAGAAAAACATATGAACCATGACCTAGATATTTATATCAGCACTCTCTACAGATGTAGTTATTCAATTCAGTGGTCCCTCCCTGCTCCAAATGAATTCCATCTTAAAGTTCTGGTTCATTTTTCCCTGTAATGTTCCTAGTTCATAATGAATCATAGCACATTTCCCTAAACCCTACATTTCTCCTTTTAACTCTTCAGTCAACTCTCTGATATTATTTACCTTATATCAACTTCCTTATGAGATAATACTTTTTTGTGGTTCTGCTTTTTAATTAAGCCCTTACTTGCTCATTTTTCTTTAGCAGGATGTCTTTTTCTGATCACGCTATGTTGTTCATACTCGTACGGACCACAAGAACTGGAATATCCCGAATCAATGGGCTGTGCTCAGTTTGCTGATTTTCCCTGTAATTCTTTCTCCCATTCACACAACATCCCATTATGCATTATTTTCATTGAGAGGAATTATTGGCATCACATTGGCATAACCTGCTCTGAGCTAATGCATTTTACAACTTTTGAAAGATCTTATCTAATTTTGATTTGTCATCTCTAGATTTGTCATCCTGTCATGGACTTAATTAGGGCAGAGATGGGAAGGTAGCAGAGCCCCACTCATCTCACTGAAACATACAAAATGCTAAAGGGGCACGATATGGTATACATTGAGGAGCTGTTTCCTGTAACTAGGGAACCTGGAATATAGGGGCACAGTCTCATGGCAAGGGGCCAACCATTTAGAATTGAGAGAACGAGAAACCAGGTCAACAGATGTTTGTCACGCCCACCCCCACTCCCAGTCCTAGCTTCCAGTCCTACCAAGTTTTCACTATCCCCCCCAGACCACCCCCTCACTGAGGATGATTGATCAGTCCTCAGCAAAGGCCTGACCTTCATCTCCCTCCATCGACGTGACGATCTAAAATTTGGATTTAGGTTGTTGTCAAGAGCAATCATTTTAACAAATGCTTTTACTAACTACCAAATGGCTTCTTAATGTAAGTAATATAAAGTAACATAATAAAATAGATTTTTAGGCTGCAAATTAACACTGTGTTTAAAATGGCTTTTCACCCTACTAAGAGCTGCATTCCTGAGCTAACTAAATCAAAAATTAGCAGACAATGGTCCCTTCACAGTATGGAATTAACCAAGCTAGATCAGACATTACTAACCATCCTAGCTAACCTTGGAGACGCAGGTACAGAGAGATAACATGTGCAAAACAACATTGGTCCCAGAAATACTATTGGGTTAACCTGCTGTCCATAATGTCATTTTATTACACTTTATTGGATTTACTCTGTAATTAAAGCTGAAATGCTATTTCTTAAGAACCATATTAAAATTGCCTTTGTTTCAAGCTATTTGCGCAGTTTCTCCAAGGAACACAGAAGCTTTTACCTCTGTGTTGCTGGACAACCTTGTGCCCGGCCGAACTGGTTAAAGTGTAAAATCTTGCTGAAGCAGACTGAACTCCTCGTGTTTATTTGACCAATTGTGGAATCGAGAGACCCCTCCCGGGGGTCGAGATCTTCACACACATCAACAAATTCAATACATGTTGTGACGTCAAACACATCTTCAGCTGCCTCTGCCTCAGAGCTTACATTTTTCATCAAGACTCTTGCCCACCTTCCGAGGACCCCTTTGCCCGCATCTAACACACCCCATCCACCTGGTCACCCCGTGCCAGCCTGTTATCCACCCTCGACCTTTTTATTTTAAACTGCTGCCGAGACGTTAACAGCCTCAACCTGTCCACCCCCTCCCCCACTCCAACCTCTCACCCTCACAATGCCCAGCCCTCCACTCCCTCTGCTCCGATCCCAACCTCACCATCAAACCAGCGGATAAAGGGGGTGCAGTGGTAGTTTGGCACACTGACCTCTACACCACAGAAGCTAGGAGCCAACTCGAAGACACCTCCTCCTACCACCCCTCGACCATGACCCCACCCCCATCACCAAACCATCATCTCCTAGACCATACACAATCTCATCACCTCA
>NC_057716.1:80292501-80299571 GCF_004010195.1 Chiloscyllium plagiosum | reverse complement strand
ATCACCCTTCAATTTAAAGTTATGCTACCTCGTGCTAACCATCACCATCTGAGGAAATCTATTCCCTTCATAATTTTATATGTTTCTCTAAGATCCCCCCCATTCTTCTAAATTCCAATGAATATAATCCCAGCCAATTCAGTCTCTCCTCAGAAGCCAACCCCCTCAACTCTGGAATCAACCTAGTGAACGTCCTCTGCACCCTCTTCAGTGCCAGGACATCCTTTCTCAAGAAAGGAGATGAAAACTGTACACAGTGTTCCAGGTGTGCCCTCATTAGCACCCTGTACAGCTGCAACATAACCTCCCCTGCTTTTAAACTCAATCCCTGTAGCAATGAAGAACTAAATTCCATTTGCCTTCCTATTTACTTGTTTTACGTGCAGACCAACCTTCTGTGATTCATGCATACAGACACCCAGGTCCCTCTGCATAGCAGCATGCTGCAACTTTTTACCATACAAGTAATAATCCTTTTTATTGTTACTCCTACCAAAATGGATGACTTCACATTTATTGGCATTGTATTCCATCTGCCAGAGCTTTGCCCACTCACTCAATGTATCTGTGTTCCTCTGCAAAGTTTCACAATCTTTTGCACAATTTGCCCTGAAACTCATCTTAGTATCATCTGCAAACTTTTGGCACTCTGCACGTGGTCCCCAACTTCAAATCATCTATATAAATTGTGAATAATTGCAGTCCCAACATTGGTCCCTGAGACTTGCCACTAGTTACTGATTGCCAACCAGAATAGTCCTCATTTATCCCCTCTTTGCTTCCTATTAATCAATCAATCCTCCATCCAGGCTAATACTTTACCCATAATGCCATGCATCCTTATCTTATACAACAGTCTCTTGTGCATCATCTTGTCAAAGCCCTTTTGGAAGTCTAGGTACACCACATCTACTGGTCCCTGTTGTCCACCTTTCTCGAAATGTCTTCATAGAATTCCAAAAGAATAGAGAAGCATGACCTGTCCTTCATGAACCCATACTGCGCCTTTTCAACGGAATAATTTCTATCTAAATGCCTTGTTATTTCTTTCTTGATAATTGACTCAAGCACATTCCCCATGACAGGAGTTAAGCTAACTGGTCTATAAATCCCCATCCTTTGTCTACCTCTCCTTTAAAACAGCGACATCACATTTGCTGTTTTCCAATCTATTGGAACTGCCCCAGAGTCCAGCGAATTTTGGAAAATTACCACAAGTGCACCTGACCTACCTTTGTCTATTTGTCATTTACTGGCATGTTATTAATATCTTTCACTGTGAAGACTGATACAAAATACTTATTCAATGCCTTGGCCATTTTATCATATCCCATAACAAAATGCCCCTTCTCATCCTCTAAAGGACCAATGTTTACTTTAGCCACTCTTTTTCATTCCATATATTTATAGAAACTTTTACTATCCGTCTTTATATTCTGTCAAAATTTGGTGGTGCCAGTGTTCAACCACCTATTATGAAGAGGCAGCACCTTGAAAGCTAATATTTCCGAATAAACCTGTTGGACTATAATCGCGTGTTGTGTGATTTTTAACTTTATATTCTGTGTCAATCTTCTCTCATGTTCTATCTTAATTTGCTTTATAGCTCTTTTTGTGGGCTTCTGTTGATCTTTAAAGATTTTCCAATCTTCTAGTTTCCCGGTGATCTTGGCCACTTTGTATAGCTTCTCTTTCAATTTGATAGCCTCTCTATATTCTTAGACACCCATAGCAAATTACCCCTTTTCTTTCAGTCCTTCCTTTTCATTGGAATACACTTTTGCTGAGCACTTTGAAAAATTGCTTTGAAAATCCTCCACTGCTCGTCAATTGTCCCACCATAAATTATTTTTTTCCAGTCTACTTTAGCCAAATCCTCCCTCATCCTATTGTAGTCTCCCTTGTTTAAGAAAAGAACCCTGTTATTGGATTTTATCTTCACACTCTCCATCTTTATTCTAAGTTCAGCCATACTATGATTGTTCCTTTCGAGGGGTTCCCTAACTATGAGGTAATTATTATTCCTGTCTCATTACACAGGACCAGATCTAGGATAGCTTACTCCCTCATTGGTTCCATTACATACTGTTCAACAAAACTAATGCGGATACACTCAACAAATTCTTCCTCAAGACTACCCTGACTGGTTCAACCAACTGACATGTAGATTAAAATTCCCCATGATAATTGCCATACCATTTTTACAGGCATGAATTATTTATTTGTTTATTGCCCACCCTAATGTGATGTTGTTATTTGATGGCTTAGAGACTGCCTATCAGTGATATTTTCTTCTTAGAATTTCTAATTTCCACCCAAATTGATTCAAACTTATTCTCCATAGAACCTATCATACCTCAGCACAGCTCTGATGTTGTCCTTGAATATCGGAGCTACACCACCTCCCTTACCTTCCTATCTGTCCTTCCAAATAGATTTGATTCCCTACAGTATGGAAACAGGTCCTTCGGCCTTACAAGTCCACACCGACCATCAGAAAGGTAACCCAGCCAGACCCATTCCCTTACCCTATATTTATTCCTGACTTACGCACCTATCACTCTGGGCAATTTAGCATGGCCAATTCACCTGACCTGCACATCTTTGGATTGTGGGAGGAAACCAGAGCAAACGCACAAAGAACGGGTAGAGTGTGCAAACTCCACGCAGACAGACACCTGAGGCAGGAATCGAACCCAGGTCCCTGGCTCTGTGAGGCAGCAGTGCTAACCACTGAGCCACTGTGCTGCCCAATAGTCTGATATCCCTGGATATTTATTCCCCAGTTGTGACCATCCTGTAACCATGTCTCCGTAATGACTAGTAAACATATCCATTCACGAAGATTTGTGCCGTTAACTCATCATACTTGTTATGAATGCTGCGAACATTCAGGTAAAGTGCCCTTATGCTAGTTTTCATATCCTCATAATTTCCAACATCGCTAATACTAATATCTCCTGAGTTATCCTTCCTTTTTACTTCTTTTATAGTCTGCCATGTAGATAAACCCTCCTGCACACAAGCTAACCTGCTGCTTACCTTTTTATTTGCCATCATACTTCTTGTCGTTTTCCCTTTCCCTTCCTCTCAACTCACTAGTTTAAATGTCCTAGTGATCAGCCTTATTTATCATTTTCGTTAGAGTACTGATTTCAAATCATTTGAAGTGGAGACCATCTCATTGGTACAGATCCCTCCTGTTCCAAAACTGATGCCAATGCTCCATGAAATGGTATCCCTCTCTCCTCCACCACTCCTTCAACCATGTGTTTACTTCCCTAATTTTCTTATCACTAAGCCAATTTGCACATGAAGTTCAGGAAGGCTTTTGACAAGATGCCACACAGGAGGCTACTGAGTAAGATAAGGGTCCATGGTGTCAGAGGCAAGGCATGGGTAGAAGCTCTGCTGTTTGGCTGATAGCAGAGAGTGGGGATAAAAGGGTTTTTCTCAGGGTGGCAGGTGGTGATAAGTGGTGTCCCGCATGGCTCAGTGTTGGCAGCACAACTTTTCACTGTATACATTAATGATCTAAATAAAGGAATTGAGGGCATTCTGGCTAAGTTTGCAGATGATAGGAAGAAAAGTAGAGGGAGAAGGAGCATTGAGGAGGCGGGGAGGCTACAGAAGGATTTGGACAGGTGAGGAGAGTGGACAAAGAAATGGCAGATGGAGTACAATGTAGGAAAGTGTGAGATCATTTACCTTGGTTGGAAGAATAGAGGCATGCACTACTTTCTAAATGGGGAGAAAATTCTGAAGTCTGAAGTGCAAAGAGACTTGAGAGTTCTAGTCCAAGAACCTCTCAAGGTAAACTTGCAGCTTGCGTCAGTAGTTAGGAAGGCAAATGCAATGTTGGCATTTATTTTGAGAGGACTTGAATATAAAGGCAGGGATGTATTTCAGACCACATTTGGAGTATTGTGTGCAGTTTTGGGCATCATATCTCAGGAAGGATGTATTGGCCCTGGAGTAGATTCAGAGGAGGTTCATGCGAATGGAACCAGGAATGAAAAACTTAACGTATGAGGAACATTTGAGACTCTGGGTCCATAATCAATGGCATCTAGAAGAATGAGGGGGAATCTAATTGAATCTTACAGAATACTGAATGTCCTGGACAGAGTGGATGGTTGAGAAGATGTTTCCATTGGTAGGAGAAACTAGGACCCAAGGGCACAGCCTTAGAATAAAGGGAAGACCTTATATAACAGAGATAAGGAGAAACTCCTTCAGCCAGAGAGTGACGAATCTGTGGAATTCACTGCTGCAGAAGGCTGTGGAGACCAAATCATTTAATACATTTAAGACTGAGATAGATAGATTCTTGATGTCAGGGGATCAAGGGTTACAGGAAGAAAGAAGGATAATGGGGTTGAAAAACTTATCAGTCAGGATTGAATGGTGGAGCAAACTCAAATTGGCTAAATGGCCTAATTTCTGCTTCTATGTCTTAAGGCCATAGAAGACCTTATTAACCACCATCTTACCTGTATCTTTCTTTGCAGGTGTTGTTTGAGTGCACTCTTTAATTCCTAAATTAAAAACAAACTTGAGGTTGCTTTCAATTGTCCTGGGTAAAGAGTTGTTGTATAAACTGTTTTGAGGTTTTCAAGAAATTGAATATTGTAAAACTAAACTACGACTGCTCTCAACTTATCAAAGATCTATGATATCAAAAAGTATTTGTCAGTCAGAGTAAAGTCCTTCAAAGGCAATCCAGATAATCTTGCAAAGCTGCTTCACACCCAATTTGCCATCTGCAAGTAATAGTACGATAACACAGAAAATCTATTGAAGTAGATACCTATTCATGTTAACAATGCATTAGTTTCATGTATTTTCTCAAGATTAGTGTGGATGGGGTGTTTACGTAGAATCAGTTGTATGTTGTTATTTAGTTTAAATGGTTCAACAGATTTAATAAATATCTGCAAAAGACAGACTATGTCATATTTCATTTTGGGTTATCATGTAAAGGATATTTGACATAAATTATCATATTAAGCCATAAGTCATACATGGATATTATGTTCAGAGTATCTATTTTCCAGAATAAAGTACTGTTAATTTTGTCCTTAATTATTAGTGATTTACTAATCATTTGCATTCTGAAAGTTGATGCAATCCCTAGCTAGCTGACAGAAACTGTGCGGGCGGACAGTTGAAACGCCTATGCTTCCCTTTCCCTGATTTTGCTACTTTCCTAGCATTAGTCAAATTGCTGCATGAGTTTTTTGCTCTATCATGAAGATTTCTTTCTCCAAAAATAGATAGCAATCTGATTTTCCATACCCTTGTTCTGTCTGTGATCATATCTGTAGAATGCAGAACTCAGGCCAACACTTGTGATTGTCCTTTTCTGTGCTGGGAGTATTTGAGATCATTACCTAGGTTAAATTAGGTATATGAATTGAGTCATAGAGTCATGGAGATGTACAGCATGGAAACAGTCTCTTCGGTCCAACCTATCCAAGCCGACCAGATATCCCTACCCAAACTTGTCCCACCTGCCAGCACCTGGTCCATATCTCTCCAAACCCTTCCTATTCATATAACCATCCAAATGCCTCTTAAATGTTGCAATTGTACCAGCCTCCACCACATCCTCTGGCAGCTCATTACATATCCGTACCACCTTCTGCGTGAAAAAGTTGCCCCTTAGGTCTCTTTTATATCTTTCCCCTCTCACCCTAAACCTATGCCCTCTAGTTCTTGACTCCCCGACCCCAGGGAAAATACTTTGTCTATTTATCCTATCCATGCTCCTCATGATTTTGTAAACCTCTATAAGGTCACCCCTCAGCCTCCCCTAATTTTCAGTTCATGTTGATTGAATATGTTATTAAGGTAAAGACCTCACCTGTTAAAAATAAAGACACCACTGAATATTTAATGAATTACATTCTACCTAGATTTCTACTCTGACTTATATCTGTTGATTGTCCAGGTATTTATGGTTAAGTTTACAATCTTAAAAAACAAGTGACTGTCATTACTTTTAATCAAAAGGCCTGATTTTGATTTCATAGTATGTTTAATTTTAGTGAGGAAGTGACTTTGAGTTTCTGTCCATCTCTGCACAGCTTAGTTATCTTGAGGCTATAATGAGGAACATTGGGCAGAGTTTCTACTTATCATTTGGACTAAAATGGACCTTCAGCTGACACCTTACTAATTGATCTTGAGCTGTAACCGTTCCTAATTGGTAATAACATTTCCTGCAGAATCTTGTTTGAAATTTGAAACAGTCAGGTATGATTCAAAATTGAGCCAAACTTCATAAATCATATCACAGCTCAAAATAGATTTTTTTAAACAATTTGAACTCAGATGAAATAATGTCAAAAATCTCATTATGTATGAATGATTTCAAGTGAAAATAATTCCATTTAGCAATTGTAATATTGCAATTATTTGTAACTTTAATAAAAAGACTCACAACCATATAATATACCTGTGTTTATTTATCAGAATGGTTCTAGACTTTTCAAAGGTTACAGCAAAATGAATAATGGGTGGATGGCTATGTGCATTGTTGGTACCCAGTCTTATTACAAGTTGAAGTCTTAAAAACACAGAAATTGTTCTCTACCAACAGGAAGTCCTTTATTGGGATCTAGTGTAGTCTAGGTATCGAACTCTTAGCAGGATATAATGGACTTGGAGAGAGTGCAGCATAGATTCACCAGAAAGATACCTAACATGGAACTTTATTGGATCCTGAACAAGGTGGTCTAAGGAAAGAAATGCAGAGGGCTCTGGTGAGGCCTTTCTTGACATCAAAAGGAACTCACTGTATTTTCAAACACAATTTCTGGTATCCGAGATTCTCACTAAGGAGCAGCAAGATGCCTATTCATGGGGCTGATTACGTGTTTTTTGTTTCCATTCCAGGCAATTATTAGACTTCAGTGATAAATACAGAGCTTGTTGTTTGCTGCAACCCATCAGGTAGACTGTGCACACCATAAATGTCTTAACAAGCCTGTGAACCTGCTGATGGCTCAGTGGTTAGCACTGCTGTCCCACAGCACCAGGGACCTGGGTTCGATTCCAGCCTCGGG
>NC_057716.1:80206741-80290973 GCF_004010195.1 Chiloscyllium plagiosum | reverse complement strand
TGAACTCCCAGAGACAGGTGTACTCACCTCAGTGTGAACTTCCAGAGGCAGATGTAGTCTCCTCAGTGTGAACTCCCAGAGACTGGTGTACTCTCCTCAGCGTGCACTCCCAGAGACAGGTGTACTCTCCTCAGTATGAACTCCCAGAGACAGGTGTACTCTCCTCAGTGTGAACTCCCAAAGACAGGTGTCCCCTCCTCAGTGTGAACTCCCAGAGACAGGTGTACTCACCTCAGTGTGAACTTCCAGAGGCAGATGTAGTCTCCTCAGTGTGAACTCCCAGAGACAGATGTACTCTCCTCAGTATGAACTCCCAGAGACATGTGTACTCTCCTCAGTGTGAACTCCCAGAGACAGGTATACTCTCCTCAGCTTGAACTCCCAGAGACAGGTGTACTCTCCTCAGCGTGAGCTCCCAGAGACAGGTGTACTCTCCTCAGTGTGAACTCGCAGAGACAGGTGTACTCTCCTCAGTGTGAACTCGCAGAGACAGGTGTACTCTCCTCAGCGTGACCTCCCAGAGACAGGTGTACTCTCCTCAGCGTGAACTCCTAGAGACAGGTGTACTCTCCTCAGTGTGAACTCCTAGAGACAATGTGCTCGGGGAGGGAGTTGGTGTGAATAGCTATTAACTGGGACTGTGAGGAAGTCTCCTCTCATAGCATTCCAGATGTGGGTGGGTCCTCCCACCTTCAAACTGCCTGTCATGCTCACCATAATCAGAGGTCACACAACACCAGGTTATAGTCCAACATTTGAAATCACAAGCTTTTGTACTGTAGCCCCATCGTCTACAAGCTTATGATGTCAAAAAAACCTGTTGGACTATAATCTGGTGTTGTATGACTTCTGACTGTATTGACACCAGTCCAATACTATCACCTCCACATCATGTCCCTCAACTTAGTGGAAGTTCAAGCCAAGGAGAGTACACATGACTCAGGGCCTTCTTGCCATGAATGCCTGGAGTTGCTGGAGCAAAGCTCCAAGGCCCAATTGTGAGGAAGGATCACCTGGCATGATGTCAGATTTCCTTGACACCCTGTCACCTTGCTGTTGGCATTAAGTACCTGTGGCTGGGGCAATTGAGTGTAGGTTCACGTGTTGATCCAGCAAACTTTGAGTGCTGAACCTGGCTCTCCATTATAAATATCAACCTGTCCATGCAGACAACCATTGTCAGAGACAGCATGCAAACAATGTTAGTACAGCTCTGCAACTTCTTTGTCAGTTTGCCCAGTGGGTGAGAGTAACTGAGGGAAGGTGTTGCATGTGAGTGCTGTAGAGCACAAACTTGCCTGCTGTTCCTGTGTGGTCTTGTACATTTCTATGAAGAAATTAATTGGCAACATGATGGCATCCTTTTTTGCCTGTGGCTGAATAGTCTCCAGCAGGCCTCCAACTGCTAATGGACTGAGGTGGATACATTTTCCTCAGAATAAACAGTTCACCCCAGCTCCGAAGTCTAATCTTACTAACGTACCCAATGAGTAACGTACCCAAGCTGGTGGAGAGTTCAGGAGGCAGACTTATTGACTTCTCTGAAGGATCTGTGTCAGATTCTCGGGGTGGACAAGAAGATGTGCTGTGGAGCTACCCTCTTGGCTGCTGAGACCATGTAGGTGCCACCTAGAGAAGGCAGTAGAGAAATTGCATTGAGAACAAGGGATAGGAGTTTTGCACATGAATATGTTCCCAGTGGTGGCAGTGGAAGAGTAGCATAACAATAGACCAACTCTTGTTAATTGGTTACCAGAACTTGGATGTTTTGTCATTGCTATAAGGTTGGTCCTGGACCTCTCTGGAGCAAGGCCAGGATCCTCTCCATGGAGGGCTTGGAGATGAATGTTGGGTCCCCAGCAGGAGTCTTGGTTCTGTCAACCTTATTGTGGGCAATTTATTAATTGAATGAGACAACCGAGTGAGATGAATATGTTTGGCACAGCTGTCAATGCTGGAGTAAGTTGGGAAAGGTGATGAGATTCCTAACTAAGTGAGTAGGTAGTGCAGAGAGCATACAGGTTTAGTAGTCTGCAGGTCTGTGGTGGGTGAAAATGATTGAGGGAAGATGTCACATGTATTGAGAGTGATTTTCTTGTTATAATCCACTTGGGAACATGTGCTAATTTTCGAGCCACTCTACCCACAGGGTCACCATATGAGGAATGTTTTATTTAAAGTACTCAAGTCCCTTATTTACCTGTCTGGTGGATTCAGGTTAACAGAAGACAAAGCCTCTGTACTCTGGAAGAACATTCTGTCAAATGAGTAAATTCCAACCACAGGCAAATAAATATGAACTGCCATTGTGCTATTATTGACTGGTGATCGATTTTATTTTAGTCTGGTATTGGGACCTAGTCTGTCCTGCAGCTCAAGGTCATTCAGTCTAGGGATTGCAGGTAAGTCAGTTGAGGGCAATGGGAACATCAGTCACGATCTGACCATACTCAGCTTGACTGTCCTGAAATCAGTTGGTGGGCCACAGTCAAGTCGAGGAATTGGGCATTGTATGTCAAGGAGAGTGATGCTGTGTTGGACAAAGTGGTAAACTGAAGTGTGGGGGTTGGAGCCATTGTGCTACGATGCAGAGGGGATAATGACTGTAAAGGACGGACAAACCATGTACATGTGTGGGATGTGCTTACCAGATTGTGCTCCTGAGTCTAATCTCGACAGATATCCTACCAAGGTGAAAGTCTGATTTGATGCCTGAATAACAAAACAAAGGACACTAATTGCAATCGAGGACAAAACTTGAGCAGTTTTATAACATGTTCACAGTGGTGGTAATAGGAGAACAGCAGTACACAGCACAGTGAAGTAAAATTAATGGCCCAGATATTTGATTTGGCATGATTTACTATTGTCACATGTACTGAGGTACAATGAAATGTTTTGTTTTGAGTAAATGATAGCATACAAACTGCATGGGGTAATAAAACAGAGTGAATAATATAATGCTACAGCTGCAAAAAAGGTGCACAAACAGCGAGATCAACATTAAATTTAAAATTTGAAGAGTCCATTCAGAAGTCTACTAAAAGCAGGAAAGAAGCTGTTCTTGAATCTGTTGGTTCGTGCATTTAAGCTTTTGTATCTTCTGCCTGATGGAAGAGATTGGAAGAGACTATACCTGCGTTGGAAGGGTCTTTGATTAAGTTGACTGCCTTTCCGAGGCAGCGAGAAGTTTAGATGGAGTCAATAACAGAATGTTGGCTTGTGTGATAGACTGAGCTGTGCTTATAACTCTCAGAGAAAGTGAGGACTGCCGATGCTGGAGGTGAGAGTCGCGAGCGTGGTGCTAGAAAGGCACAGCTGGTCAGGCAGCATCCAAGGAACAGAAGAATAACATTTTGGGCATAAGCTGTTCATCAGGAATAAGCCCTTTCCCGGCACCCCATTCTTGACTGTGTTTGTAACTCTCTCTAGTTTTTTATGGTGCTGGGCAGAGCAGTTGCCATGCCAAGCCGTGATGCATTGAAGGACAATGCTTTCTACAGAGAACATAGATCATTACAGCACAATACAGGCCCTTCAGACTTCGATGTTGCACAGACCTGAGAAAACAATCTGAAGCCCATCTAACCTACACTATTCCATTCTTATCCATATGTATGTCCAATGACCATTTAATGCCCGTAAACTTACGAGTCTGTAACTGTTGCGAGCAGTGTGTTCCACACACTGACTACTCTGAGTAAAGAAACTACTTCTGACATCTGTCCTATATCTATTACCCCTCAAGATGAAGCTATGCCCCCTCATGCTGGCCATCATTATCCAAGGAAAATGGCTCTCACTGTCCACCAGATCTAACCCTCTGATTATCTTAAATGGCTCAATTAAGTCACTCTCAACCTTCTTCTCTCTAACAAAAATAGCCTCAAGTCCCTCAACCTGTCTTTTAAGACCTTCCCTCCATACCAGACAACATCCTGGTAAATCTCCTCTGAACCCTTTTCAAAGCTTTCACACTCTTCGTATAATGAGGTGACCAGAACTGTACACAATACTCCAAGTGCGGCTGCATCAGCTGCAGCATGACCTCATGGTTCCAAAACTCGATCCCTCTACTAATAAAAATGAACACACAATATGCCTTCTTAACAGTGGTGTGCCGCAGGGATCTGTTTTGGGTCCACTGCTGTTTGTCATTTTTATTAATAACCTGGAGGAGTACATAGAAAGATGGGTTAGTAAATTTGCAGACAATGCCAAAGTTGGTACAGTTGTGGAGTCCAGCTTTCATTTCTGGAACTCATTGCTAACAATGATTGCTGAGCATAATAATGTAATGGCTTGCAGTGTTAATTTGAAGTACATTCTAAGTTTAAACATGGCATCCACAGTGTAAATACCAATAAGTCCTGACAGCAGTGTGCACCTCTGTCTGTGCTACAACAGGACTGAATAAGAAATGCTCCAGGGAGCACAGATGCATAAATAATGAGGTGAACAGCAGAAGATTGCACAAGCAAATGGTCATGGAGGGAAATTCTTTCTGATACTCCTGTAAAAAATAGCAGCCAAAATTTGGGAAAATTTAGATCCAAAAAAAGTCACCTTTCAGTAGGCAAGAAAACAATAAGGGCTGATTTAAATTGTATGGATGTAACTGCATGGAGTATCATAAACAAAATTGGGGAACTGGAAACAAAACTGCTCTGGGGGAGACAACACAATACATTGACAGAAATGTGGCTCAAGCCGGAACAGGATTGAATACTTAACATCTTCTAGTAGAAACAGGGTGAGTACAAATTCTATGATTGAGCAGTCATAGAATCTCTACAGAGTGGAAGCAGGCCATTTGACCCATCAGATCCAACTGACCCCCACCCAGGCCAAGCCCATCCCTATATCTCTGCATTTTCCCAGGGCTAATCCACCATGCCCTCACATCGCTGAATACTATTTACAAATTAGCATGGCCAATCCACATAACCTGCACATCTTTGGACTGTGGGAGGAAACTGGAGCATCGAGAAGAAACTCACACAGACACAGAGAACGTGCAAACTGCGCACAGTTGCCTCAGCAGATAAATCGAAACTGGGTCCCTGGTAGTCCTAACTACTGAGCCACTGTGCCACCTTGATCGAGGTCATTAAATGAGATGGTATTATTGCCCTTGAATGAGATGCAGTTCCTGAATTAGAATCTATACAGCTGGAGGTAAGAAGCAGGAAAGGAGTAGTGACCCTGCTGGTTATTTATAATAGACCTCCAAATAGTTGAGAGAAAGGAGAAGAGAGCATTTGTGGGCAGATGATAGAAATATAGGTTTGTGGTAGTTGGTTATTTTAATTACCCTGGAGTAAATGGTGAAATAGGTAAAGTGAGGGACATGGAAGGGGAGAAATTCCTGCTATGTTTCCAGGAGAACTTTCTGGGATAGTTCTAGTCTTACTAGGGAGGGAGTAATGCTGGCTCTGGACCTGAGAAATGAGGCAAGACAAGTGGAGAACAGAGTGTGGAAGAATTTTGCAAATAATATTGAAAATCATTATATTTAGACTGCTAAGTTAGCAAAGGATAAGAAATCAATAATTAAGATTCCATACTGGAAAAGGACAGAGTTTGAGTGTTTAAAAGTTGAACTGGAGCAGGTTTACTAGAAATGCATTCTGGTGGATAAGACAGCGGATGAGAAATGGGATAATTTCAAAGAGGAGATGAATAGGGTGCAAGGTAAGTACATTCCAATGAGAATTGAATACAAGGTATTCAAAGCTAGAGTTACCTGGATGACTAAGGATATTGGTAATAAAGAAATAAGTTGGAAAAAGAATGCACATGATACATACCAAAGTAACAAAAGCAATAGAAATCAGGAAGAGTAACTTTAATGCAGGAAAGAGGTTAAGGCTATAATAAGGAAGGCTAAGAGGACGCATGAGGAAAGAAAAGCAAGCTGTGCTAAAACAAACAGTGAAATGTTCTTCTTTAATAGCATTATTAATATTAAAAGATTAGAGTAAGGCCTGTAAGGAACAAAAAGATTAAGCTGCTCACTGAAGCAAAGGATACGGTTGAGGAACTAAATTCGTTCTTTGCTTCTGTCTTTACCAGACTAGAAAATGGTGACAATGGCCTGGTTTGAAAACATGGGTGTGGCATAAATGAGCAATATAGTGACAGATAAAGATTAGGTGCTATAAAGGCTGTCAATACTCCACATAGTAAAATCACTAGGCCCAGATGACTTAGATTGCTGAAAGAGATAAAGGAGCAAATTGCAGAGCCTTTGACAAAAATTTTCCAGGCCTTTCTGAATACAAAATTACTCCTCGGGCCTGGAGGGTTTTAAATGTGACTCACTTGTTTAAGAAATGGTCAAAGAATAACTCAGGAAATTACAGACCTGTCAGTGTGATGACAGTAATCTGAAAACTGATGAAGGGCATAATAAGGGGTAATACAAATATGCACTTCAAGAAAAATAAGTTGACAGTAGATAGTTAACATGCTTTTGTCAAGGATTAGTCATATCTGACAACTTTGATTAAATTCTTTGACTAGATAGTACAGGCAATGACTGAGGGTAAGGTTGTGGATGTTGTATATTTGGACTTTTAGAAGGCATTTCCTATGGTGGCAAATGGCAGATTGCTGAGTAACTTAGAAATATTTTAGAAAGATGGGTTCTTGGCAGCCTGGATTAGAAATTGGCCAAATGACAGGAAACAGACCTGGTAGAGGTGGCGGCACAGTGGCATACAGTTGGGAAGGAGTTGCCCTGGGAGACCTCAACATTGACTCTGAACAAATCTCATGGCTTTGAGTTAAACATGGGCAAAGAAACCTCCAGTTGATTACGACTTACCATCCTCCCTCAGTTGATGAATTCGTACTCTTCCATGTTGATCAAGGAAGCACTGAGGACAGCAAGGGCATGAAATGTACTATGAGTGGGGCATTTCAATGTCCACCCCCAAGAGTGGCTTGGCAGCAATGCTACTGATCTAGCTGGTCTGGTCTTAAAGGACACAGCTGCTAGACTGGGTCTGCAGCAATTGGTGAGAGAACCACGAAAAACATACTTGACCTCATCCTTACCAATCTCCCGTCTTCACATAGAGAATAACCTCCATTGAGTTGTGTGGCATGATCAACATGCTAAATGGAACAGACTTCGAACAAATCTAGCAATCCAAGACTGGGTAACCATGAAGTGTTGTGGGCCATCAACTGTAGCAGAATTGTACTCCATCATAATTTGTAACCTTATGGCCTGGCATATCACTCACTTAACCATTACTATCAAGCCAGAAGATCAAACCTGGTTCGATGGTGTGCACAGAAGATGTGGTGTCAACCTGGTGAAACAACCAAGCAGGAATACTTGCATACTGAACAGCAGAAGCAAGAGGTGATAGGCAGAGCTAAGTAATACCACAATGAAAGGATCAAATCAAAGCTCTGCAGCCCTACCATATACAGTGGTGAATGATGCTAAATGATTAACCAATTCACTGGAAGAGGAGGCTCATCCTCAATGATGGAAGAGTCAGCAAATCAATGCAAAAATAAGGCTGAAGCTTTTGCAGTAATTTTAGGACAGAAGTGCTGAATGGATCATCCATCTGAGCCTCCTCCAATGGTCCCCAACGTTACAGATACCAATTTGATTCACTCCGTGCGATATCAAGAAATGGTTGGAGATATTGGATCTTACAAAGGCTATGCATCCTGACAACATTCCAGCGATAGTACTGAAGACTTCTGCTCCAAAACTTGCCACTCCCCTATCCAAGCTGTTCCAGTACAGTTACAGCAATGGCTTCTACTCAACAATGTAGAAAATTACCCAGGTATGTCCTGTACATAAAAAGCAGGAAAATTCCAACCCGACTAATTACCACCCCATCAGTCTACTCTTGATCATCAGTATAGTGATGGAAGGTGTAATCAACAGTGCTATCAAACAGCGCTGTTCAGTGCTGCTCAGTGACACCAAGTTTGGGTTCTGCCAGGACCATTCAGCTCCTGACCTCATTACCACCTTGGTTCAAATATAGATGGAACAGCTGAATTCCAGAGATGGGGTAGGAATGACAGTCCTTGAAAACCAGAAGTGCTAGCAAAACTAATCAACGGATATTGGGGGTGGGGGGGGGGAAGCAACCTCTACAGTGGTTGGAGTCATAACTGACACATAGGAAAATTGGTTGGGGTTGTTGGAGGGTCAACCATCTCACCTTCAGGACATCTCTACAGGAGTTCCTCAGGGTAACATCCTAAGCCCAGTCATCTTCAGCTGTTTTATCAATGACCTTCCCTCCATCATAAAGTCAGAAATGGGGATGTTTGCTAATGATCGCACAATGTTTAGCATCATTTGTGGCTCCTTAGATATGGAAACAGTCCAAGTTCAAATAAAACAAGATCTGGACAATATCCAGGCATGGGCTGACAAGGGGCAAGTAACATTCATGCCATACAAATGCCAGGCTATGACTATCACCAATAAGAGAGAATCTAAGAGAGATATTCAATGGTGGTTACCATTACTGAATCTCCCACTATCAACATCCTGGGGGTTATCATTGACCAAAAATTCAACTGGACTCATCACAAACAACGTGGCTACAGGAGCAGGTCAGAGGCTAGGAATTTTGTTGCGAATAACTCATCTCCTGATTCCCCAAGGACTGTCCACTATCTACAAGGCAAAAGTCAGGTGTGTGATGGAGTATTCCCCACTTGCCAGGATGAATGCTGGACCAACAACACTCAAGCAGCTCGATACCTTCCAAGACAAAGCAGCCCGCTTGATTGGCAATCCAACCACAAGCACCCACTCCCTCCACCACCAGTGCTCAGCAGCAAAAGGGTGTACTATCTACAAGATGCACTGCACAAATTTATGAAAGATCCTCAGACAGGACCTTCCATTTAGAAGGATCAGGGCAGTAAATATATGGGGACACCATTACTTTCATGTTTCCCTCCAAGCCATTCACCATCCTGACTTGGACATATATCAGCGGTCCTTCATTGTCGCTAGGTCAAAGTCCTGGAATTCCCTCTCTAGTGGCATTGTGGGTCAACTTTCGTGGTTCAAGAAGGCAGGACACAATTACCTTCTCAAGGACAGTCTAGGGATGGGCAATAAAAACTGTCCAGCCAGTGATGCCCACATCCCACAAATGAATAAATATTTTTTAAAAAGAGGGCATGCACAGATGGGTATTTCTCATATGGAGACAAGTTGAAAGTGGTGTTTCCCAGGGATTGTAATTGGGACTTTTTCTTTGACTGATTTATATAAACAATTTGGAGATGGGTGTGGAGGGTGAAATCTCTAAATTTGCAGATGATACTGAGCTATGCAAAATAGTGAACTGTGAGAATGACACTGAGTGACTTTGGAGGGACATTGTCAAGTTGGTCGAATGGGTTGAATTTCAATTCAAAGAATTTTGAGATAATGCATTTTGATGGAAAAAAAGATACAAAATCCAGGATACAATTCCAAAGGGGATGCAGGAGCAGAGGGACTTGGGTGTAATATGTGCACAGATCATGAAGGTGATTCTGTGATGAAGTCTGACTTAAGGTTGAATGGTGTTCAATTGCTGAAGATCGATTAGAATGGAATCTGTAAGTGTTTTAGTGAATTTACAGTAAAACCAAGGTTTAAGCATTTTGAGATCAAGAGAATAAAAGTGAAAAGATAATATGCTAAAATGTAAGAGTCCAGTTCAGACTCTTGTTAAGTTTATGTTTGTTACAATCAACCAGGAATAAACATTTGAGCTCCTGTAGATTGTGCAGAATAGATCCATTGAATTGATTGCATAAAAGATATAAAACAGATGGAGATGCTTCAATCCATTGTGCCTCTGTCATCTCTTGGCAGAGTGTACAATGACTTCCACAAACTGGCACTTGCCCAATAATCCTGCAAATCATTTCCTTTCAAATATTGAGCCAAGTAATTTTAAAAATGTAATTGTTGAATCTGTTTTTAACAGCTTTTCAGGCAGTGCATTCCAGATATCAACTACTCCGTATTTTTTTTCGGAAGAAGTCTTTCATTCAGCCTTTGGTTTCTTTACCAATCATTACAAAGCTGTGCACTTCACCTCGGCGAATGGGAGGACTGCTGCCAACTCTTTTGCCACTGGAAACAGTTCATCAAAACCACTCATGATTTTGAAAACTATGAATCTTTTTTAATGTCCTATGTCATGAAGAAAGTAAACCCTGTTTCTCCAATTTCCCAACTTAATTGAAAAACTACCATTCCTCTTTTCGTCCATTTTCTGTCTTTTCGCCATTTGCTCTCACTGTTCCTTAAAAATTATTGATTTTTTATTTTGCTAAAATTTCAATTGTTGATAGGTTATTTAATTCCTTGTAGAAGTCATGCAATAGCAACTGCAATAACCCTATCAATGTTTTCCATCACTCAATCAGAACATTCAACCAATTCAGTCAACAAAATGTGTCCATTAATGTCCGTTCATTCAAGCATACTTTTCCAAATATTCTTTAAATTGGCCTGGATTAGTTCTCCAAATAGATTCCCACCACAGGCATGAATCTGAAAAAACACAGAATATGCTGGATAAACTCAATGGGTCTGCCAGCATCTTTGAAGAAAGAAGCAGAGTTAATGTTTCAGTTTCAATATGAATCAAACATTAAAAAGGAAAGCAAGCTATAAATGAACGGAAACATGCATTCATTCCTTTCACTTGTGTTTTTATTTTTAAATAAAACAAGGTGCATTGGCCATCTTATAATTTATTTGGAAGAAATGATTCCTTTTCCGATGTGCTCGATACAAAGGTTCAGCTGTCTGATGAATCTGAATGCATAAGCTGGATTTATTGACTGCAAATAAAGAAGGGCCAAAGGTCACATTATTGGATTTTAAATGTCACTGGATCCTTAGAAAACAGCAATGAAATTCTAAATGTACAAAACTCATAAGAGAGTAGTAAATTAGCATCCGTTCCTGATACAGAAGGACAGCAGTTATTATTCATTAAAATTGCAATATACATGCCTGCAGCACAGCAGCATAATGTCTATAATATGATGATTTTCGAATAAATTTGATATTGTTCTGATACTTCTCCATTGCTATCACTGTTTTATGAAACTTCGGTGTAAGTGAGAATAGACACAATCATCTTGTTAAATCATCCACTTTTACTATCAGTTCTGAAAGTGGAATGACCTTGTTTTAGTATGGCTGTGTATATATTTTGCAAGTTGATGAGATAACATTGTTGAATTGAATTAAACACTTGAAGAGGAACATACTTATTCTCAGTTAAGAATTGTAATACAGGCTCCAGTAGAATACCTGCTGAATGAGAATGTTAAACTCATTTCAATGATCTCCTCACTTATGTTAACACTCACTGGAATGAGAACTTATACAAAAACAATAAATACCAAGAAACTCACCACAAGACTGTTTGGTTGCCATGGAAACAAGGGAGACACAAGTCAGGAGGACTCTAATGCCTTGAATAGTTAGGATGTCACTGTGTGGAGGTAGCTATTGATCATTGTTCAGACTCTCAGATTTGTTACAACACAGAAGGAGGCCATTTGGGCCATCATATCAATGCGAGCTCTCTAACTGAGCATCTAACTTAATTTCATTTTCTTGTCCATTCTGCACAGCCCTGCACATGCTTCCTTTTCAATTAACTATCTCTTTTGAATGGCGCAATTGGATTTGCATCAAACATACTCGCAGGCCCAGTGCATTCCAGACCTTAAGTGATCATACAAATAGATAGGGTGGTGAAGAAGGTATATGGCATGCTTACTTTTGTTGGTTGCGGAATTGTGTACAGAAGAGTCAGGATGCCATGTTGCAGCTTTATAAAACTTTGGTTAGCTCCACTTAGAGTACTGCATTCCTTTCAGGAAGGATTTGGACAGGATGTTGAAGAGGCTTACCAGGATGCTACCTGAATTAGAGGGTATGAACTATAAAGGAGAGGCTAGAAAAACTCCCTTTGTTATCTCTGGAGCAGCAAAGGCTGAGGGGAGACTTGATCGAAGTCTATTAAATTATGTGATGCACAGATAGGATTGATGGTCAGAATCTTTTTCACAGAGTTGAAATGCCTAAAACTAGGGAGCATGCATGTAAGGTGAGAGGGGGCAAGTTCAAAAGAGATGTGAGGAACAAGACTATTACACAGTGAGTGCTAGGAGTGTGGAACGCGCTGCCAGAGTTGGTGGTGGAGGCAGATACGATAGGGGTGTTTAGGGGAATTTTAAATAAGCTCATGAATATGCTAGGAATGAGGGATATTGGCCAAGGACAGGCAAAAGGAATTAGTTTAGTTTAGTGTTATGTTTGGCACATTCCTGTGCAGTACAGTTCTATGATCTATGTAAGCATGCCAGAGGACATTTTTTTTCATGTCTCTGCCCTTTCTTTTACTGTTTATTTTACATTTGTACCTTCTCATTCTCAATGTTTTCATCAGAGGGAATCTTTTCACCCTGATTACTTTCATAAGTTTCAACACTTCAACCAGATCGCAGAAAATCAATCTCAGCTTCTCCAATCTATCTTCAGAACTCCAACTTCTTATCCCAAGAATAAACCTTGTGAGTCTCTTCTGAATTGTCTCTCATACCTCCACATCATTTCTGAAGTGTGAATTATTGAATTCCTACAGTGCGGAAACAGGCCCTTCGGGCCAGCCAATCTACACTAACCCTCTTAAAAGTAACCCACTGAGATCCATTGCCCCTACCCTATACTTACCCCTGACTAATGCACCTAACCTACACATCCCTGAACACTATGGGCAATTTAGCATGGCCAATCCACCTAACCTGCACATCTTTGGACTGTGGGAGGAAACCTGAGCACCCAGTCACCCAAGGCTGAAAGTGAACCCAGGTCCCTGGCACTGTGAGGTAGCAGTGCTGACCACTTAGTCACTGTGCTGCCCCAGAACAGGGATGCAATACTTCAGCTGCTGAAGTATAGGTTCAACATGACTTCCTTTCTTTTGTACTCCATGCCTCTGTTAATAAGTCAAGAGTACCTTTTGAATAACAAACTTGCTCCCGCAATTGATCCAGCCAACTTTAATGATTTGCACACACACACACTCTTAAGCTCCTACACTCCCTTCAGTATAGTACCCTTGCCTTTCCTTGTTCTTCCCACCAAGATTACATTACATTCTCTTTATCAATCTTCATCTGCCACCGATCCACCCACTGTTGTCTATGTCCTTCTGAAGTTCTATGCCATCCATCTCACAAATTAACAATGCTTGCAACCATTGTTTCATTGCATCATGTTTCATTGCTGCTTCTCAAATAGTTTCTAGAGCTGTTTTATATTTTATGTGTGCTATTGGATTAGACACGATGCTAGATCTACAGCTTTTCAGTCTTGTTTTCGTTTCACTCTAAAATGTTTATAAACGTTTGATTCAAATGTCTCACACCATTAGCCTTCAAAATTCTAGTTATAGCTCCCAAAACATCAAAAGCAAGTAAAATAAAACAAGTGAAAGGTTGGGCGACAGTTTGGCTAAACATGTGTGCACATAAACATATACTGATGCATGCAGATAATCATCCAAACACTTAATAACACACATACACACACACATATTTCTAAATTGGTCTACTTCTGAAATAGAATAAAACAAAAAGAAAAAATAGAAAATGACTGAACTTGTAATTATATAGCATTCTTCACAATACCATGATGCCCCTGTTGGATGAATGGGGCATTTTGCAAGTAAGGATAGTAATAAAGTAACAACACTAGAAGATGTCAAAAACAATTACATTTTCTATGAATTAAATTTAAAAATGATTAAATTGTATGGAAGAAATAAACTGCTAATATTGTTTAGTATAAGCTGCCTCGTACTCTGAAGAAGTCATATCAGACTCAAAATGGGTCTCTGTCTCCACAGATGCTGCCAAATCTGCTTAGTGTCTCCAGAACTTTTTGTTTTGATTTCAGATCCCCAGCATCTGTAGTGTTTACTTAATACACTGCCTACTTTTGTAAAGGAAAGCCCAATGTTTGGGAATATGCTAAAGCCTGGAGGCTCCATTACTTAAAATTGCTTTTTTTCTCTGCGTTCTCCAGCTTGAGTTTTTTGCTGCAACTTGTTGTGCTTTTAGTGATCCTTTTGAGATTTTTGAAGGCAACAGTATACAGTATTATCTGAGCCATGACAATTAACAATTGAGACAGAGTGGGAATCATTGAATTGATCTCTGAAAGAGCAAACACAAGCTCAATGGGTTGAATGGTCTCCTGCAATGCATTAATCTATGATTTTATAAGGATATACTGAATTAATTAGTTTTAAAATGCATCCATTGTTGTACTGTAGGAAACATAACCAGCAATTTGCATGCAATTATCACCAAACAACAATGTGATAATGATAAGAAAATCTGCTTTTAGTGGTATTTATTGACAAATAAATATTGGCCACAACACTGAAAAGAATTCATTTGCTCTTTTTAGCATACTGCAGTGAGATTTTTCACACGCAGCTATGTAACAACTCATCTTAAATTCAGCATTCCAACAATCATACACTGAAGAGTCATCCCAGATTTTGTACTCAATTAAAAGAATAAATTGTGATGCTTGACCTGCTCTTTTCAACTGTTTTCAATAACTGAATTTGGAAAAATTGTGAAAATTGGTTAAATTTTCAAATGATACCAAGTCTGGAAGTGCAGTGAAATCAAATAAGGCAGTTCAGAAAATACCAAAGAGATTAAGCAATATATAAGGTATGCAATGGTATAGGGAATTTAATGAAGTTTTAATTTAATGTTGAAAACTAATCAAAATATCATACTGGTAGAATGATGCTGAAATATCTTACAATGGAATTACAATACATCAAGATACTTTGGTAGAATTAACCATAGCTTAGGAGTAATTTGAATGTGGCCAGTGGTGTAAAATGGGTACAATGTATCAATCAGTCATTATACATCATCCCAACTTTGATCTCGACTATAATTAATAAACATGTCTCATAGTTGAAGGACCTCTTAATGTATCAAAAAAGGTACTGGAGGAACAAGATTCCTTTTTCAGAACAATATATCTATTATTTCTAATTCTCCATCTGATTGAATGACTTGTTAGTTTTTTTCCTTGTATCTTTCATGGGTACTCTTGGGCAGCAAATCTTGCTGCTCACTTCAGAACAAAGCAGAACTTTCATTATCATTACTTTAAATGATGTAGCGTGGTTGGCACATCTTTGTCAAAATAAATCAATAATCATCCTCTAATATTATTGCTTGATCTGAAAGTAATTGTGATCATGATTGTTCATCCAATAAAAGACTGGACAAATCAACAGCACATCAGTAAAATAATCTACTATCCAAGATTTCAAATTGAGTTTTGATTTGAAAGTAATCAGCTTTTTTTTGTATATTGAGTACAGATAAACACATTGTTGCATTAATCATTTGTCGCATCCAACGTTTATTTTCTTTGAGACTTCCAACAGGTGGCACTCTGATGCTATTTATTTCCTAAATATATCATTTTGTACAAGGTGACTGGGCCAAATCTTATGACCTCCCGGTCTTCAAAGACTGGATGACAAATTGAAGACCTTTGCCAGAACCCAGCAGAATTCCAGATGTGCAAACCGATGTGAGAATTTGGTCTCCCAATAGGCAATAACCTTGTTATCCCAGACCTTTAAAAATGTTTGTAATGCCGAACTAGAGTTGGAGGTTTTGGTCATTCCTGTGGTAATTATCTGAATACTTATCCATAAATATCTGACAGATTAAAACCTACTTAAATACATGAGTAACTCAACTATTAACACCATATCACACCTCTTGACCAACCCTTAACTAAACTAAAAACTGACTATCCAACTATATACCATCAGACCTAATTCCTCAACCGTCCCTATCTAACTACTATCTCAAATCATCTGATTATCTGCCCAACCAGATATGAATTCTCCCTCAGAGTGACTATGTTCAGATCTGATCCAACTGCCCCTCTCTACTTAACTGTCAAACGTTGGTTGATGCATCTCTGTGCTTGAGCTGATTGAGCCCCTGATGAAATGTCCTCCCGCAATTCCACTTAATAACTTCCTTACCAAACATGAATAGTGCACCCTGACCACAGGGTGGTCTCTTTCTCTTAACTATGCATTCAATCAAATTTAAAAGAATGATGTTAATAGGTGCTTATTATTAACTTCCCTTCCCACGTGGATGACGATACCCTCCAGTGCATCTCCTCCAATTCACATACCACCGCACTTGAACCCCACTACTCCCAACACAACAAGGACCCCACCCCGGTCCTCATCTTCCATCCCAACAACCTCCGCAAACATCGCACCATCTTCCGCCACTTCCAAACGGACCCCAAAGATATATTTCCCTCCCCACCCCTATCAGTATTCTGGAAAGACCATTCCTCCTGCAACTCCCTTGTCAGGACTACACAGCCTCACCAGCCCACACCCCACTCCTGGTCCCTTTCCCTGCTACCACAGGAAGTGCAAAACCTGTGCCCACACCACTCCCCTCACCACTCCCCGGTTGCTTTCCTCTGCTGCCTGTCCCGAAGTCCACCTTGGAGAATGTTCACCCGAAGGTCCGAAGCTGAATGTCCTGGACCACTGAAGTGTTCCCAAACTGGGAGGGAACCCTCCTGTCTGTTGATTGTTGTGCGGTGCCCATTGATCCATTGTCGTAGCCTTTGCTCGGTTTCCCCAATGTACCATGCCTCTGATCATCCTTTCCTGCAACGTATAAGATAAACAACATTGACTGAGTCACATGAGTACCTGCCATGTACAAGGTGGGAGGTGTTTCCACGCATAATAGTGGTATCTATGTCCACAATCTGACACTTCTTACAGCATCCACCATGACAGGGTTGTATGGAGTTGTCCTGAGAGCTGGGCAGTTTGCTACGAACAATGATCTGTTTGAGGTTTGGCGGTTGTTTAAAGGCAAGTAGTGGAGGTGTGGGGAAGGTCTTGGTGAGGTGCTCATCCTCATTGATAATGTGTTGCAGGTCACAAGAACATGGCATAGTTTTTCAGCTCCTGGAAGTGCTGAACAATGAAGGGTACCCTGTCAGTTGCAGCACATGTCTGTATCCTGAGGAGGTCATTACGGTTCCTTGCTGTGGCACGTTGGAACTGGCGGTCGATGAGTTGAGCAGACAGACAGTCGAGAGTAGTCCATGGTGAGTTTGATGGTGGGATGAAACTTGTTGATGTCACTGTGTGTGACATTCAAAATCGGCTTAGTAATAGGAGACAGCGAGTGATGGCAGAAGGCTGATATTGTGACTGGAACCTGGTATGCAGTGATAAAGGGCTTATGCTCAAAACTTCTATTCTCCTGCTCCTCAGATGCTGTCTGACCTGCTGTGCTTTTCCAGCACCACACTCTCAACTCTGATCTGCAGCATGTACAATCCTTACATTCTCCTCCATGCAGTGTTGCACCATTGGGATCGATGCTGGGTTCTTTCTTGTTGTGACACACATAAACAATGTAAATGAGAATTTGTAGCTTCACCAAGTTGATATCACATTTTTAGGTATGCCTAGTGTTATTCTTGACATGGCCTCCTGATGTCTTCATTAGAACAAGTCAGATTAGATTACATTATAATGTGGAAACAGGCCCTTCGGCCCAACAAGTCCACATTGACCCGTCGAAGCGCAACCCACCCATACCCCTACATTTAACCCTTACCTAACACCACGGGCAATTTAGCATGGCCCATTCACCTAACCTGCACATCTTTGGACTGTGGGAGGAAACCGGAGCACCCAGAGGAAACCCATGCAGACACGGGGAGAACATGCAAACTCCACACAGTCAGTCGCCTGAGGCGGGAATTGAACCCAGGTCTCCGGCGCTGTGAGGCAGCAGTGCTAACCACTGTGCCACCGTGCCGCCCACAGGTGACACAGGAATTAGCCAGGTGGGGAATTGGACAGTGAGGAGGATGGTGTTATGTTACAGAAAGATCTGAAAAGATTGGTTAAGTGAGTAAGTCAATGGCAGATGGAATTTAACTCTGATAAATATGAGGTAATCCACATTGGAAGAACAAACAAGGCAAGGAAATAATTAATGCCAAGACGCTAGGAGGTTCAGGGGAGTAGAGGTATCTTTAGGTGCTTATCCACAGATCCCTCGAGATGGCAGGATAGGTTAAAGACTAGTTAATATGGGACACCTAATTTTTACCACTCCCTACACCATCGTCCAAGGCCTCAAGGGATCTTTCCACATCCATCAAAAATTCACCTGTACCTCTACCAATGTCATCTACTGCATCCGTTCCACCCGGTGTGATCTCCTCTGTATCGGGGTGACAGGATGCCTTCTTGTGGATTGTTTCAGAGAATGTCTCAGGGACACCCGCAGCCATCAATCCCACCGCCTCGTGGTTGAACACTTCAACTCCCCCTCCCACTCTGTCAAGGCCATGCAGGTCCTGGGCCTCCTCCACCGCCAAACCATTGTGGCATAGATGATAAGAGCAGGGAGATCATGCTAAAATTGTACAGAACTTTGGTTAGGCCACAACTGGGGACCTGTATGCAGTCCTAGTTACCACACAATAGGAAGGATTTGATGCATTGGAGAGTGCAGAGATGATTCACCAGGATGATGCATGGGATGGAGCATTTCAGCTAAGAATCTGGATACATTTGAGTTGTTTTCATTGGAGCAGAGAAGGTTGAGGGGGTCCTGATGAAGGTGCATTAAATTATGAGGGGCACGGACAGCGTGAATAGAAAGCAGTTGTTCCCCTTCATTGAAGGGCCAATAACAAGGCGACAATTTTATAATGAATGGCAGGAGGCTTAGAAGGGATTTAAAGAAAAATAACTGTTTTCTCCCAGAGGTGGCTGTCTGGGAGGTTAGTTGAAGAGGGAGAACTTGCAACTTTAAAAATGTATTTGGATAAACATTTGATGTGCTATAACATTCAAGGTTATTGGTCTACTGTAGAAAAGTGGAACTAGCGTAACATATATTTTTGGTGGTACAGACTTGAAGAGCCTCTTCTGGACTATGGGCCACTGGAGACAATCAGCAGCAGCCAAATTTTAATCCAATACAATTTGCAACCTCATGGACCAACACTATTATCACCAAGCCAAAAGGTTAACTCTAGTTTAATGAAGATCTCAAGAGGGCATGTCAGGAATAGCACTGGTGTCAACTTGATAAAGCTACAAAACAAGATCACTTCTGTGTCAAACAGCAACAGCAGTAGTTGACAAGAGTGCAAAATGATTTTATAATCAATGGGTCAGATCTCATTTCTACAGTCCTGTCACATCCAGTTGTGATTGGTGGGAGACAATTAAATCATTCACTGGAGGAAAAGGCTGCACAAGCATGTTTCACCCCAATAATGGGAAGCCTAGCAATCAATGCAAAAGGTAAAGCAGAAATATTCACAGTAATCCAAGACTGTACAAAATAATTAAGGTAGAGAAATCATAACAAGTTGTCAAGGTGATAATGTCAAAACAGGCCATAAGATTTTACAAACACAGAACATTGCAGCGCAACATGAACTCAAGATCACAGTTGAGGCCATCTTCATAGATACAAAACTTGGCTATCAGTTTCTGCTCAGTGGGCCACCTTGAAGGATGCTTACCCAAAGATCAGAGGCTGAATGTCCTTGACCACTGAAGTGTCCCGACTGGGAGGGAATATCCCTATTGGGAGATTGTTGCGCCATGTCCAATCATCTGTGACCATCTGCATGGTCTCACCAATATACTATGCCTTAGGGCATCTTTGTTTGCAGCATATCAGTTAGACAACATTGGTCGAATCACACGAGCACCTGCTGTGTACGTGGTGGGTGGTGTTCCCACATATGATGGTAGCATTCATGTCAACGAACTGGCATGTCTTAGAGGTTGCATTGTGTGAGGATTGTGTGGTGTTATTGTCGATGTTGTCTTGAACGCTGGGCAGTTTGCTGCGAGCGATGGATTGTTTATGGTTTGGCAGTTGTTTGAAGGTGAGAAGTGGACGCATAAGGATAGCATTGGCAAGATATTCATTGTCAGTGATGACGTGTTGAAGGCTGTGAAGAACATGGGTCGTTTCTCTGCTCAAACAGAATTACTGGATAATAAAGGGTACTCTATCAGTTGTATTCTGCGTCTGTCTTCTGAGGAGGCTGTTGTGGTTTTTCACTGTTGCATGTTGAAACTGGTGATCAATGAGTTGAGTAAATGTTCTGTTCTTATGAGGTCTTCTTTCAGCATCTTTCTGTGTCTGTTGCATTCCTTCTTGTCTGAGAAGATCCTGTGTGTGCGCAGGGCTTGTCTGTAAGTGATGGTATCTTAACATCAGACTCTATAAACTTGAAATCAAGATCGAGCCCATATTCTCAGCTTGCACTTGGGATACAGCGGACCAACTATGAGACATTGCCAAGCAGACAGACAATGGAACTACAACACCTAAGTGTGCAACAAGAACAGGAACCTGGAGAAACCTGGCATCACCACCAGCAATAACCAAGCCTCCCCCGTTACCATGGTGAAACCAGTACCACTACAGGGAAGCACATTGTCAACTTATCTGACCAGACTCTCAACCAGATGAAATCAAAGTTCTCAGCCAAAGGCTCAATGTTGTGCCCCACTACCAAAATGAACACTGTTGGCCTGTCCGTCTACTTTGGATTCCAGCATCTACAGTTTTTGTCTCTATTGGTCTCACAGCAGACACAGAGGAATTCATCAGGTAAATGAGGCTCTGGGAATTCTTCCACAAATCCCAAGATGTCAACAGTGAGCCCAATGAGACTATCAATGAAACAGAACTGTCAACAGAGAGATCTACAATGTAGCAAAGAAGGAAGAGTTGAATTGGACCCCACCAGAAGCTAATTGCCTTAGGCTCAACATGCATGCTCAAGTGGTCAGGAGATGTACTAATGCCAGATTCATCAGCCACACTCACAAGATAGCACAGCACAACGTTATCCATGCTCTCAAAACCAACCATCATCAAACCAGCAGACAAAGGAGGAGCCATCGTCATACAGAATAGAATGGACTACTACAAAGAGGAGTACCAACAACTGAACAACCAGGAACACTACAGACAACTACCTGCTGATCTGACCAAAGAACACAGTTCAACTCAACAGGCAGAACAGTACTTTTGATGCACACCGTAACCATATTCTAAGCACTCTTATCCTGCATAATTCTCACATACGAGATCACTACTGCCTTCTGAATATACACAAAGCCAACACACCTAGACGTCCCATCGTATCAGGCAATGGCACCCTTGAAAAGTCTCTCTGGCTATGTTGAGAGCATCTTGAAACCATTGTACAGAGCACTCCAACTTCTGTTGTAACACTATAGATTTCTTACAGAAGTGCAGCACCCACGGACCAATCAAACCAGGAACATTCCTTGTCAAAATGGACGTTTTGGCATTCTATACCAGCATCCCCCACGACAATGGCATGGCTGCAATAGCCTCAGTATGCAACACCAACAACTGCCAATTTTTAGATGCCATCCTACAACTCACCTGCTTCATCCTCGACCACAGCATCTTCACCTCCTACAACCAGTTCTTCATCTCGACATGGAATAGCAATGTGGACCAAATTTGTAAAATTTGTACGCCATTTTGCCAGCATTTTCATGCACAACTACAAGCAAGACTTTTTTACTGCACAGGACTAATGCTGTACACTAGATACATTGATTACATTTTCTTCCTTTGGAACTCATGGCAAGAAATCACTGAAACTTCTGCACAATGATATCAATAAGTTTCATCCTACCATCAGACTTACCTTAGAGTACTCTTCAGAATCAATCTACCAAGGACAGACACCTTAGTCTACCACAAAGCCCACAGATAACCTCAAAATCCTTCTCTAGCTTGCAACCTAAATATGTTAAAGAAGCCATCCTCTATGGACAAGCCCAGTGTATACACAGGATTTGCTCAGGTGAGGAAGAATGCAACAGACACCTAAAGATGCCCTCATAAGAACAGGATATAATGCTCAACTCATCCAACAGCAGTTCTGGTGTGTCACAGTGAAAAACTACAACAGCCTCCTCAGAAGATATATACGGGAAATGACTGATAGAATGCCCTGCATTATCCAAAACTTCCCCAGAGTGGAGAAACTACACTATGTCCTTCACAGCCTTCAACATGTATTTGATGACAATGAACATCCTGCCAATATCATCCCTATGCATCCAGTTCTCACCTACAAAACAACCACCAAACCATAAACAATCCATCGCTCGCAGCAAACTGTCCAACGTTCATGGCAACACTGACCACAACAGCACACAACCTTGACACTGCAATCTCTGCAAGACATGCCAGATCATTGTCATGAATGCTACCATCATAAGTGGGAACACCATCCACCATGTATACAACAGGTACTCATGTGATTCGACCAATGTTGTTTATCTCATATGCTGCAGAAAAAGTTGCCCCAAGGCATAGTATATTGGTGAGACTATCCAGATGCTAAGACAATGGATGAATGGACGTGGCACAACAATGACCAGACAGGAATGTTCCCTCCCAATTGGGGAACTCTTCAGTGGTCAAGGACACTCAGCCTCTGATCTTTGGATAAAAGTATCCTCCAAGATGGCCTTTGAGGTACGCAACAACACAATCACCAAACAGAAACTGATAGCTCAGTTTCATACCCATGAAGACGGTCTCAACTGTGATCTTGAGTTCATATCGTACGACAATGTGACCCCACTATACTGTTCTGTATCTGGTACACCCTCCTTACTGGCCTGTTTTGACTTCATTACCTTGTTAACTTGTTGTTATCTACCTTAATTAGTTTGTACAGTTTTGGATTACTTGTTAATTTGATTAGACCTTTGGCATGCAACTCTTTTACCCATCATATTATTCCAGTCATTTGGTTTGTCTCCAGCATCACCTTTGCATATTTTGTAATTATCTCTCTGCCTCAATTAATCGGATTATAGGTCATCCCTTCACTTTTGATTCAGCTGTTGACACTTTACTCACACTGCCTAACACTCTTGATCACCCACAGAGTCTTATTATTTGTCCTCGCAACACTCCACTCACACCACTTGTATGATATTTTATCTCTGTATAAATTCTGTGCCTGTGCACCAATCCTCACTTCAACCTGACAAAGGGGAACACTTCAAAAGCTTGTGATTTCAAATAAACCTATCAGACTATAACCTGTTGTCATGTAACTTCTGACCTTACATTAACTACAGCTAATTCATAATCATTGGAATTATAATTAGGCAGGTGAGAAAGATGCCAGTTTCACCATATGACTCCAATTCAACAACACATCTGCTTCCCGTACCTTCACATGACCATAACAGCAAGCATTACTTATGTAAGTGACTAAGCCCTAAATAAATGCCCTTTTGATTAGATTCACTACAGTGTGGCAACAGGCCCTTCAGCCCAACAAGTCCACACTGACCTTCCGAAGAGTAACCCACCCAGACCCATTTCCTTCTGACTAAAGTACCTCACACTATGGACAATTTAGCATGGCCAATACACCTGACCTGCACATCTTTGGACTGTGGGAGGAAACCAGAGCACCCGGAGGAAACCCATGCAGACACGGGGAGAATGTGCAAACTCCACACAGACAGTCACCCGAGGCTGGAATTGAACCTGGAACCCTGTGTGGCAACAGTGCTAACCACTGAGCCACCATGCTGCCCTAACGTTCCAGGATAACCTTCATGAAAAACAAGGCACTATGCCAGTGCAGTCCATTACAACACAATAATTGCAAAGTGACAATAAACAATCATCATACATTTAACCCATACTGACCTTGGCTGCCTGTGTGCACTATGCTGTGCCCTACTCTTTCTAAATGCAATTTAAGGATGAGAGCAGTGAAAAGCTGTTAGCTTCTCACAATCTACAAAAGGTTGAGGTGGCACAACCTTTCTACACTTTGAAGCTTCATAAGTCACATGATCAAATCCTTTAAAATAATTAAAGGATTTGATGGATGACAGAGCATTTGCCTTATCGCTTTAATTCTCACTTTTACTCAGACTTCATTTGCACCACTGTTGGAATGAAGCTTAATTTAAGCTTGAAGAACAGCATTTTTCATTAAGGTTGTTTACAGACTTCCAGATCCAATGTTAAATTCAACTTGGGATAGTACCTTCAGCTCATTTTCTTTCAGATGGCATTTGGTGAATATCACACACTGGGTTGTTTCAGAAACATGTTGACAGATTACAATAATGTACTAAATGTCCTGTCCTTTCATAGGAGCTAAAAAACATTCTTTTCTCTTAATTCATCTTCCAAATTATAATTTCATCTCATGTATTTGAGGTTCACGGCCAAAAACTGACTGCTCAAGAACAAAGCTATTCCCTTCTTTTGTATGAAATCTGTCTCTGGAAAGCAGAGGGCTGTTTTTGTATTACTTTCCTGTAGGGATTCACTTAGAGGTTGAGCAACTCTTCTCTCACAAGTATATTCTCTGGAAAATACATGCATGGATACAGACATTTATTACCCATCTGAGAAGAGATGATAAATTGATTAAATGCAGTCAACACGGCTTTGTGAGGGGTAGGTCGTGCCTCACAAACCTTATCGAGTTCTTTGAGGATGTGACTAGAAAAGCTGATGAGGGTCGAGCTGTGGATGTGGTGTATATGGACTTCAGCAAGGCATTTGATAAGGTTCCCCATGGTAGGCTCATTCAGAAGGTCGGGAGGAATGGGATTCAGGGGAACATAGCTGTCTGGATACAGAATTGGCTGGCCAACAGAAGACAGCGAGTGGTAGTAGAAGGAAAATATTCTGCCTGGAAGTCTGTGGTGAGTGGTGTTCCACAGGGCTCTGTCCTTGGGCCTCTATTGTTTGTAATTTTTATCAATGACTTGGATGAGGGGATTGAAGGATGGGTCAGCAACTTTGCAGATGACACAAAGGTTGGAGGTGTCGTTGACAGTATAGAGGGCTGTTGTAAGCTGCAGCGGGAGATTGACAGAAGGCAGAGATGGGCTGAGAAGTGGCAGATGGATTTCAACTTGGATAAATGTGAGGTGATGCATTTTGGAAGGTCGAATTTGAAAACTGAGTACAGGATTAAGGATAGGATTCTTGGCAGTGTGGAGGAACAGAGGGATCTTAGTGTGCCGGTACAGAGATCCCTTAAAATGGCCACCCAAGTGGACAGGGTTGTTAAGAAAGCATATGGTGTTTTGGCTTTCATTAACTGGGGGATTGAGTTAAGAGTCGTGAGATCTTGTTGCAGCTCTATAAAACTTTGGTTAGACCGCACTTGGAATACTGCGTCCAGTACTGGTCACCCTATTATAAGAAAGATGTGGATACTTTGGAGAGGGTTCAGAGGAGGTTTACCAGGATACTGCCTGGACTGGAGGGCTTATCTTATGAGGAGAGGTTGACTGAGCTCGGACTTTTTTCATTGGAGAAAAGGAGGAGAAGAGGGGACCTAATTGAGGTATACAAGATAATGAGAGGCATAGATAGAGTCGATAGCCAGAGACTATTTCCCAGGGCAGAAATGACTAACACGAGGGGTCATAGTTTTAAGCTGGTTGGAGGAAAGTATAGAGGGGATGTCAGAGGCGGGTTCTTTTCACAGAGAGTTGTGAGAGCATGGAATGCGTTGCCAGCAGCAGTTGTGGAGGCAGGGTCATTGGGGACATTTAAGAGACTCCTGGATATGCATACGGTCACAGAAATTTGAGGGTGCCTACATGAGGATCAGTGGTCGGCACAACATCATGGGCTGAAGGGCCCGTTCTGTGCTGTACTGTTCTAAATTGCTTACAATCTCAAGTAATCCTGGTCAACATTCTTTGTGGAAGCAATAGATCTATAAAATGCATAACATTTGGATAGAAATCATGACGTCCTCCAAACTTTAGATTTCACTGTATATTGACAGTTACATTATCTTTTAAAAACTTATATAGCTGTGTTTTTTAACCATGAGCCTCAAAAGAAATTAATTCCAAAATCATTTTTGTTAAAATATAAAAGATCTAATATCCCAAAATATTACAGCTTCAAACTGTCTCTAAATTGCATTGTAACATATTATTGCATTCAGAACTTATAACCTACTTTGAGCAGGATTTCCAACTCTAGATGGAAGCAAGTAGAGATGCAGGCAGGCATAGAAGTTAGCACTGAAGGTCATTGTGCAGTTTTAGTCACCACTCTGACTACCGTCAAGTTTGTTTAGGAGTGTGGGAGGATGGTTCCTGGCAAGTAATAGACCAATGAATCCTATAATGAGCATGTTGTCAGCTCAAAGACCAGTTTAGCATTTTGATGTGGTTGCATGGCTTACATAATGGATGAAGAAGTTGAAAGAGGAGACAAACACAGTGGGTTGTCAGTCATGGCTGCTCCATGCAATTAGCTATACTTATCAAAAGGGCATGGAAGAGGGGTACTCAGCCTTTGACCATAAGTGCCTTCAGTTGAGTAAAATATGGTAAGTCAGTGGTCACTGCGCATTTAGGCAGTAGAGGGAATTCAGGGACGTGGAGCCATTGGAGCAGGGTAGGGAAGGGTGTGGTCATCAAACAAGTCGGCAACTGGATGAAAGGTTAAGATACTTTGAGATGTATGGTAAAACAATGAGGATTATCATGTCCTGCAGCAGAGGTAAAGCAGACTGAGAAGAAGAATGATACACTCTTCAAAACAATGTTAGCTGGACATGTCAAGGACTTAATGCTGCAGGAGGTATATCATTATGCAGATGGCCATTGCAAACTGTGCTTTGATTATGGAAGTCATGATTTGGAGATGCCAGTGTTGGAGTGGGGTGTACAAAGTTAAAAATCACCCAACACCAGGTTATAGTCCAACAGGTTTAATTGGAAGCACACTAGCTTTCGGAGCACCGCTCCTTCATCAGGTGGTAGCGGAGGGCTCAATCCTAACACACAGAATTTATAGCAAAAATCTACTGTGTGATGTAACTGAACTTATACATTGAAAAATTGATTGTCTGGTAAGCCTTTCAATTGTTAGAATACCATGATAGTTTCACTTCTTTCATGTGTAAATCACAAAATCATTTTTTAACAAGTTGCATTCTCAGGTTAGCTTTTAACAATGGTGATAGCTAGACACTATGTTGAAGGTATTGGCCCCCTGTGTTCTCTGTCTATGCCATGATGTTTAGATTAATTCTAATCGAAAAAGTGAGATAACGAAGTTTTACATGAATTCATGCAGTTTTTGAGCTCAGAGTTCTACATGAATGCATGCAGCCTTTGAGCAAAGTACAATGTAATCCTGCAAGTACAAATTCACCCCACAAAATATATGTGTGCATGTGGGTCTTTGTCTGTCTGTGTGTGTGTGTGTGTGTGTCCGTCTGGGTTGGGGGTTGTGAGTGTGAGAAAGCGTATGTGTGTGTGTAGTGAGTGCAGAGTGTCTTAAGTCTGTGAGGGGGTGCATGTGTGAGTGTGTGTGTCTGTAAGGGTGTGTGTGGGTGTCTGTGTGCTCGTCTGTGTATATATGAGTCCGTGTGTATGTGTGTATAGGAGTGCCTGTGTGTGTGCATGTGTATGTGTGTCTGAGTATCTGTGTGTGTGTATATGCAATGGTGGTCACTTGTAATGTGACATGAACCCAAGGCTCATCTCTTACTATTAGAGATTAGTTAGATTCTGTATCTCTCAAAATTACATCTTGTCTTTCTCCTCCTGTTCTTTGAGTAATCTCAGAGCCTCATTGGTCTTACCATTTTTAAGGCCCACATTCATCTATAAAAATGACTATGTTTAATTCTTTCGAACTCAGTATTAGCCTGACCTGGATCCTTCTTTATGTTTCTGAACTGCTGCCTATACACTTCTGGTACCACTTTATAAGCACTTAAAATAGCCTGTTTGACCTTTTTATAATCTCTTGACCACTCATCTCACTGCACAACAATTACCTCCATGGCGTTGCCTAATAGATCAGACTAGGTCACAAATCACACAACACCAGGTTATAGTCCAACAGGTTTAATTGGAAGCACTAGCTTTCGGAGCACTGCTCCTTCATCAGGTGGTTGTGGAGTGCACAATTGTAAGACACAGAATTATAGCAAAAGTTTACAGTGTGATGTAATTGAAAAATACCTTGATTGTTTGTTAAGTCACTCATCTATTAGAATGACCATGATAGTTTTATTTCTTTCATATGTAAATAGCCTGTTTGACCTTTTTATAATCTCTTGACCACTCATCTCACTGCACAACAATTACCTCCATGGCGTTGCCTAATAGTTCAGTCTGAACTAGCATTACCCATAAATCATCAGACCACCCCATCTGCCTAGCCAATTTTACAAATGAAATAAAGAAGGCTTTGACATTTTTCTCATCAAAATGTGGCAGAGTTTGACATTTGTCAACATTCGCTATTAATCTCCATCTTATTCACTTGACTTTGCTGACTAGGTCACAAATCACACAACACCAGGTTATAGTCCAACAGGTTTAATTGGAAGCACTAGCTTTCGGAGCACTGCTCCTTCATCAGGTGGTTGTGGAGTGCACAATTGTAAGACACAGAATTTATAGCAAAAGTTTACAGTGTGATGTAATTGAAAAATACCTTGATTGTTTGTTAAGTCTCTCATCTATTAGAATGACCATGATAGTTTTATTTCTTTCATATGTAAATCACAAAACTTTTTTTAAAAGTTACATTCTCAGGTTAACTGCAACAATTGTTGTCAGGGCAGATAAGCTGTTGAGATGTTGAAGGTGTTAGCCCCCTGTGTGCTGTTGTCTGTGCCATAATGTTTAGACTGATTCTAATCTAAAAAGTGAGTTAACAGAGTCTTACATGGATTCATGTAGTTTTTGAGCAAAGTACAATGTAACTCTGCAAATACAAATACACCCCACAAACGTATATGTGTATGTGTGCGTGTGTGTGTGAGTGTGTGTGTCTGGGGTGGGGGGTTGTCAGTGTCTGTGAGGGAGAGTGTATTTGTGTGTGTGTGAGTGTAAAATGGTCTAAGTCTCTGAGAGGATGCATGTGTGAGTGTGTGTGTCTGTAGGAGTGTGTGTGAGTGTCTGCGTGCTTGTCTGTGTATTGGAGTGCCTGTGTGTGCGTGAGTGCTTGTGAGCGTGTGTGTGCATGCACACATCGGAGTGTGTGTGTGTGTGTGTGTTTAGTGGAATGGTGGTCACCTGTAATGTGACACAAACCCAAAGTCCCAGTTGAGGCCCTCCCTATGGGTACCGAACTTAGCTATCAGCCTCTGCTCGGCCACTTTTCGCTGCTGCCTGTCGCGAAGTCCGCCTTGCAGGATGGTCACCCAAAGGTCCACGGTCGAATGGCCTGGACCGCTGAAGTGTTCCCCAACTGGGAGGGAACACTCCTGTCTGCTGATTGTTTTGCAGTGCCCATTCATCCGTTGCCGTAGCCTTTGTTCGGTTTCCCTAATGTACCATGCCTCAGGGCACCCTTGCCTACAACGTATAAGATAGACAACGTTGGCTGAGTCGCATGAGTACCTGCCATGTACATGGTGGGAGGTGCCCCATACGTAATGGTGGTATCTATGTCCACACCTAGGCTTGGGACACTTGTAATTTAAGTTTATCTAACTCTACTGCACTTGTCTGTTTCTCTGACACCTTTAAGGAGTTTGAGTAATTCACTTACAATTTCAGCTTTACTTTTGTCCTTGGTTAAACCCAATTCTAACTTCTTTGCTAATTCTAAGAGTATGGTCTTTTCTTTCTAAACTTTCTTGACAAATTTGGTAATCATCTTCAAACCCCAGAACCTCTTTTGCAATTTTATGAGTAATTTCTCACATTTTAATTTAACCAAGCACAAGTACCAAAATTAAATAAACTGTCTCACATACGTTTTATTTAAAGTTCTGGGACACTAACTGGCAAGTGTTTAAATCTACAAAGCATTTTTGTACCCCAAATCTATCCAAATTTCAGACTGGATCAGTCTGAACCTATTCAAATCCCAGAAGAGGCTCCAAATGGTAAGGACATGGGGTAATCCCCTCTGCTAACTTAAACTCAACACACAAAGATGCTCACCTCATACCGTAATCTGTTAAATTTTGAGAGGCAAAGAGTTATCCTAAATGTTACTATTTAAAAGTAAAAATTAACAACTTTATTCTTTAAATCCAAAAGAGACCATTAAAACAACAACAACAATTTACAACTCCTTTCTATTAAACCTATATTTTACCTCCTACTCTACAATACTTGTCCAACAAAAACTGATTAACATTTACCAAAATATTAACATTTCAAAACCAGCCAGCTTTGTCAATTCTTCTCTGTAGATTTTCCTCGGTCATCTTTTCTTTGGTCTTCTGCTGTACAACTTTTCTTATGGACAGGTGACTTTCAGAGAGCTACTTGGCTAGCAGTTGGTGCTCTTTATTGTTCTCTCCCTACCTGTTCAAAATGTCTGATTAAATACCCCAAAACATTGGATTATTTCATTGGTTTGATGTCATCCCAAATAGTAAAATTCAAGTTTGGTTGGATTCTGGCCTGTGGGCCATAATTTACACTGATTGGCTGAATTTGAATTTGTTTTTGTACCATGGCAACACATCACCAGCTATTTGTGTCAATCAAATATTACATTTTTAAACTGTTCAGCACACTGTGCACTTTCAGTCAGTCCTTGTCAGCTTCCTCTCAAAGGTACAGTACACACCTACACCTTCATAACACTGCTGTTTTTTTTTTGTTCTTTGCTGATGACTTCGATAATGGAATAAAAAGTCATATATCTGAATTTGCTGACAACACAAAGTTTTGCAGACAGTGTAGCTTATAACATTACATTACAAAGGGATATTGATAGATGACATAAATGGAAAACAAATTGTGGTTGATCTTAAGCAAATGTAAAGCTATTCATTTTGGATAAAAAAAATGAAGGATCCAGATACTTTCAAGATGGTATGACATTAAGTAGAGTGAATTATGGTTCAGAGCATTGATCTTTAAGATGCCACAAATAGGTGTAGAAAATAAACCAAAGCAGCTAATGGAATGTTGGACTTCATACCTAGAGGACTAGAGAAGGATGCAAAAGTTATGCTGCAGTTATACAAAAACCTGGTTAGACCCTACAAGGAGTATGTGAGTAGATCTGGGCATTACACCTTAGAAAGTATATGTTAGAGCTGATATGCATACAATTAAATTTTACAAAGCTTATTCATGGACTTCAGGGTTAAGTTATGAGGACAGATTATACAAATTTAGGCTTGATTTCTCAGATTTTAGTCTTCAAAATATTAATAGGGTAGACAGAGCTAAACCATTTCCACTGATTGTGGAGTCCAGAACAATGGGGTATAGTCTGAGAAATAGGGGCAGATGTTTTAGAAGAGATGTTTGGAAGCATTTCTATACATAGAGGGTGGCAGATGTTTGAAACTCTCTTGCACTAATGGCAATGGATGCAGGATCAGTTGTTAATTAAATCTGAGATAAATAATATTTTGTTAAGCAAAGTTATTAAGGAATATGGACCAAAGGCAGGAATATGAAATTAGGCCACAGATTAGCCATAATCTCATTTAATGGTGGAACAAGCTTGAGGAGTTAAATGGCATACTCCTGGTTTTTTTTTCCTGTGTTCTTATGTTTCAATGGCAAGTTTAATAAATAAGATTTTGGTTGAGTCATTTTGTTCTTTATAAAAATAATCCTAAACCATTGTCAATGGGGAATAAGAATGAAAACCACTCACAATAATCTTTGAGTCAGAGGGATGAAGGAAGCTGATGAAAACTTCATTAATTAATGGCACTCCAGATCATTGGAGGGGTGCACCAGCTGGTGCACTCAATTGACATCTACAGCATGTACCTTTGTCCCATCAGCCCCACTGGTCATAATATGCGATGGAATGTTGCATGCATTCCATGCATGCAGTGTCCTGTTCCACAGGGTGCCAGTATGGCTCTCCATGAGATTTGTTTTTATTCCTGCCGGGAATGTGGGTGCCATCGGCAAGCACCAATATTTTCAATGATCTACAATCGTTATGCGGTCACCCTTAGAGTAGATTTTAATTGTAGGACTTATCATGTAATCATAAGAGAGAGGAAGAGAGAAAAACAATAAGGAAATCTGATTGGTGTCATCAATGTTCAATAAATAGGAAGATGCATGTATCAGTGCTTTCAGGTCCTCAAGACCACTTGGGATCTGGGCATTGCAGTTCATCATGCAGCATTAATACATGGTCATCTTTATGTTCAGTTCAGGTAAGCTATGCTGCGTCAGGTTGCTCAGCTCATAGACCTGGACGTCAGCCATCTGTGTCTTGCCTGCTGCGCACCCTGCCAGAGTGAAGACGGTCATTAAATCTCTTGTGATGCTGTTCCCAGTTCTGCCAGTCAATATTTATGCTGACATCAATTGTTTTGCCTGTGTGATCTTCTCCTGCCATCTTCCAGAAATAATACATCTCACCACCCCTTATGTGCCTTCAACAAAGCAGTCGGACCTCCATTTATGAAGAGGGAGGGGCAGGCTCCTCTGTTCATGCTCAGTCTCTCCCTCTCCTCCTGAACTTGGGCTTCTGTAGGAAACTATAAAGGTTGCCATGGCAATGGTTGCCTCATGCCTTTAAATTGCATTAGCGCTTATCAAATCCTAGGCAGAAGTGAGGACTGCAGATGCTGGAAACCAGCATTTAGATTAGAATGGCTTGGAAAAGCACAGCAGGTCTGGCAGCATCCGAGGGGCAGGAAAATTGACATTTCGGACAAAGTGGAGGGAGGGGAAATGAGGAAACTGGTGAAGTCCACATTGATGCCCTGGGGTTGAAGTGTTCCAAGGAGGAAGATGAGGCGTTCTTCCTCCAGTATCGGGTGGTGAGGGAGCAGCGGTGAAGGAGCCCCAGGACCTGCATGTCCTCGGCAGAGTGGGAGGGGGAGTTGAAATGTTGGGCCACGGGGTGGTGGGGTTGATTGATGCGGGTGCCCGGAGATGTTCCCTGAAGCACTCTGCGAGGAAGCGTCCAGTCTCCCCAATGTAGAGGAGACTGCATCGGGAGCAATGGATACAATAAATTACATTGGTGGATGTGCAGATGAAACTTTGATGGATGTGGAAGGCTCCTTTGGGGCCTTGGATGGAGGTGAGGGAGGAGGTGTGGGCACAAGTTTTGCAATTCCTAGGTTACAGGGAAGGATGCCAGGATGAGAGGGTGGGTTGTTGGGGGGCGTGGACCTGACCAGGTAGTCACAGAGAAAACGGTCTTTATAGAAGGCGGAAAGGGGTGGGCAGGGAAATATATCCCTGGTGGTGGGGTCCATTTGAAGGTGGTGCAAATGTCGGGAAATGATAAATTAATGCAAAGGTTGGTAGGGTGGAAAGTGAGGACCGGGGGGGGGGGGGGGTTCTGTCCTTGTTGTGGTTGGAGAAGTGGGGTTTGAGGGCAGAGGTGCAGGATGTGGATGAGATGCGCTGGAGGACATCTTCAACCATGTGAGAAGGTAAATTGCAATCTCTAAAGAAGGAGGTGATCTGGTGCGTTCTGTGGTGGAAATGGTCCTCCTGGGACCAGATACGGCAGAGGCAGAGGAATTGGGAATACAGGATGGCATTTTTGCAGGAGGTAGGGTGGGAAGAGATGTAATCCAGGTAGCTGTGGGAGTCAGTGGGTTTGTAAAAGTTGGTGGGCTTATCAAATCCTGCCTCCACCCAGCACCTGTCATTTATTAGTTACAAATTAGCAGCAGACATTAAAGAAAGTCATAGATGGTGACTCCTTTGCCCACCCCCCACTCCCTTTGCACCAAACTCCACCAACCTGGTACAGGACCTGGAGGCCAAATCGTGCCTTATCTCTTCACAGCAGTAGACTGCTGGCATGCCACACCAATTATTAATTTTGAAATTTATGTGGATATAATTAAAGGGCTTCCTTACACAGTATGCTTTAAAAGAACATTCTAAAAGGTCTGCCAAAAATTTTATAAGGCATATTGGATCCGGCAAAATGCAGTCTTGGCAAGGTATTTTCAGTACTTAGCACTTGTTTACAACAAACTGAAAGAGCTTTATGTCCAAGACCATACCAGGAGCTTTTCCTTGATCAGCAAATCATTCCTTCATTGGAACTGTAGCAGTGAAACATAATGCAAGGTTTCCAGACTGTAAGGGTGACATTGGTGTGTAACTGTAATTTTCAAATTATTCGCCTTTGTCGCTGGGGAATCCATTGCAATTTTCTCACTGAAATGGATTTCCACAGGAGAGGTTCTGTAATATTTGAACTGTAATAGTGAATTTATCTTAGAAATATTAATTAGCTTTATGGGCATATTCTGCAATGTCAACATTAAATATTTGATTCACTTTGCAACTTGCTCATAATTTATATGATTTTCCATTCATTGAACATGGAAAATCTCATCCACAATGCCACAAATGTTATTGTTTCCAAATCTAAAGGACAAATTCCACAATGCCATACTCACTAATAGGTAAACTCCCAGAAAAAAAAACTTGAGTTGGAGAATAAGGAATACAATGCTATAGCTCAGCTATGACCTGAACCTCTCTTTTAACTCAGCCTTCTTTCAGAGGGAATAGGAGAATTGAACTTAACCAGTTTTCTGCACTTTGGCAATGTTCCAAGTATAATTACAAGATTTTTTAAAAAACTGACATTCTATTCAGGTAATTTTTTTTACATTGAAATTTCAACTGGGTTTTCTTACCTTCCATGCCTGGGAAACCCAAGCTGACCAGGCCAAACACCTGCTTTCCCCTACTCAGTTGAAATTTAGAGAGGCAATAGTTCCTCAATAGTGTCCTGTACATGTCGGATACCTATTTTAGCAATGCAGTGATTAGAACAAGGTGGATCTTATTGCCTAGGAGGTCATTGACTGGAGTTGTTAACCTCGGCCAAGTGGTTAGCCCTGACTGACCAATACAGATAGGGGATACCATAGTTAGACGGTAGTGTGGGGGTAAGAGGAAGAAGAAAGAGAAAAAAATATAACGAACAGATTTAGAAGCTTCTCAGTAAAAAAAACATATCGGGGATCCTTTGATGAGAAGGGCTCTGCCTTTCACTGGCCACTTGGGTGTTTCTTTTCTTCGCGATGTTAGAAAATGAATAAAGATTTATGCACTCTTTGCTCATTTACTAAGTCTCAGACCTGCATGCACAATATGGGTGCTGGGGAAAAATAAGCACTACTGCTGTTGGGCGGTAGTGAGGGGGATTATGTTTTTAAAAAAATATACGGGATCCTTTGATGAGAAAGGTCTATTTGTTACTGGCCCATCAGTTGTTTCTTTTTCTTCCTGGTGTTAGAATATGAATAAAGTTTTCTGTACTGACTGTTTCTTCATTGTGTCCTACACTTGCTTGCACACAACATGGGTGCTGGGGTTAAATAAGTACTGCTGTTAGGCAGTAGAGTTGGAGCTTTTTAAAGAAAAAAATATACATAGACGAGGATTTACAATCTCCTCAGTTCAGGGGACTGACTCTGAGCTGGTTGGCCACAGCTAGTGTATTGTGCACAAGTAAATAAAGGTTGACTTGGTATCAGGATAACGGCCTCTTTGCAGTTATTTCAGCAGTCATCTGGATTCTCAATTGAGAAAATGACTAACCTCTGACCTGCTCTTGGAACTATTGTATTTCTGCAGCAAGCCCATTTTAGTTTTTAGTCAGTGGTAACCTCTAAGATGTCGAAGAATGATGATTCCAGGCAGGTGGATAAATACACAAACAAAACCAAACTACTACAGACCCTGGAAATCTGAAAGGAAACAAAACAGTGGAAAAACTCAGCAGGTCTAGAAGAAGATTCCAAAGAAGAGTTTTAATGAATTTGAAATATTAAATTAGTTTTGTTCTCCACAGACCTGCTGAGTTTTGCTCCAGCATTTTTTGCTATCATTTATAGTTACATACTATGCTGTTTGAGATGGTCAATGCTTGGCACTTGTTTGTCATGAATATTACTTACTTATCAACCCAACTATGATATTGTAAAGGTCTTCTTGTATATAGAGATAGAGTGCTTCAGTATTCAAGGAGTAATGAATGGTACTGATCAATGTGCAATTAGGAGCAATTAGCCCCATTTCTAACTTTATGATGGAAGGAAGATCATTGAATTGAAGCTGACTGGGTTCAAAAGTAAAATGCTGTATAAAAACAAGTTCTCACTTTAAAGCACATTTTCCTAATTGCATCTAAGTGACTGTGTTGACTTAACCACAAACTAGCCTCCATGTACATGGATGTGGCATTTTACCCCGAAATGGAGCCAACTCATTTTGTAGTTCCAAGAGCAGGAACATTAACACTTATGATTGAAAATGTATGGTATTTGGCAGGAGTTTAGATTATGTTGGATTCTTGACATCTACTCATAATTGCATCGTTGCTGTTACATCGTTACCCACAAGCAGTACTTAATACATTCGCTCTAAGTTTTAGAGCCATCGCGCTGTCCCCTAAAGACTTTGCAATCAGAGATCAATGGGGGTTTGCATGACAAGTAGCACATCGTCAGGTGTCACCCAACTTATAGGGGACATTGGCAGTACTCCACAATACTGCAATGAGTTTAAGGTTAACCATTCATGTTATCGAGTGTGCCTTGAACCTCTAGAAGCTAGAATGTCACAACAGAGTTATGGTAATTTAAATGTAAATTTAATTATTAATGAGAGTGCAGAGACTATTTTTTATTTGGTGGAACTAAGAGTTGAACTTTGAACAGCTGCGTGTTTTGGAGGAGAAGAAAACAAATGCAGTTACTTGCTGTCGGTGACCAGCCAGGAACAATGTGACTTAATTACTAATTTAAGAACACTGTGGACAATTCAATGCCATGTGATGCCATGCCCGTACCTGGCAGCTGGTTAGATGTTGAGTTGGCCAATCAAAAGAAGACAGATGCTAACCAACCAACCGCAGAGAATGTTGATTTTAAAAAAAGAAATTCTAACTAGTTTTGGTAGGTGCATAGTGAGTTTGGAAGCTTTGGGATTGATTGCTGTGTTTTATTCTCTCTAGTTTTAAGTCTAATTGAACATTCTGAGAGAAGAGTCCCCGTCAATAAAAAATAAGGAATTACTTCTAGAAGTTTACCAACTGCTCCTATTCACTATTGACTTCCAAAGTCGATATATTGTTATGTGCCTGTGAATAACTTGTTTTCTAAGCATTGCATGCAAGCTTACCATGCATTATTCAAAACCTGTAACTGACCAGACAACATGTAATTCTTTAATTTTTATTTTCAATTTATACCTTAACTGTGTCTGTCTCACTGTCTCTGTGTGTGGGGGGCTATGATCAAAGAACATTGATTTTAAATCATAGATATAATTAGCTTACCTTGTTGTTTACCTTTGCTCTGCTTGAGTTACAATATTAATAATTTTTTTTTTGTTAAAATTATTAACTTGTTCACAATCTATTACTCTGTGAGGTACAATTGGGTTAATTTTAACAGTTATCGGATATTTTTAATTTCACTGTGTTGTGAATCAGAATAAGGCTGATTTCATTTGACTTGTTAGCATTGACTGTAACAAGAGGATGAGCATATTTAGCAAAGCTATTCCGATTTATATATTTTATACATTTTCTGGCCATATTGATCCACAGGAAATCTACTTTACAAAATAATCTGTTGCCAACTGAAAACAAATTAATATCTGTAAAAAAGTTCTCATCATTAAAAAAATCTAATTTTTGTTTCATGAGTATTCATCCAGCACTGTTCATGTGAAGAAGAGGCTGCTAAATAGAATGGGCTGGATTTTCCATGGAGTGGCAATCTCACACTCAGATTGCAGTCTACTCTTCATTTTACAGTAAATAAAAACACCTCATTTCCATCAGGCAATTCCAATCATGTCTCCCTCTAAATGACTCCTTCCAAAATTGACAAGTTCCTCAGAATGCAGGATGGTCAGGGGAAGACAAACTACACTCCTTTTTGTTGTCAGCCATCAGTAGTTGTGTGCTGTAATTGAAATGTCCAACATCTCAGACAGCCATGTTTTCAGCTCCTATTAAAAAAGAAAGCATGTAAGGTAGGTGCAAGATTAAGGTGCCAGGGGAATATTATGCCACTGTGCCAGGGTAGGGTGGCAGAATTCCAGCTGGTAGAGGACAAATAAACCTGGTGCCAGGTAGTAGGGGGGTAGTGTGCTCAGTAGGTAGGGTGGCAAGTGGACAGAATGCCAGTATGCAAGGTAGGAAAGTGGCCAGGTAAAAGATGAAATGTTTATGGTCGGTCAGGACGGGTGAGAGATATTGGATCTTGAGTGACGGGTCTCAGAGGCGAGGGTTGAGTGTCTAGTCCCAATGGAATGGGACATGTTGAGTCCTAGCAGGTTTCAGGGCTGGTGTCAGGGAAGAGGTATCACGATTCGGCGGCAGAGAGTAAGGATCGGTTTTGGATCCTGGGAGAAGCAAAGAAGTGTCAGATGTCATACATCAAGGCCTGAACAGAAAAGAGGGCTTTGTGCTTGTCAGTTGGGGCTGGGTGTCAGGTGTTTAGAGAGCTGGGTGGGGGAGAAGGTGTTTGACAGATGTCAGATTTTAGTTGGGAAAGAGAATTGTCATGAATGGAGCCACCATAGTTAGATCCACCATATCTGTTATGTTCACATGTTTTGTCCTTGACTGTACTGCTCCTGCTGTATAAAGAATCTAGTTAAACACACAATGAGATTTGTCCTAGGAATAGTATAACCATAATAGTCCCTATAGTACCCATAACAGAATGTCCTGTTAATGTTTTGATGTTTACTCATTCTTAACAAGGTGACCCTCACCTAAAATGTAAATTCTGAATGTTGCAATATTTGCTTCTCTATGTTACTACTACTGTAGACTTCTGATGTGGAGGCGCTAGTGTTGGACTGAGGGGGACAAAGTTAAAAATCACACTACACCAGGATATAGTCCAACAGGTTTATTTGGAAGCACTAACTTACGAAGCGCTGCTCTTTCATCAGATGGTTGGTGGAGTATAGGATCATAAGACACAGAATTTATAGAAAAAGGGTTACAGTGTCATGGAGCTGTAATGATATATTCAACAAATTTCAATTAAATCTTTTATCTTTTAGAATGGGATATGCTAGTTTCAGTTCTTTAATATGTAAATCCTAGAACTCCTTTAAGTTGCATTCTCACGATAGCTTCAGCTTTTGCTGGAGAGGCTACTGAGGGATAAAATTTATTTATATTTGGAAAAGAATGGGCGTATCAGTGGCAGGCAACAAGTTTTGTGCAGGGAAGTTTGTGTCTTACTAACTTAATAGAGTTCTTTGAGGAAGTGACCAAGTTGATAGATGAGGAAAGGGCTGCAGATGTCATATAGACAGACTTTAGTAAGGTGTTTGATAAGGTACCCCATGGTAAACTAATGGAGAAAGTGAAGTCACATGGCATGCAGGGTGTTCTAGCTAGATGGTAAAGAACTGGTTGAGCAACAGGAGACAGAGAGTAGTAGTTGAAGGGAGTTACTTAAAATGGAGAAAGGTGACCAGTGATGTTCCACAGGTATCACTGTTGGGGCCACTGTTGTTTGTGATGTACATAAATGATCTGGAAGAGGGCACTGTTGGTATGAACCGCAAGTTTGCAGATGACAAGAAAATTCATGAAGTAGCAGAAAGCATAGGGGACTGTCAAAGAATACAGGACAATATAGATAGACTGGAGAGTTGGGCGGAGAAGTGGCAGATGGAGTTCAATCCAGGCAATCAAGGTGATGCATTTTCAGAAGTCTAATTCTCGAGCAAATTATACAGTAAATGGAAGAGCCTTGGGAAACGTTAATGAGCAGAGAGATCTGGGAGTTCAGGTCAATTGTACCTTGAAGGTTGCTGCACAGGTGGATCGAGTGGTCAAGAAGGCATACGGTATGCTTGACTTCATTGGACGGAGTATTGAGTATAAGAGCTGGTAAGTCATGTTAAAAATGTATAAGACATTGATTCGGCCGCATTTAGAAGTCTGTGCACAGTTCTGGTCACCATATTACCAACAGGATGTGGATGCTTTGGAGAGGGTGCAGAGAAGGTTTACAAGGATGTTGCCTGATATGGAAGATGCTAGCTATGAAGAGAAGTTGAGTAGGTTAGGATTGTTTTAATTAGAAAATAGAAGATTGAGGGGGGACTTGATTGAAGTCTACAAAATGATAAAGGGTATAGACAGGGTAGATAGAGATAAACTTTTTCCGAGTGTGAAAGATTCAATAACGAGAGGTCACGTTTTCAAGGTGAGAGGTGAAAAGTTTAAGGGGGATACACATGGCAAGTACTTTACACAGAGGGTAGTTGGTGCTTGGAACGCATTGCCAGCAGAGGTGGTAGAGACAGGCATGGTGGATTCATTTAAGATGCGACTGGACAGATGCATGAGTAGGTGGGGAGCCGAGGGATATCAATCCTTAGGAATTGGGCAACAGATTTAGACAGCGGACTTGGATTGGCTCAGGCTTGGAGGACCGAAGGGCCTCTTCTTGGGCTGTATATTTTCTTTGTTCTTTGTTCTTTTCTAACAATAAGTGCCATCTCAGCTCAGACATTGCCTTAAAGGTGTGAAGTTAAAGTCAGTCTGTGTCACAATGTTGAGTCAGACTGATTCTATTTCTAAAGTGGGACTTACAGAGTCTTACACGGATTTATGCAGTTTATGAGCGAAATAAAATGTAATTCTGCAAATACAAATTCACCCCATAAACTTATATGTGAGTGCATGCAAGAGAGACAGAGTGCGTGTGTGCGTGTGGGTATGAGTGCATGTGAAAGAGTGTGTGTATGTGTATATGTACACTTGGTCAAGTACGTGTGTGTGTGTGAGATGGCGTATAAGCCTGTGTGAGGGTGTGGGCATGAGTGTGAGTGCGATGGGATGCATGTGTGTGCGTATGAGCCAGTGTGTGTGTGTGTGTGTGTGTGTATACACGTGTGAGGGAGAGTGTGTAGGGCAGTGCAGTGGGATCACCTGTAGTGTGACATAAACCCAAGGTCTTGTTCGAGGCCATCAATCATGGGTACCGAAGTTGTCTCTCAGTCTCTGCTTGGCCATTTTGCTTTGTTGCTCATCCCGAAGTTCATCTTGGAGAATGGTCACCTGAAGGTCTGAGGCCGAATATCCTGGACTGCTGAGTGTTTCCTGACTGGGAGGCAGCACTCCTGCCTGGTAATAGAGTTCAGACCTGCTCCATTATTCACTATGTTCATGGCTGATCATTGGACTCAATAGTCTGTTACAGGTTTTTCCCCGTATGCTTTGATTCCTTTAGCCCCAAGTGCCATATCCAATCTTTCTTAAAATCAAGCAATGTTTGACTGTGACTGCTTTCTGTGGTAGTAAATTCCACAGGCTCACTACTCTCTGGATGAAGAAGTTACTCCTCAGACCCAGTCCTAAATGATATGCCCTGTATCCTTATTCTGAGACACCTCTGGTTCTGGACAATGCACATTTTGTCAAGATTTTCTTTTTTTGGGCAACTTCCAGAAAGAAAAATCTATGATTTTAAGTCAATTTACTAAACTGGCCTCTGTTCTGTTTCCTTCACATTATGCGACTCACCTGCAGCATTCTTCTCATTTTGTTTCTGGCTACATGGGCCTTCAAGTCTTGTTCGTGGCAGTGACAAGACCAAAACCTGTATCCCAGGTATCAAATGTAAAACTTTGTAGTGACTGTGCATGTACACAGCTCAGAGGGAATGTTGCTCACCTGATCTGGTGGCTATAACATGACCTGAAACCAGCTGAGGTTAACTTTTGAGTCATATTGTATCAGTGCTAATAGAGCTGCTGTGTTAGCCATTCATTAATAGGTTATCCATTGGAGCATACCTCTCTGAAGATATCAACATTAATGGATATGAAGTCATAGGGAGGAGAGAAATAAGTACCTAGCATATCTTCCTAATGGGCAAAGCATCCCATTGCAGTATGTGGGGGTCTCTTGTGGTCCAGTGGTACTGCCCCTGTCCTTGAGCCAGGAGTTGTGGTTTTAAGTTCCACTTGCTCCAGGAGTATGCAATAACATTTCTGTACTAGTTAATTAAAATAAAATGTGCCTGTGTGAGGCCAGCGCTATTATTGGGACTCAATAGTTATCGTAACTCTCACCTAGGTAAGAGAGCTGCTGCAGATCAGTAGGGGGACAGAAAACAGATGAAGATATTGCACGGTCAGAAGGAGCACAACATGGGAAGTTGGTCAGCAGCATTTTAATGTATGTAACAGATAAAACTGCCATCTTTAAATCTGTATGGCTAAGAATCAAGATTCCCATTGGAAATCTGTTGGAAGTTAAAGTCTCTTTTTTAAATCAGAAAATGTACTGCAGTTGCAAGCTTTGCCCATTTGGAAGACATGCTAGATATATCCCTCTGCTCCCAAGACTTTATATCCATTAATGTTGATAGCTCAGGAGAGGTATGCTCTAGTATATGTCCAATTATTGAAAGGCTAACATGACAGCTCTTTTAGCACTGATATGATATGACTTAAAACTTAACTTCAAAGATGTTTACTGGATAATTGAGAAGTAAGAGATACATGAAGTAGAATATCAGTTGATAACGTAAGCCCACCTACCCTTGCAAACGATACGTAGTCCAATGTGCAGTGTAGCATTCTTAGTTCTATGATTGTCTCCTTTACCTCCTCTCACACAGTCCATTTTCAATTTCTCTTTTAGATAAGACCAAAGGTCATGTCTTCCTCTAGTGAAAGGGAATTGTCTTATTAATCAAGTCCATGCTTTACAAAGAAGAACTTTATAAAGGAGATGTCTTGTACAGCTGTCAGCTCTTTCCTCAATAACTTTCAGAGTCATGGTTGGCAAAGCTGCTGTTGAAGAATTCAAAATAGAATGAAGTGTATTTTATCAGTTGTCAAATGCATAAATAAGCAAGGAAACTGCAATGGAGAGGTATTGTTGTAAACACTCTCAGATGAGTTTTCTCTTATGGGTGAAGTACAATAAGTACTTTGGTGAGCTACAGGCACAAATTACTACAGACAAAAACCTGTGTAAAAGAAATGAATGATTCAGAATGTAATATTCTGACTACTGTTACAATCCCAATGGAGACTGATAACTTCTAGAAAGAAATTTGAATTTCCAGTGGCTAACTGGAAGGGACCTGCATAATTTCAAGCTTTATGGCCTTGGTTGTAATAAAAGGCAATATTATCTAAACATGTTCTAAATGAGTTCTGGGAAAGGGTCACTGGACCCGAAACATTAACTCTGATTACTCTTCATAGATGCTGCCAGACTTGCTGAGCTTTTCCAGGGATTTCTATTTTTTTATTACCTAAACATGACTGTGTGGGCAACCTGAACTCTAAAATGTAGAAAAGATCTCCATTAACTTTTTAAAATCAGAAAACCCTCTCCAAAGTTATACTTTATATCCTTTCTTAAGTAGACCATTAATTTTCTGGGAATCAATCCAAAGTGAATATTAGCTCCCAAGGTGCTTCCTTTGTTTATCATTATCAACTTTGTAGCCCCTCATTCTAAGACTGTCTTTTTATGGTGAAGGACAAACTGGAAATTGTGAACCTGAGTGCTGTTGTATCAGCAAACAGCTCTAAAGAAGAAAAGTTGAGCTATTGCATAGGACTGTAAGCATGAAGCTGAAAATAACACACAGCTAATAAAAAATTGGATGATTTTGGTGAATTAATTCATATAGTTGAAGAATATGAAAAAAGTAAATCAATAAACCATTCCATTGCTATTACTTAGGGCCTACACATGAAGACTGAGATTGAATTATCAAATCAATCATTACTTTTAATTCAGTATCTATTGTGAAGATAGTTGGATATTTATATTTAACACCCAGGATACTCTACTGCTCTTGCATTTTGTTTGGAAGCAGATCTTTATTTTAGATTTGTAAAGTGCTTAATAGGGTAGAGAATCCTATGTCATTCTTTTTTCAATTCCAGTCTAGAAAGGAAAAACAATGTAAGACAGTGCCTAAAGCAATGCAGATGGTTATTTGTTTTTCATCTTCTGATAAAATTAAAATCTCTTATGGAAGCAATTCTTAAGTTACCTAGCATAATGAAGACATTTCTAATTGATTGACCTATGGTCATATGAGATAATGAGATGAGTTTCCAGGGGAAAAAAATACAATGATTAGAGGGCAATACAGCCACAGGCTCCAAAGAAGCATCTTAAATAACCTGCCATTAAAACATGATTAGGCTTTTTTTGTACCATGCAGATATGCAGTATTTTCCTGTTCTGCTCTGTGCAGACAATTGTGACTCTTTAAAGTACATTAGCGTAATAATTTAGGATATTGCTTTTGGGAATACTATTACATATTAAGATTATATGTTAACTAAGAATAAATAAGCAAAGCTTATCTTTGTGTCAGGCTATTTGATTGGTTGAAGTTATCATAGATGATTTCAGAAGATACAAACTTTGACTATGGTTAGTTCTAAGACAATTAGTCTCAGATTTTTCACTGGCCAGATTGTCATTATTCTGGTAAAGATAGCAATTGTGCATGGAGATCTTGAGCAATCTCCATCATAGCAGACAACAAAGGAATTGTCCAGGAAATTGAAGACTATAAAAAGTCAGTTTCTTGCATGCTTGACACCTGAATAACTCTCCAGTACAGACAATTACATCACACACTCTTAATTGAATATCCCTAGGCCTCTGATAACATCGGGCTTTGACTAGGCACTACCCCCAGTTGTCAATCCACTCACTTGGCCTTTTCCAGAGATAATCCTCCTCCCATTACCTCTTGAATTTTATTTTAAAATTAAAGGGTGAAATTTGCCTAAACAATGGAAGGTTTGAAAGTGAGGCAAGAAAATCTGAAACTGCATTTGCTGGATTTATGGTTTCTGTTCCTGCTTCCTAATGCTTTGCTGGAAGGAGTTTGGTGGAAAAGCTGGAAACCCCAATACAAAGGGGGACTCAGATGAAAGTCATTAAGAATGCAATTAAATCAAAAGCTTCCTTTGCTTCATGCTATTAATGCCTGTAAATGTTGCAACATGTACAAGCATTAAGATGCTCAGGGTTGTTTCAGAGAAGGTTGTTGCTGAAGTCTTCAGCGTGATGCTACATGACCATCTTCCTCAGGCATCAAATGAGACTGCATCACCACTGAGCAACAAGATACCTGTCATTGGAAGCCCCTCTCACATACCTCTGTCTCTGCTTCTTCTGTAAGGAATAACTGGGAAATGGACACGTTAGGATTGACATTTGTTTTGACCAGTGAGAGGTAACATTCAAATTTAATGACTATGAAGCCTAGAAGTGCAAAGATCGTAGGGTGACAGTCATTGTGACAGTTGACTGCACAGGTGAAGTGCTAGCAGAGAGGTATGTGTGGAGTTGACACTAACCAGTGCTAACTTATACAATAATTTATTTTTGTACTTGGATAACCTCTCTTGCTTACTTCTTTACTGGGCACAATTGGGTTGAGCTGAAACTTCCCGTGGGCTCACTAACTTGAACACCTTCAATCGAATTTCAATTTTCATCTGAATCGAAAACAAAAGTTGGCTATCAATGTTCAAAGAAGACCTTAATTTATGAAATCTTTGCATAAAGTATTGTTTAATTTATCAAATCTTTGCATGAAGTATTTGATTAAACAACAGACAAGGGTTTACGAGGGTAATGCAGTTGAAGCTATATATATGGGCTACCAAAGACATTTATCAAAGTACTGCCCAATAGAGATGTTAGCAAAGATAAAGACAATGGAAATATAAAAAAAACAGAGCAGAGTCAGAAAGTTGCCGATGAGACAGCAAGCAAGTTGTAGCGGTGCATGTTTGTTTATTAGCCTGGAAGGGATTCCACTGCAGTGTTATCTTCTCCTGGGTTGAGTACTAGAACTGTTGTTCTTTTTGATTATATACTGTCAATGTCCAGTGTTTGGCTATACAATCCATATTTTCTAAGTTTTCCAATCAGACTTTTAGAAGTAGTATACATGGAATCTGGTAATAATGAGTATTGGGAAGACAAGGAGGCTGGGAAACCAGAAGACAAAGATTAAGGAGAGGCAGTGACAACTATGGAAATGGTAATATTTGCTTTATTCTATACTTCAGACTAATATTACTAAGAGATAGTTGGCTATTCAATTTATGTCTCTGGGCTGTGGGTACCTTCACAGACACTTTAAGGCTATTGGCTTCTTATCCTTGAGTAAGGCACTTCCAATCCTGATGTCCTGCAAGAAACGTTTATTTACATCTATACATCACAGGTTACTGAAAGCAGCTCTCTTGTGTAGTATCTAAGACCTCTCTCTTCATACGATTCTTCTGGTCTGATCTCTCTTAATCTCTCCCACAGATGTCAGAATTGCAACACATTTGAATCATCATTATTTGCACTTTTTAATATACTATATTACCCCCCAACTTTCTTGGTATATCCAGTGATTTACTTTTATTCCCCAACATGTCATGATGATCTGAAATTCTGAATGGACATCTGATCCGGTTTGCTTGATTTCAAAATTTGGGTAATGCTGCTGAGAAGTCTGGAGTTATATCATTCCATTCATTATTCAATGTGCAATTGGTATCACTTTTAATTATAATTGTCCCTAGTCTCAATTCCTGGTTTAAGTAATATCAGTACATTTCTATTTCCCCTGAATGTCCCTTTTTAGATGATCTGACAATATTAGATCTCAAATGATTGTAGCTTCTGGCTTCTTTCTCATAACCAGGCTTTTACTACCCTAGTTTTAGAGTTAACAATAAATTTGCCTTTTGTCTCGAGTCATAATACTCTGCTTTTTTCTTGTTAACATGCTTCTCCAAGTGATCTTTCTTGTGGTCTTGAGAGATTAAGATTGACTCATGATTGAAAACAAACTGAGGTCTGTTGTTGAATATCAGTTATTCAGGGAAACTGTGTTGCAGAATTTATTTCAATGCTCTGATCATTGAGTCTGCTGTGGTTGAATGATGCTTTGTAACTTCAATCCATCTGGAATAATATCTACTCAGACTAAATACATCTTCCCTTGAAAAACAAACAAATCTTTTGCTGGTCTTTTGCATTGCCTTTCTAGAAATCTTGAGAGCTTAATTGTTCTGTAGACTACTTATGGCAATCATTTGGCATGCGAAAATAAATGATTGATTTCTTTAAAATTTCTGGCTATTGTACTGATTGCTGAACTCTTGCTCTGCATTTTGTAATGCCAAAATGTCCCCCATGAAATTCTGTTATCTTATTGACTTTAAAATTGTTACGTTCCACTTTCTCTCACACTGACAGATTGCCCACAGTGTTCTAGTGAAGCCCAGTACAAGATGGAAGACCAGTACCATATTTTCCACTTTGGCACTTAACCACCTTCAGGGCTTTAGGATTCAACATTAAGTTCAACATCTTGAAAGCATGAATGCAGTCATTCATTTTAATTACTCTTTATTACTCCATTCCTCCCTTTTTCCCAAACATTCTTGGTTTACTGGATAGATTTCCCTTCAAAATCTTTTGTTTAACAGAGTAAGATTCACACGTGACCTTAGTTGTCTATCTGTGTTTGGAACAGTTACTAACCCTCAGCAACATTGTGTCAGTTCTGTCACTGATGACATAATCCTACTTCTGATAAGTTTTGACCTTTCACATTTGAAGACGAGTAAAAGTAGATAGGGTTAACAGGGTAATGGGATACTCTTGTTTTAATTTGCCTAAACATCTGAGGAACTTTGGAAATTCTTGCTGAAATTCTCTCACATTTTCATTCTGGACTATTGTGCACTCCTCTTTTCAGAGATCTAGCCAATTTCATGCAGCTCTTCTTAATCACATGTTCTCATTCTTCAATATACAAAGTGATTCACTGTCATCTCATCTTTTGTAACTTAATTTCATGGTGATTTGACCATGAACTTGAAGCTCTTTGCCTTCTGGAATTTGGAGTTGTATGTCCACCGGTTGAGTTTTTGTAGACTTCAATTATGTTAAATTGTCTGTCAGTAATCCACTAATATGGATGGATATTTTGATTTTCCCTCTTTTCTTTTGGGATTGGTTTCCACCTTTCCTTCAAAGTCATTCCAGGCAGTATGAAATCTTCCAAGGTTCCTTTCCTGCCCATCAGAGTCCTCTTCTTTTCTGTCATTTACTCTAAGCCCTCTCACGTTCTACTTCATTTTCAGAGTTTTCCCATGTTTTAGCTTTGTCTCATTGACTCTCATTGAACTGACTTCAGATTCTGGCTCTGGAGGTTTGCCTAAATCCCATCGTGGTTTACTCTTTGCTTCAGACTGATACTGCCACAGGCAGTTAGATATTGTTAGTATCTCTGGCTGAGAGTGCCTACCCAAACTCAAAGGTTGGATTTGAAACAACTAGTCTATGGGGGCTGGTTACTTCTGATATGTGTTTAAAAGGTAACTAGCTGGGTCAGTCAGACTTTCCAGAACTATGGCCTAATCAAATATGTGTCAGAAAGCAGGGAACGTCTGACGTGTTAATGGAAAATTGTTTGTACTGTATTGGGATTGTGACCATGACTGAAAACATTGAGGGCAATTGTTTGGTTTTGGTTTAGGATTATCAAGAATGCATTTCATATAGAAACCCACAGACTTGTGGTTTTCAGAAGCTTTGGAGGACCCTGACTGGAGTCCAAAGCTCAATATATTTTACCTTCCAGAAAGGAATAATTCAGGGAATAATTTGACTTGCTAGAAAGTTAATTTGAGTAACGGCCATACCAGGAGAGGTTGAGTTTGGAAACCTGAAGATTGTTAAAGAACAAACCATGTTAGAATGTGTAAATATAATATTCAAGCAGAGATCAAGACCCAGAATTAGTCTGTTTTTCAAAAATATCAGGGATATCATTAGGTAATTGGGTAACTCAGTATGACAAGTAGCCCTCCAGAAAGCAAAACAAAATAATTCACAATGCAAGACTGTTCAAGGTAAGGTTCAAAGTGGCACGATAAAAGTGACATGTCCCCACTAGGGGGAGCTGAGTACCATCAATGTAGGAGGTTAGGACCGATCAGGAAATGCACTGCAAAATAGTGCACCTATATCCAAGAAGGTGCGGCCTCATGCCTTCCAGGTGTGGCCTCACCACTGGCCTGCATAATTGCAGTAAGACATCCTTTTTTCTCGTACTAAGCTAAACCTTCCCACTGAAGGGAAATTATTTAGTAAAGAAAATCCAGGAAACTAAGGATGAAGATTAATCAAGTAAATCAAGTGGATTCAGTGATTAGAGAATTAAAATTAGTTTTTACAAAGTAAGATTTCCCAGATTAAGTCATTTTCATTAATGGGTCTCAATTTCGCTAAAGAGGAATTTGGAAAGTTCATTATCGAAACAGGTATTCAGTAGGTGACAGGTTTTTCACTTCATCCTCAGACAAATGGAGGGCAGAATGTGGTCAAGATCACAAAGTCACTCATAGAAACGTAAACATGGAAGCATAGAAGACAGGAGCAAGGATAGGCCACCTGCCCCTTGAGTCTACTCCACCATTCATTATGATCAAGGCTTAATCCTCTAATCCCACTCTCCCTCATATCCCTTGATCTCTTTAGCAGCAACAGCTATATAAACCTCCTTCTTGAAAACACAATACTTTGGCCACAACCACATTCTATGGAAATGAATTCCAAGGGCTCACCATTCTCTGGGTGAAGACATTTCTCCTTATCTCAGCCTTAAAAGGTTCGCTCTGAAGACCAATATATAGTTTGCCTTTTTTTTAAACCTTCTGCTGTACCTGCAGGCTTAGTTTCAGCAAGTGGTGCACACTGAATCCCAGGTTTCATTGAACATTCCCCTCTCTCAAGCCATTCAATTAATAATCTGCTTTCCTACCAAAGTGGATGGCCTCAGTTTTCCACATTATACTGCATCTGCCATGCACTTGGCAACTCACTCAGCCTGTCCAAATCACACTGCAATATCTCTGCATCGGCCTCACAGCTCAATCTTCCTCCCAGCTTTGTGTCACTTACAAATTTTGAGATGTTACATGTAAATCTCTCATTTAAATCATGAACATATATTGTGAATAGTTAATGTCCCAGTATCAATCCCTGTGGTACCCCACTAATTATTGCCATTCAGCAAAAGACCCATTTATTCCTTGAATTGAATTGAATTTATTGTCATGTGTACCAAGGCACAGTGAAAAGCTTTGTTGGTTCAGAACAACACAGTTAAATAATAAATATTCACCAGCAGAATTACTCTTTGGAAGAAAAATTAAAGCAAAAATACTATTGTTAATGTGATCTCCTATTAAGCATGGGCCTCAAGTCCATGAGATGATCAAGGGTACAGAAAGACCCCACAGTATTCTCCATCACAGAGTGTTGTGGAAACTCGATTCTTATTTAGAAATTGATAGATTTCTGAATACCAGCAATATACAGGATCATGGGGATAGAGTAGCTAAAAGCATTGAAGTATTTGTCCAGTCATGACCATATTAAATAGCAGAGACAGAATGGGTGTAACCGTCATTGAAGGAACAGATGAACCAAGATCATTTCTAGTCAGAAGAATTGAAGGGATATTTACACAAAACCTTGAGACCAAACATGATAAACATTGAGCATAGGACAGAAACAAATATATTTCATTGAATACTGAACATCTTGATGCAGTAATTCCAGAAATGGTAGAGAACAATTACTCATGTGTGCAAATCAAGAGAAACAGATTGGCACATCCAGTCAGAGTTCCAGATCATCTCAACAGTGAGACTTAGATATTGAGATGGGAGGTCCGGATAATGATGTGAATGGTGGTAGTAAAGTATAAATTAATCAAATTAAGTTGCTGGAATTATGTGAACCAAGTAAGAAAAACTTTAAGGAAATGTACTAAAATGGAATATGCAAAAGGTGAGGATGCAATTGATTTATATTGCTCTGACAAGGTCAGAGAGGGAACAGGTTAGAGAGAGAACCATGTAAAGAGACCATTCTTAGACATGAGAATTGAGAACTCTATTCAGAAACCCAACATGCGCAAATGTTAAATGATAAGTGTTACAATAGCTGTTGATCCCTCCTTCTTACAAACTAAAGTCTACACTAATTTTAAGGTGAACTAGAGATGCTAGAGACAAGAAGAGGAGCAATTTAGTAAAAGGGAGCAGCCTGTAAAAGTTTAGATGCCCACAGGTCAGTGATACAAAGGAACAGAGTCTAAGATGGCATGCAATGGACTTCACATGAAGCAGCAATGATCTCATGATAGAATGAGAAAATCAATGTCTTTTGGAAATGGAAAGTTATGACCCTGTGTTTTTGAACTTGGATAACCATTATGTATCCTCAGTCATTATTTGAAGATTTAAGAATCTTAGAAGTGAAGGAAGAGCACTTTCATGCTCTTTCTTTCAAGGAGCATTTCCTCTGGAGGAAATGGTGATGTTTTTCTTGCTTGTTGAAGCTGTGTATTGCTGGTGGATTGATGCTGCACTTTAATAAAATAACCATGAAGGAATTAGATTTCAATGTGTTGAAGGCATTGTAGATTGATTGCTACAGGCAGTGCTCTACTTGTGACTGTTCAGCTCTACAGGCCATTTGGTAGCACTGAGTGCCCTCAGTGAACATTACTTAGCCAGACAGTTTATTATTGCTCCCAGATATGAGTAAGAATGAGTTTGGGTAGATTTCTTTTAGTCAATATCAGCTGCTTTCATTCTGCATATTTACTAGGTTGATATTACAGTGCAAAACTGATGTATTGTTGCATTGTCAAAGGTACAGGCATTAAATCAGACATCAAACCAAGGCACTTTCTTCCATCTCACACACTCATAAACAATCCTATGACACTCATCTAATGCATTCTCCTCCCCTCAGGCAACATCATGATAAAAACAGAATATTTGGTCACTATCTTAATGCAGTTTGTGAAACTTTGCTGAGTGTATGTTTCTTGCTCATTTCCTACATTGCAAACTGAATACACGACAGATTAGCTGTAAAAATATTTTGTAATGTCCTGAAGTTATGAAAGGTGCTTTTTCAACATCATTTAGACCATCCTCCTCATGTGCCTGTGATCGCAATAGAAGAGCTCTGAAAGAATTATCACTTTTTACAGTTCTGGGTAGAATAATCATAATGACAGCAGTTCTCCTTTAAAATGTTCATCCTTGGAACAGAATGTGGCTGGACTTCAGTAGAGATGTGTCATGAATGAGAAAGCTTACTGTGCGTATCAGGCACATCTCAAAATTTTGTGGAAGTTCAGTAACTTCTTATTGATTGTGGAAATGCAGCTCACAAACCATTTGTGCAAAAGCTGTCTGCCCACATCAAATCTGCTGCAATAGAATGGGTAGCTGGCGAAATGTGTCACTGTTCCAGCTCTCAGCCTCCGCACATTCAGATTCTGCCATTTGGAAAATCGATATGTAGGTGTAATTTTGGTCATGTTTATAAAGATCACTGCGTGCACTTTCAGGTTTAATGCCAAGTGCTGCAGATTTTATTTTCTGGATGTAAGAGCATCCAATGGAGTCCGCAGACTGCTTTTCACCCATGACATGGAAACTTGCTTGCGGGTCCTTTCAGAGATAACTTGACTTGATTCACTCCACCACTGTACTCCAAGATTTTGATAAAATGCAAGATTTTCAACTACATTTATTTTACCTTAAGTCAATAAATTATATCTATCCAATTTCCTCACTGATGCCAGAATGATCTTGGAAGCAGTCAAGCATATCCAGGGTCACTGAAAAATAAAACAATATATGACAGTATAATTTTTATCAACAAAAAATACAAATGACAGTTTTCAGAAGCAAAATGTTTCTGGCAGAGTTTTTCAAATAAGGGAATACTGCATCATGTCCATTGGAATCTATTCATTCAGCTCACCAGTCTTTCTATTATAACATTGAATTTTGCCTCAAATGGATATGAGGCTTGTAAACAATATGATTGGAAATTTGTGTTGATTTGTTAAAATCTACAGTTTCCTACAAGCATATGCTGGAAGTCAGAATTCACGCCTCATTCTAACAAGAAGAGAGCTGACATTGTCTCCAAAAGAAACTTGCTCAAGATTGGCTTAGATCATATCTCTTGCAGCCTTGTTTGTTTAGATAGTTTCTGGATGCCATCCTTTAGCTTTCTAAATCTGCGACATAAGGCTTCCTGTCAAGAGCAAACATGTTACAATAATTAGCACAAAGCTCATTCCCTCAGTGCTGCTTTCACTGTACCACTGAAGCACTGTCAGAGATATAAAAGATAGGCTTACATTTATATAACTTTTCTCATGACCATCAGATATTTTAAAGTACTTCATAGCCAATGAAGTACTTACTGAAGTGTAGCCATTATTATGACATAGGAAACCAGCCAATATGCATAAAACAAATTCAATTTATATGCAGAAAGGCTCCAAAATCAGTAGTGCAATAATGACCTGATGATCTGTCTTAGTGATGCTGAATGAGACATTGGAGAGGACACTAGGGATATCTTCCCTGCTCCTCCTGGAAACAGATTCACAGGATTGTGTATATCTACCCAAGCAGACAGAAAAGGGTCTAATTTTAATGACTCATTAGTAGATGGTACTCTGAGAGTGCCAAATTATCTAACCTGGAGTGTCAGCTTTGATTTTTTTTATACACTGAAATCCTTGAGGGCCTGCATGTAGCTTCCAGCATGCAACATGGACACCATACTTTTGCTTAGTTGACAATTTAAACTCATTCCTCACCACCAGAAATATATTTCCCTACCCACCCCTATCTGCTTTCTGTAAAGACCGTTCTCTCCGTGATTACCTGGTCAGGTCCACGCCTCCCACCAACCCACCGTGCCGGCCTGGCACCTTCCCCTGCCACCACTGGAATTGCAAAAACCTGCGCCTACCATCCTCCCTCACCTCCATCCAAGGCCCCAAGGGAGCCTTCCACATCCATCAAAGTTTCAGCTGCACTTCCACACGTCATTTACTGTATCCATTGTTGCCGACGCGGTCCCCTCTACATTGGGGAGACTGGACGCCTACTCGCAGAGCACTTCAGAGAACATCTCCATGACACCCGCACCAACCAACCCCACCACCCCATGCCTGAACACTTCAACTCCCCCTCCCATTCTGCAGAGGACACTCCCCCTCCCATTCTGCAGAGGACATATTGGCTGCCAAGGTCCTGGGCCTCCTCATCCCCACTCCCTAACCACCCAACACCAGGAGGTAGAACGCCTCATCTTCCACCTCAGGATCCTCCAACCCCATGGCATCAATGTGGATTTCACCAGTTTCCTCACATCCCCTCCGTACACCTTATCCCAGTTCCAACGTTCCAACTCGGCACCGTCCTCTTGACCTGTCCACCTTCCTTCCCACCTATCCGTTGCACCCTCCTCTCTGACCTATCACCATTACCCCCACCCCCATCCACTTATCACACTCAAAGCTACCTTCCCCCCAGCCCCCAACCCCCTCCCTTTTATCTCATCACCCCCTTGGCTCACAAGCCTTATTCCAGATGAAGGGCTCTTGCCCAAAACATCAATTCTCCTGCTCCTCAGATGCTGCCTGACCTGCTGCGCTTTTCCAGTACCACACTCTCGAATCTAACCTCCAGCACTTACAGTCCTCACTTTTGCCTACAACTTAGCATTCTGGGTAATCCAAGATGGAGGACGGGAAAAAATTCTGGCTGTAACAGCTGCCCATTTATAGAATCACGATAATGTTAAATGTTGCATTTTGATCACGGGTTATTTTACTCTCATGCGTTGTTTTCCCCTTACATTGTTGGTCAGCCTAAAGCATGCGAGGTGAAAACTTTAAAACAATATCTTTTTCTTCAGCAATATTCAAGTTCTGTCCTACCAAACTACTAGATGATCAATTTGCCAGTGACTATTTTGCTTTTTTTTTTGTTTGCGATTTTCCAGCAGGATAAAGCACTTAGTAATGTTTTGGTATTTTCAAGAGCAAAGGCACAATTTCTGTTCACTTCATAGGATTACATTTGCCGACCTCTTGATTCTAAAAACAAAGGCGGATGTGACAACAAGGAGAAGACTTTCTGGGTTATGAATGTATAGTGATATGTATGATCACCTACACTAGAAGCTACATGACAATCACTTCTATTGAGAGTCAACTAGAAATATATCTAAATTCTACAAAACTTGCATAATCCCTAAAATTAATTTACAAAATTTCAGCATATGACATTATTTAAAATTCTAACCAGCCACATCCATATTTCCAGCTGTTTTTCTGCACATTAAATTGCATTTTATTATTTATGTCTATCCATATACTTATTTTATCAAATTTTGTCCTTGAACAGATATTCAAGTTCTTATTTAAAAAGGAATCAATTAAAGTAACCAACACAATTTTGTGGAAATCTTCTACATAGTCAATAATGGCATTTAACAAATATTCTTTGGATCTACAGCCTTTGTTTTTGCTTTTAATTTTGTATTTGTCCAGTTCAAAAATCTCAAACTAGTTGATAACAACATTAGCCAATTAATCATTGCTTTGTAAGAGACTAGAAATAGATAGCAAAATCTCTCCACAACTGTTGGAAATGTGAGAAATAAGTACAAAGCCATGAAAATACATTGACCATATACCAGTTTACCTAAAGAGATAAAAGAGTTGATGTTTCACTTCATGGCCAAATCTAAAATAATAGTATTGTCAGCATCCTGACTGCACTGATACAAATATTTTTAATCATTCTGCATTAATCTCAACTCCTTGCTGCTTTTCTGTTTCATTTAAAATTTCCATCCAGGATTGAGCACTTTAAAAAATTCCATTTTCATCTTCATCATGTATTTTCTAAATGATCTTTTCCTTCTAATACCGTAATTAAATCTGTTTGCTTTAGGCTTTTTGTTTTAATGAAAATTATGTACCTAAAGCAGAGGTTGATTCTCACTAATTTGTTCAAGACTCCTTGTATTTTCAGTCATTTTCATTCATGTTTCAAATATCTTGAATTTTGAGGTTCTCCTGTTTGGTTTCAATTTTCCCTTAAAGTTGCTATCTATAGAATTGTGATAATTTACTAAACAGGAGGAGACCATTCTGCCCTTTGGCTCCATAATAGCTCTCTGAAAGAACTCCTCAATTCATTCTATTCCTCTACGATTCCATCCTTCAGAGAAACATGGACAATTTGGAGCTGGAATAGACTATTTGGTCATTCAAGCCGCCACTATCATCCACTAAGGTCAAGACAGTTTTGGTCTCAGCTACATTTTCTGTCATCATCCCATAATGCTTGACTTGGATATCAAAAATACATTGAACTAGGCCAAAGAAAGATTTGAAGACAGAGCCTCAAATACCTTGTGGGGAAGAATTCCACATTCAAACAACCCTTTGAGAGAAGAAATCTCTTCTTATTCCATCTTAGTTTAAGAAATCTTCTTGTTATATCTCCTAATTTTAATCTTTCGGACAAGAGGAAATGTCTTATGGCATCCATTCTATCCAGTCCCAACAGGACCTACTTTTTAATATTATCATATCTCATTTTGTTAAAAAAAACACTGAAGCAATTTGCAGTCATTTTCAGCCAGAACTGCCAAGTGGATAATCCATCTCGGCCCCCCCCAGTGCTCCTCTGAAGCTCCAGTCTTCAGCCAATTGAATTCACTCCATGTGTTACTAAGAAATGGTTGGAGGCACTGGATACTGCAAAAGCTAAGGGCACTGACAACATTCTGGCAATAATACTGAAGACTTGTGCTCCAGAACTAGCTGCTCTTCTAGCCAAGTTCTTCCAATATAGTTACAACGCTGGTATCTATCTAACAATGTAGAATATTGCTCAGGTATATCATGTACACAAAAGGCGGGACAAATCCATTCCGGCCAGTTACCACCCCATCAGTCTACTCTTGATCATCAGTAATATAATGGAAGTTGTCATGAACAGTGCTACCAAGCAGCATCTGCTCAGTAATGCTCAGTTTGGGTTCCACCAGGGCCACTCAGCTCCTGAGCTCATTACAGCCTTCATTCAAACATGGACAAAAGAGCATAATTCCAGGGGTGAGATGGGAGTGACAACCATTGACATCAAGACTGTATTTGGCTGAGTATGACATGAAGGACATGAAGGAGCCCTACCAATGGGTATCGGGGCAAACTCTCCAGTGGTTGGAGTCATACCTGACGCATAGGAAGATGGGAGTGGTTGTTAGAGGTCAGCCATCTCAACTAAAGGACATCTCTGCAGGAGTTCCTCAGGGTAGTATCCTTGGACCAAATACCTTCAGCTGCTTCATCAATGACTTTCCCTTCATCATACGGTCAGAAATGGGGATGTTCGCTGATGATTGCACAATGTTCAGCACCATTCACAACTTCTCAGACACTGTCTAAATGCAACAGGATTTGACCACTATCCAGGCTTCAGCTGACAAGTGGCAGGCAATGACCATCTCCAATAAGAGACAATTTAATGGCCACACCTTGGAATACTACAGTGTTACTATCAGTAAATCCCCCTACTGTCAACATCTTTGGGGTTATCAATGACCAAAAACTCAAATGGACTTGCCACATCCCTTTTGAAAGTTGCTATTAGTTAACCTTCCATTGTAACTCTGATTTAAAAACAAAATCTTGGTCATTTACACATGATTATCAAAAATGACATTCACATATTTGTAACTCCGTCCTTGATGCCCATTGCAAAATAAAAGATCAGTATGCATAGCTCATCCATTAATTTTCATCTTTCCTGTCTCGAAGATTTCTATCCCAATAATCTGGTCATTGTGGTACTGAGATTCCAAATACTGTATATCATCAGCCTGAAATGGTTTTGCTTTGACTGGATGCTATAAATTTGATTGTAAAATATTGAAAAGTATAGATTAGTAACATTAATTTTGTGATTCTGCTAGAAAGAGAAACTACTTCACAACAATGGTGTTGCTGTATTGAAAGTGCTGGCTAGAAGCTAAATCTCATTCTCTGCACAGTGGGATTATTTGTTTGCATTAGTTTGCCTTGCTTGGGTTCCCATGGTTACCTCAGTTGGTTCTCTCAGTTGCAGTTATGAATGTTCCCACTTCCAACCACTTCTCAAATATAATTTTTAACCTCATCAAATTTTGTAACTGAATCAAGTTTGAATACAAGTATCTCCAGAGGTGGAGTTTCAGCATGAATACTGAAGCAAAAAACTTTCATTTGGGCTCCATCTTTGATCAAATTCAGACAGAGATTTTGGGTCCTAATGTTCCAATGGCTATCTGCTGCTTTTAATTATAATCCTGAAAAATCAGTAACTTAATTTCATATCTTCAAAATCTAATCAGAAGTATTCTACTGATATCACATAATGAGGAAAAAGATTGGTGACACTTTTGGTTCTGTGAAAATGTACCCTTTGCATGCATACTATATCTCTATTCCATTCAAATATAATGCAAATTAGGATATCTGAAATCACCAATCCAAGTGGCAAAAAAGAATAAAACTGAGTTTTATCTTAAAACTCCTCATCCCAAAAAGTGATACATCATCATTTCCGCATGAAAGACAAATTCATGAGCGGAAGGGACATGGTCAGATGAAAACTATCAGCTCAACATACGTAAGGCTGCTTCGAAAAACACCTAAACAATTGAATTCCAAAAAAAAAGGAACAAGCAATCTAAACAGCCAGGCATGACCAAATTGATAATATTCAGAGGGTCTAGTCACATCTCATCCATACTTACTCATTAAAAAACAATCCACACAACCTATTCCTTCAAATGTCACTGCTAGCATTAGTCATAAGTCCACCATAATTGCTTTGCTAGTATGTTTATGGTTACACTGAAGAGATAATAATGAAATGTATTCTTTTAAGAATTAATGAGTATAAAAACATTTTAGCATGCATTGAAATTGTGAGTTTGAATTAATACCAGAAGAAAGTTCGCTTGTACACATACTATAGTGATGTCGCTTGTCCATGTCATTCTCAATACTTTCTTTTCTATGTTGTAACATTTTTATTTTGGTTGATCATAAAGTGAACACTATGTTCTGAAATAATATTAATATTTAATATTAAAATAATTAATCAGTAATCTTTCAACTCAATAGCTTCAAGAAATATCTTCAACATAGGCCTAGAAAATATTACCAGAGATGCTGCAGTAAAACTTCCACTATGGATATAACTGGTAGTCAACTGAGTTCTTGTGATGCATTAATAGTATCTTTACCTCTGTGCCAGGAAGCCTGGTCTCAGGTTCAAACTGCACCAGAACTTTGTAATAGCATCTTTGTACAGAGTGAGTAGAAAATATGTATAATTGGCAATCTAGGCAAATGTTGCATTTCTTCATTGCACATGTTTTCTAAAGTAAATGTACAAGTGTGAGTCTTTTTTTTGGTTTAGTGCAAGTTGTGTTGTGTTTTTTTGGATGACTTTTCACTGTGGGACTTAGAGAGTTTTTTTGCCATACCTTAACATACTTGCCTCATTAACTACCTAACCCTCCCCAATAGCATCCCTCTCATCCAATTCTATTGTTATACTACCATATGCCATTCCTGGAAAAAAAAGTCCATTCACCAGATATCCTGGAATTTATCAAATCCCTTGTGCCAGGGCTATTTTTTAAAAAGTTGGTTACATACCCTCAATCTGGGTCTGTCCTGCTTGGTACCTGACATTTGGGCTTTTGCCTGAAACGTCGATTTCGAAGCTCCTTGGATGCTGCCTGAACTGCTGTGATCTTCCAGCACCACTACTCCAGAACCTGACATTTATCCCACAAGCAGCAGACAAGGGGAAATTGGCATCCCACCCCATTTTATAGGCAGTGACCAGGAAGGTCTGCTGCATGGGGTGATGTGCAGGTGTGATGTCCTCTTCCCCCAGGATCAGCAGTGGAGGCAATTACACCAGACCATACTAGCTTAGATTAAGGTCAATGAATGCTCATTTGACTAGACAAGTTCTAGCAAGAAAGTCAATGACCTTTTTCATTCTGCTGGTAAGTGCCAACAACTTCTCTCGTGATCTTAAAATAGCCCTTCTCTCTCATCGAGTCTCATGCTCTATCATCCACACTGTAGCCTGCAGCACGTAAAGTACTCACTCTCGTGCATCTCAACCCTGACATGACTTTCCTGCCCATCCTGTGCTCTACCTACTCACTTTTTCAAGACTCCTCTCCATCTGTGCTAAAAGTAACAACTGTAACTACTTTAATCTCCAATAACACTTGCCCATGTTTCATTCCAGGGGGAATAACAGCCCATGAGAGGCAGAAAGAGTCACGAGGGGTGGTGGGTTACCTGATGTTTTGTTCCTCACTCCTTATGCAGAGAACATTCTGACTCTGACCATCCTGAGTGGCTGATTGAGCATGTCCAAGCCCCTGGATTATTATCAGAAGCTGACCTTGATTTACTTGCTGGGATCCCTGATTGAAGGTTTTCCACGTTGACTTGACTGAATCCTGCTGACAACCAGAACAAGCTTCCTGTCTTTGATCCTGCACAAAACAGCAAGTCAATACAGAAATAAAATGAGCTTGGTAGCTAGAATGAAGGGCAAAGGGCAAAAGAGCAAGCCAAAGCAGCGCTAGGTAGGTAGGCTCAGTGAGTGAACCTGAAAACAGCAAGTAATCAGGCTGCAACCTTATCCACTGTATGAGTTGGGAATGTGTCCCAGGAATGTGTCACAATGTCCTTGCTGCAGCATTACAATGACAAACAGCATGAGGTACAGCATTGAAGTGCTGAAATAGATCAGACATGTGCCATGAGGGTTCTTAGAGGCTGGGAGATATCCGATGCATGTGTCCATGGATGTGGGTTGTGTGTGTAGCCGATGCTTCTGGAGTGTGCCCTAAGATGCTGGTGCTCTTGTCCAACATGGAGGACCTCTGGAGCAAGTGGTGAGCAAAAATCGCCAGCTATCCGGCCTGACTTCTATGTTGAAAATTCTTGATCTTTAGCTTGTTTGCATTTGGTAAAATAGGAAGTTGAAAAATAATGAGGTCTGGTTTTAATAAGGGTTTAATCAGCTATAATCCACCTAATTAGCAACTTCACTGTCAGAAAAAAACTTGCCTTGCCTTTCAGCAAATGCAGAAATGATGTAGTGAGTGAAACCCAACATTGAAATAGAGCTCGTCGGAGTTTGTATATGATTCTGCTCTCACAAATTTTATGCTCCTAAAAGGTTCCTTCTATAGTTCAAGTTGCCACTTATATATTTGCATAATCAAAACTGCAGTTTTCCATGAACTAGTACAATTGGGCAGCATTTCCATTCCTGTATCTCCTTGCATTAAAATGTAATTCTTGAAGCATTTAATTGATAATCTGGTCCAGTTTTATTGATAAAGCTGAAAATGAATTCATCACAGAAATTAAGCAGTTTTCATAATTATCTAGTCATTAACCTAACTTTGATTATCTGAAAATTAAATGTTTTACTTTATAAACTTTTTACAATTTTAATTTGGTCCATACTACTCAATTTATTAATAAATAAAATACATAACTTTTGAAATAATCACATTCAGGCATAACTTGTTTTGCTAAATATTGTGGACAGGGTTTTGGACAGTTTTGTCGTTTGGACTGACTTGCAACACAGTGGCTTTTAGAACAATACAAAAGCTCACAGAAATTTGATTTGGGCTGGATGTAACTTGTTGTTTGACATTTCTTGATCTTTATATTGTTTTGAATGATAACTTTCACATCACAAATTAATGGAAACTCAGCCACATCATGGATGGATTTTGCGGATTTGCCCATTCAGTAATTATTGGATTTTCTTTAAAATGATCTATCTGCTCAAAGAAACAGTCATATAGCACGGAAACAGATCCTTCGGTCAAACTTGTTCATGCTGACCAAGTTTCCCAAATTAAACTAGTCCCATTTTCCTTTATTTGGCCGATATCCCTCTAAATGTTGTAACTGTACTTGCATCCGTCACGTCCTCTAGCAGTTCATACCATATACACGTCACCTTGTGTGTGAAAAAGTTTCCCTTTTAAATCTTTCCCCTCTTACCTTAAAATTATGCCCTCTAGTTTTGAACTGCCCAACCCTAAGTAAACCATATCCACAAGCACGATTTCCCCTTTTGTAAGTCCAGGCTGACTCTGTCCAATCCTGTCCAGATAATTACATAAATGTTAATTTTATCTTGCCAAAAAAAATGCATTGTGTTAATTGCAAAAAGCTATATTATTTAAATGAAGTAAGTAAACATAATGTATTTTCTGTTTTTAATTTGTGAGTGACAGTTGCTTAGGCCTGACAGTTTGTGATGATGTACGTGGTAATTGATGAAATATAATAATTTGTTTCAGCTTAATAGCGACCATTTCTATGGAACTGGTATTAGCATCAGGTACATCCCCTTTTAGCACGCTTTAACATTTGCTCTTTTTTTACACTTGCTAATGGACCATCTTCTCTCCCAATGATTCAGCCCATTGTTCCTGAGCTAGTGCTTTCAAGCAGCTAATTGCCTCTCTTCCCCGTGCTTATCCCAGAGTGTGCCAAATTTCCCTTTGCAAATATACATTCAATATTATTTCAAATATCATAGTGGATCTGCTTCAACCACTCTTTCAGCGTTTCATGATTGTCTCAACTGACTGTGTTGATAAAACAAAATTTCTGATCTTCCCAAAGGTTCTTTTGCCACTTGGCTTAAATCTGTGTTCCTAGTAACCAAAACCCTACCTGTGGAAGTCATTTCTCCCAGTCAAAATCCCCCTGTTTTAAATGTTTCGATTGAACCTAAGTTTCATAAACTCTCTGCTTTTTCAAAGCATTCAAAGGGACAAGAGTCACTTTTTGACACTCAAATGAAATCAAAGAATAATGGATGCTGGTTACCTGAAACAAAATAAACAGGAAGTGCTAGAAAAGATCAACAGGTCTGGCAGCATCTGTAGAGAGAAAAACTGAGTTAATCTTTTAAATCTGATGAATGGTCACTCAACTTCTTTATTCTTTCACAGGAAGTGGGCATTAATGATTTGTTGCCCATCCCTAATTGCCCAGATCAGTCTTCCACATTGCTGTGTGTCTGGAGTCACATGTAGGCCAGAGCAGGTAAGGATGATAGACTTCCTTCTCTAAAAGGCATGATGAACAAGAACAATCTCACAGTCTTAATGTGAGATTTTTGTTTAAACACCTCAAATTCCAATCCCATTATAGGTCTCTAAACATTACCCGGGTCTCTGAATGAATAGTCTAGTGATAATACCATCAGGCCATCACCTCTACTTAGGGAGCACTGTTTTTCTCTGGGCTGACATGCTGAGTTTCTCCAGCACTTCATGTTTTTATCATTTTTGACATTTTGTTAGCTGTGCAAATTTGCTCCCATGCAGCTCTCTTTCTTCCCAAAGATCTGCAGTGTATTTCCAGAATCTTCTGTTTTTGTTTCAGATTTCCAGCCCTTGTAGTATTTCCACATTGCAACTTCCGGCACAATATCTTTTCAGATTTCAGTGTTTCAATGTTGAATTTGTTATTTCTTTTTGAGTCATTATTTGTATTTCATTAACTTTTACTGTATGAAGTTGAATTAAATTTAACAAATTCATGTTTTTTTTTCAGGTATCATAGCCCATGTGCATGAATTTCTTTGGTTGCATAAGATTCTAAAAAATATACCATTATCACCATTATTTTGTGGGTGGCGCGGTGGCACAGTGGTTAGCACTATTGCCTCACAACACCAGAGACCCAGGTTCAATTCCTGCTTCAGGTGACTGACTGTGTGGAGTTTGCACATTCTCCCCGTCTGTGTGGGTTTCCTCCCACCAGTCTGAAAATGTGTAAGTTAGGTGAATTGGCCGTGCTAAATTGCCTGTAGTGTTAGGTGATGGGGTAAATGTAGGGGAATGGTTCTGGGTGGGTTGCGAGTCGGCGTGGACTTGTTGGGCCGGAGGGCCTGTTTCCACACTGTAAGTAAGCTAATCACTTGGTGAAAGTTGGTTACCGCTGCACAGTTATTTTAGTCTTTACCTCCTATTTTGAATAACATCAGAGACTTTTTAATTAAAAGATTGGAATTTGTGCATTGATTATTAAGGTAGTGTTTAATTTGCAGTGATTTATTTCTGATTGAGCCACTAAACAAACCATTGATCATAAGCAAGAACATGAACATAACCCTCCCAAACCTGTTCAGCCATTCAATTATATCAAGCAGAACTTCATATACAAGCCGTTCCCACAAACCTTTCTCACCAGCATTGTTTCACAGACTTCTATCAATCTCAGTTTTAAATTTACCAATTTATGTAGCATTATTTGCCATTTGTGGAAGAGGATTTCAAACTTTCATAAGAGGATGCTGATTCATAAGACATGCATTTGTCACAGTGAGAACAGTCAATGCTGTTGTAAGTTGTAGCTCATTGCTATTTCATTGGGCTCGAGAACTCTGGATGGAAAAAGGCTGATTGTCATCTTTTAACATCATGTCATTTACATTCGCTTAGTAAATAGATACACGATATACTGGACAGTGCAACTTGATGCAACTACTTACACAGAATTCACCAAGTCAAAATTGCAGAAATCTCACCCACAACTTCTTCCATTAAGGTGCACCAAATAGTCTATACCAGTTCAAGAAGGCAACTCATACCTCCTTCTCAGGGCAATTAAGAATAGTCCAGCCAGTAATGCACAATTCCCATGAATGATAAAATGAAAATAAATTGTCCATGGTATTTGTTGTCAATGTTAAGACGTGGAAAAACTCGACAAAGGGCAGATTGCATTATACAGTTATTCTCTGATAAACCCTGCAATCCAAGTCACACAAGACAACTGAAAATGTAATGTAGAAAAAGAAGTCATTATAAAATAATCTAATGAATGATTGTCTTAGAATGAGTGCATTTAATGCTACTGTGTGCACAGGAGACTTCATTATCTCTGAGAATTAGTTTAGTCTGTCCATTTTCAGTATTTAAATTGTCTATTGATAAAATCTGATTCATATTAAGAATGATTTAATTAGAAATAATGACATTTTGGAACAAAATTCACACTATGTTCAGCAGATTGATTTTTTTGCCTTTATAATTATTTTCACAATGGTTTTTGATATGCATTATATGCAGGTGAGAGGCAAAAAAAATCTAATTCTTACCATTGAGGTAAATATCAGTGATTAAGTTCTCTGCTTTCAGGGATTTGGTCAAAAATCTCAGCAGATGGCAAAAAGCATGTATTTGCGTAGGATCAACTTTGCTGGAATTAACTTTGCCTTCCAAATAGCTTTTGACCAATGAAATTAAACACTTCAGAAAACCAAAAGGAAAAAAAGCAAAGATGGCACTGAATTAGTGCAAGATATTGTCAAGGGAAGTCTACCATTTTCTGAGGCAAGTGGGGGTTGGTAGAAAACTATGTAACTGATGAGTTGCTCTTGTTCTTGAATTTTATAGTAAGGACTTGTTGGTCTTACAGTGGTATGAGGAGAAAGTGAGGACTGCAGATGCTGGAGATCAGAGCTGAAAATGTGTTGCTGGAAAAGCGCAGCAGGTCAGGCAGCATCCAAGGAACAGGAGAATCGATGTTTCGGCCATAAGCCCTTCTTCAGGAATGAGGAAAGTGTGTTCAGCAGGCTAAGATAAAAGGTAGGGAGGAGGGACTTGGGGGAGGGGCGTAGGAAATGTGATAGGTGGAAGGAGGTCAAGGTGAGGGTGATAGGCTGATCTGAACTCATTACTACATTCCATTCGCCATCATTCCTGGTAATACTGGCTTATTTTGCCGGATGCTATTGAAATTTCTATATTTCAGCATTCTAAAACCTGTGAACACATCCTTCCAAGGCATTGTTGCACAATTTCACCCTCTATGTCTAGACCCAAAACCACTTTCATTTACAGTCATGCACGGCGACAGGCCATTCAGCCAAAACTGGTCCATACCAACCAAAATGTCCGTCCACATTAACCCCAATTCCCTGCACTTGGCCCATATCCTTCTCTGCCTTTTCAATTTCTATCTTGTTCGAACAAAGTGCAACGAGGTTTTGTGACATCAAGAAAGGCCTCAGGAAAGATCTAGCTGAATCTACGATTCATCTCACCCTAGCAATCAGATTACGCAGAAACAATTTGACTGGCGTTTATAAACAAAAAGTATAAGCAAACCCTGGTGGGAGATGTGTATCAAAGTCACTACTGCAGGGAAGGGTACTGGTTGGTACGGCGGGAAAGGAAGAAGTGGAGGGCTTTGAGTCCTTCGTGATGGGGGATGGAGGTGTACAGGGACTGGATCCTTCGTGATGGGGGATGGAGGTGTACAGGGACTGGATCCTTCGTGATGGGGGATGGAGGTGTACAGGGACTGGATCCTTCGTGATGGGGGATGGAGGTGTACAGGGACTGGATCCTTCGTGATGGGGGATGGAGGTGTACAGGGACTGGATCCTTCGTGATGGGGGATGGAGGTGTACAGGGACTGGATCCTTCGTGATGGGGGATGGAGGTGTACAGAGACTGGATCCTTCGTGTTGGGAGTTGGAGGTTTACAGGGACTGGATCCTTCGTGATGGGGGATGGAGGTGTACAGAGACTGGATCCTTCGTGTTGGGAGTTGGAGGTTTACAGGGACTGGATCCTTCGTGATGGGGGATGGAGGTGTACAGAGACTGGATCCTTCGTGTTGGGAGTTGGAGGTTTACAGGGACTGGATCCTTCGTGATGGGGGATGGAGGTGTACAGAGACTGGATCCTTCGTGTTGGGAGTTGGAGGTTTACAGGGACTGGATCCTTCGTGATGGGGGACTGAACTGGTCCTCACCCTGAAACTGACACCCTCCTTCGACTGACTGAACTGGTCCTCACCCTGAAACTGACACCCTCCTTCGACTGACTGAACTGGTCCTCACCCTGAAACTGACACCCTCCTTCGACTGACTGAACTGGTCCTCACCCTGAAACTGACACCCTCCTTCGACTGACTGAACTGGTCCTCACCCTGAATTGACCCCCTCCTTCGACTGACTGAACTGGTCCTCACCCTGAAAAACGTCTGTTTCCAATCCTCCCACTTCCTCCAAACCAAAGGAGTAGCCATGGGAACCCGCATGGGCCCCAGCTATGCCTGCCTCTTCGTAGGATATGTGGAACAGTCCATCTTCCGCAGATACACTGGCACCTCTCCCCACCTTTTCCTCCACTACATCGATGACTGTATCGGCGCTGCCTCGTGCTCCCACGAGGAGGTTGAACAATTCATCCACTTTACCAACACCTTCCACCCGACCTCAAATTCACCTGGAATGTTTCAGACTCCTCCCTGCCCTTCCTAGACCTTTCCATTTCTATTTTGGGCGACCAAATCAACACGGACATTTACTATAAACCGACCGACTCCCACAGCTACCTAGACTACACCTCTTCCCACCCTGCCCCCAGTAAAAATGCCATCCGATATTCCCAATTCCTTCCTCTCAGCCGCATCTGCTCCCAGGAGGACCAGTTCCAAATCCGTACAACCCAAATGGCCTCCTTCTTTAAGGACCGCAATTTTCTCGCAGACGTGGTCGACGATGCTCTCCACCGCATCTCTTCCACCTCCTGATCCTCCGCCCTTGAGCCCCGCCCCTCCAACCGCCACCAGGACAGAATCTCACTGGTCCTCACCTACCACCCCACCAACCTCCATGTACAGCGGATCATCCGCCGTCATTTCCGCCACCTCCAAACGGACCCCACCACCAAGGATATAATTCCCTCCCCTCCCCTATCAGCGTTCCGAAAATACCATTCCCTCCGTGACTCCATCGCCAGGTCCACACCACCCACCAACCCAACCTCCACTCCGGGCACCTTCCCCTGCAACCGCAAGAAATGCAAAACGTGCGCCCACACCTCCCCCCTTACCTCCCTCCAAGGCCCCAAGGGATACTTCGATATCTGCCACAAATTCACCTGCACCTCCACACACATCATCTATTGCATCCGCTGCACCCGATGTGGCCTCCTCTATATTGGGGAAACCGGCCATCTACTTGCAGAACGTTTCAGAGAACACCTCTGGGACACCCGGACCAACCAACCCATCTACCCTGTTGCTCAACACTTCAGCTCCCCCTCCCATTCCACCAAGGACATGCAGGTCCTTGGACTCCTCCATCGCCAGACCATAGCAACACGACGGTTGGAGGAAGAGCGCCTCATCTTCCGCCTAGGAACCCTCCAACCACAAGGGATGAACTCAGATTTCTCCAGTTTCCTCATTTCCCCTCCCCACCTTGTCTCAGTCAAATCCCTCGAACTCAGCACCGCCTTCCTAACCTGCAATCTTCTTCCTGACCTCTCCGCCTCCACCCCACTCTGGCCTATCACCCTCACCTTGACCTCCTTCCACCTATCGCATTTCCAACCCCCCTTCCCTACTTATTATCTTAGCCTGCTGAACACACTTTCCTCATTCCTGAAGAAAGGCTTATGCCCGAAACGTCGATTCTCCTGTTCCTTGAATGCTGCCTGACCTGCTGTGCTTTTCCAGCAACACATTTTCAGCTTACAGTGGTATGGTTTTAAATGATACTCACAATCACTTGCGCTGTAACTTCTACAACTAAAGCAAGTGACTCACTGCACCATTTACAATGCAAGAATGTGATGGAATACTTACGATTTGTCGAGGTGAATACAACTCAAATATAATCAAGAAGTTTGACTCCATTCAGGCTAAAACAGCCCACTTGACTGGCTGAGTTTCCACTGCAGCATTTACCATTCCACAGAAGCTGTTATGACTACAGGAGAAGCTGCAACATCTAGCATTAGGCAATGGCTCTTCCTTCCTTTCCAGTACCTTTGGAGGTTAAGGTGAATCTTTCTCATCATAGCTTACAATGTATATAAGTCAATGGTTTAGGATGCAGCATTTGCAGTCACTATAAGAGAATGTGTGATGGCTGAATTTTATTGATATTATGGTACGAGTGGTGGTGATCCAGTTTTTGAGAAGTATGTTTGTGAGATGAGATCTCACTTGGTCACTTAGATAAGGCTCAAATGCTCTGTTAGTATCTGTTTGTTGTACTGAGCAAGCTAGCAGTCATTGAGTGGTAACATTGAGGCACCAGATAGTTTGAAGGGTAGCTTGGTGGCACCATTCAATTCTACCCAGCATTGGGGGAGGGGCTTATGCAAGATTTTAGATTGGTCATTCAAGGCAGTTTGGGGTCACTGAAGAGGAGCTAAAAGATTGCAGGTAGTGAGGGTGGCAAGGAGAAGGAGATATATGATGTAGACTCCACATTGGAACATCATACATAGATGGTTGTACTCCTGGGAAGACAGCTAAACTGTGCTGATTCCATGTAGGGGACTCTGTAACAAGTCATAAATAGCTTCATAGGTCTCATGATTTGTAAGTGCTGGTGTTGAATTGGGGTGTACAAAGTTAAAAATCACATAACACCAGGTTATAGTCCAACAGATTTAATTGGAAGCACTAGCTTTCGTAGCGCCACTCCTTCATCAGGTGGTTGTCACCTGATGAAGAAACAGTGGAGTGAATTTGCAATGACCTTCCAAAGAGCAGGAGAAAGCGAGGTCTGCAGATGCTGGAGATCAAAGTTGAAACTTTGGGGCCTGTGCCCGAAACGTCGAATCTCCTGTTCCCTGGATGCTGCCTGACCTGCTGTGCTGTTCCAGCAATAAAGTTTCAACCTTCCAAAGAGCATCCCACCCTATCCCTGCAACACCACATTTACCATGCGTAGCGCCACTCCTTCATCAGGTGGTTGTCACCTGATGAAGAAACAGTGGAGTGAATTTGCAATGACCTTCCAAAGAGCATCCCACCCTATCCCTGCAACACCACATTTACCATGGCTAATTTGTCTAGCCTGAGCACTTCCGGACCTTACAGAGAAATTTAGCAATCCACCAAACCTGCACATCTTTGGACTGTGGAGGAAACTGGAGCAGTCAACAGAAACCAGATGTGGGGAGAACATGCAAACTCCACACAGACAGTCATCTAATGCTGGAATTGAACCCAGGTCCCCAGAGCTGTGAGGCAGTAGTTCCAACCACAGAACTACCATGCCCCTGTTTAGAAAAAAAATGTATGGTTCAGTCGTGGGGTGGTCTCAGGCAGCAATGTTGCAATTAATAGCAAAACATGCCGACAAACTATACCACAAAGATTGACAATGATCACTAAGATGGTCAAACCCAAAAAAGCTGGTTCCCGGACTTGACCTGACACTACAATGTAGTGAACTATGTGACATAGTTATGATCCCAGATTAGACCATCAAGTTAATGATGTGATCTGTCCAGGGACAAATATCATTTGTTTTTAAAGTAGAATCAAGCCACAAGATTTCATAGTTTTGAACAAATAACAATCAACACCCATATGCAATGTTAGAACAAAAATGCAATCTAAAATACACACACAACTTATTTCTAGCAACCAGAATTGATATGCAGAAAATATTGCTAGTACGCTGTGATTAAATAGCCTCTTTCTGCACTGTAGACATTCTATGATCTCTAGCTGCATCCAAAATATTACGTTCTTTTGAAAAATTGTTGCTAATTTACATTTTATTGCTAAGTGTTCAAAGTTCATGTTAATGCTTCCCATCCCATATAAATTATATTCACCAACTGGCTCCAGAACAGCAAATAAAATTTTAGAAGGCATATTTTAACAGTGCAGCCATCAATTTATGCTTCTTTCCCCAGCCCAAACCAATCCCAGAATATCTGTGACATTTTACTACATGGTGGCCCTGACAAAGATCAATTAGAATTGGTGGATGGTGAAAATGGCACTGAGTTGCAACACCTGATGGGTGTTCTTCAGTAGGAACCATGCTGAATGAAGATCCTTTTGATCTTTCTGGAGCATGCATGTTCTTTCCGCTCCATCATCTTGGGCTTCAACCTCAATAGCTGCCAGTGAGAGTGAAGTGTGAGTAGGAGTCTGGGGGTGGGTTGGTAAAAGTTTCAGATGTCGAGACAGGCAATGCTGTGAACCTTTTATTGCTATTAAATGAGCTGTAAGAATCACTGAACTGCAAAAAGGAATTGGAGAAAAAAACAGTGGAATAGAATATACATTGCCAGCACTTATTTCAGCAATTACTGTGAAAATTGGAAGTCACTTCTGCTTTGATGAAAGCAATCAAGCTCTGTTTGGTGTCTACTTTAGACAGGTGGATTTTACATTTGTCAAGTTAAAGGGTATATTAATGATTACAGATTGTGCCATATGATCCTAGCCTTTCATTACTCCTTGATTTAAATTTGCAAAAAGTTGGGAAGTGAATGGATTAATTCAATTAGTCTGCAAAGGGCTTTGAATGACTATAACTGCAATTTTACCTGCTCAGTGGGCAGTTGGTGGATTACAATAGCACTAAAGATGTGAGATTAATTCCGACTCTGACTGAGGGTGATTTGCTTCCTGAGAATGTGTCATGACCAGACCCAGGCAAGAAACTCTAAGTTGTTATGATTCCAAATAGTATACTTCAAAACTGTTAAGCTCCTGGCATCTAACCTTTGATAGGTCACAAACTCAGTTTAAAGAGGATCCCTTCCCTGTCGATATCTTTTATCCTACACAAACATGGTCGCTCAGTGGTTAGCACTGCTGCCTTACAGCATTAGGGTCCCAGTTTTGATTCCAGCCTTGGGTGACCGTCTGTGTTGAGTTTGCACATTCTCCCCATGTCTACGTGGGTTTCCTCTGGGTGCTCAGGTTTCCTCTCACAGTCCAAAGATGTGCAGGCCAGGTGAATTGGTCATGTTAAATTGCCCATAGTGTTAGCTGCATTAGTCAGAGTGAAATGGGACTGGGTGGGTTACTCTTCGGATGGTCGGTGTGGACATATTGGGCCGAAGGGCCTGTTTCCACACTGTAGGGAATCTAATCTAAAAAAATGTTTTAAAAGGAGCCAATCTAAACAAGCTTTCTCAAGTTAATAAAGTTGTAGTTTCATTAATTACAAACCACAAGAAGGTATAGTAATGCAGCACACATTCACACAAACTAGATATAACAGACAGGTCCAAAAGGATGTAAGTAAAAAGTGATATAGAGGTCAGGCTCTGAATTGTTTATGAACAGCAGATAAGACAATATTGCAGCCATTATTGGATGGCACCTGTGATGTTGACGTCTGCAATTGAACCATAAATATTGACATTCTTGATTTTGCAGTTTGGCAGAATCTATTGTTCTGAGTTTTGTTTTGAGTGGCTAATTGTCAGAATTCAGAGCAAGAGATTAATTCCCAACATTTTACCTAAAATGCCGGGATATTTAACATAGCAGGTTTGAAAGGTGTGGCCCAATAACACACTAAGATCAATGTTGCAGTTATTTTAAAATGTTTTTATTAAATATTCCTGATGAGTAAAATGGACATGTCTGCCAATTGGCTTTACCTTAAGATCGGGGGTGGAGGGAGGGGGGATATGGAGGTGGGCTACATACGGCATCCTTGTTATTGTCAGTTGTTGAGTACCTTCGTTTTTGAAATACCCTGACATTTTATGGGAGCAAAAATCCATGGGCTTTATGTGGATTTTGCTAAGTTTACATCTGCAGTTTTTTTAAAATTCTGTAACAGTCCTCTATTCAAAAGGAAAACACACTTTGGAATGAAGAGTAAAAAGAAAGGTCTGTAAATGCTTCCGGGTTCTGATAGATTGCTGTAGCAAAATGGAAGAGAATGGTCAACTGTTGGCAAAATCTACGAGGCATTCATCTCAGGATTAAAAAGCAGAGGACAATCAGCCAAGGAACTTCCTTTGGTCAATACACACATGATGAATTAATCAGTTCAACAGTCCTTTTCCTGAGCTTTATGTTTTCAGTAAGAATTTTTTAAAATCAAATCAGGATATTTGTTGACAAATATGGAGCAAATGACTTATATAAAACAATTGACTGAAATACCAGTTCCACGATGTATTGACCTCTCCAACACATTGTTTTCTCGTAGCCTTCTGTCTTTTGTTACTTTTACCTTTGCTTTGTCCTCAACAGGCATCACCCTGAATCCAGCTGTCTTTTTTAGCTGTTGAAGGACTTTTTAATAACTGCTATTTGGAACCTGGTTTTTGAAATTGTGATATTTGAGTCAATTGTTCCTCTGTTTCATTTCAGTGTTTTTCAAATCAAGGCTTGCGTAATTTTCTTGGGATTGGCATCACAGACACACAGACAAGCCTTTCTGGAACTTGAATCTCAATATCCAGATAATTGCACAGTGAACCGAAGCATTGAACTGCAAAGTCTGCTTCCGTGTTTCAGTTTGTTTTTATAGAATGCATCCTTAAATCAACATCTTCTACTTCAGAAGGTCATTGAATAAGCACAACAGTAGATTGTATGTTCAGGCTGTTAATCAATATATAGATCTGTTACATAATAAATGGATAAATGAACTCAAGGACCAACAAAACTGTAGCTTTTCAGCAGTTACTGGCTTAAGTCTCTTTCTTCAGACTACAAGCTCTGTGATAAACTATAACATTTATTATACCAGATAAAAAGTCTCAATTTTAAAAAAAAAATGATGGCTGTTTCAAACCATCCATCGAGTTCTTCCTTTCTGTTATGATGGTTTAGAACTTCTCAGCAGGACTAGACATCCTGAGAAATATCTTCCAAAACTGAATTAGAACTAGTGTGACTTTCAAACTCAGTAATACTTCACCCACAATTATATATTTGACCTTCACAGACATCACAGATTCTTTTGATGTTAAAAATTCTGAAGTGATTTTACAAAACAAAGAGTCCTGAGTGTTCAGGAAATGGATTCAGGAAAATTGTATGTTGTAAAATGTACAATAGCATAGTCAGTTAATAAAAGGGTAACCATTTGATTAATTTTCACATTTGTGTGTGCAGAACTGAAATGGATGATCACCAGGCATTGTCAAAAGCACATCCAGGAAATGAAAAAAGGGGAAATCATACTCTATAAGTAAAGCATCAGCCAGGTAATATACGTGCAAGAAAATTAAAATTGTAGACACTCAAGTTACATTATGTCTTCGTAATAATTTAATATAATTATCAAAAATCCTTGTTCCTACTTTCATGGAGATCACATTGATTTAATGCAGAATTTCAGATGCATGCATTATATGCTACATTACATATCCTACAGTTTTCTGCACCACTGATTTTAAAACGTAAAATCAATAATTCTTTTAAAAGCCTACAGTTTATGTGGGAAAGGTAGAAGGGAACGAAAAAGGTTCAAAAGCTTTCTTACTCAATTTTAGTTGCTTAAAAAACATCCAGCATTCTAAATAGAATGTGATTGTGAAATTTGAACAGATAAAAAAATATACTTTTTGATGAAAATTTAATCATTAAAAAATATACTAATTGCTATCAGTCTTCAGATCTTGCTTGCACTGTAAATGTGGAAACAACTGTCAGTCACTTTGAGATGTTGGCAATGTTGGAGGGAATACTTTCAAATGGTTCAAACCATGTTTCAATCTGTACTGTCTTCTTGGGCTGAAGTAGAAAGCATGGACAAAAGGACCAATTATTTTTGGATGTCCAGAGTGTGCTATTTAGGCATGGAGACTCATTCTTTCATGGTTCAAAACCCTGAAAATGCAAAAGATGATATCCTAGGAGAATTCTGTCTGGGATTTCCAGTTTGAAGGAAAACTGAAAGTATGTTTGAACATGTTCCCTGGCTTCTTTCTTGCTATGTGCTGTCAATTGGTCAGCTAAGTACAAACATATGTCACTCTTGGGTAATAACACACACTCTAACCCAGGAGCTATGATATAAAAAAAGGTTATTTCTTGGATTCTTAACAGGAGGTTTGCTGTGATTTATACAATAGGCTTGCATGGTTTTGATGTATTGCAAAATGTAATCCTGAATAACAATGTTGTACAGTGAATCTAACCAGAAAATGTCACATGTTGGCTACATTTTAGGTTTCCTGGGGTCAGCTCATTTCCAGGATTATCTATGTACTAGCACAATTTTGATCGTATGCTGGAAACTAGCCTAATGTGGACACTAAAACACTTTTGTGCAGATAACACTTAAAAAGGACTGCAGCTCCTAAGGATATGACTGTGTAAGAAGGAGCAGTTTGTTTCAGTCTTTAGAAAGATATTTTAATCAGTTACAGTCTTTACTAAGGTAGAAACAGAGAGCAGCAGCACATTTTCCAGGCAAAGTTAGCTAAGAGCCACCCACTTTGCAAGGGATGGTGTTGGTACCATCATAGAACCCCTACAGGCCATTTGGCCCGACAAGTCCACACTGACCCATCCATACAGTAACTCAACCAAATGCACCTAACCTACACATCCCTGAACACTATGAACGATTTAGCACAGCCAATTCACCTAACCTGCATATCTTTGGACTGTGAGAGGAAACCAAAGCACCCAAAGGGAACCCATACAGACACAGGAAGAACGTGCAAACTCCATACAGCCAGTTACCCGAAGTGGGAATCAAACCCAGGTCCCTGTGCTAACCACTGAGCCACCATGCCGCCCATTGTTCCACCACTCCATGACAAGGCAATACTAAATTACAAACCTATTCCACCATAAATACGATACTTACAATTGAAGCATTTCAAAATAAGGCTAAATTCAAACTAAAGTGTTTGTTGAAAACTGATCAACAAAGTGATGTTTTATTAATACTGGTTTATCTTTTTGGGAATGACAGTCAAAAGATGTGGTGCTGGAAAAGCGCAGTAGGTTAGGCAGCATCTGAGGAGCAGGAGAATCGACGTTTCGGGCATAAGCCCTTCATCAGGAATGTGGGGATGGTGTGAAAGGCAGCTGAGAAATAAATTGGGGTGAGGTTGCTTGGGGACGAAGGTGGCTGGGAAGGTGATAGGTAGGTGGTGGTTGATGGTGATGGGTTGGAGCGGAGGGTGGAGCTGATAGGTTGGAGGGAAGATGGACAGGTAGGACAGTTCAAGAGGGTGTTGCTGAGTTGAACGGTTGGATCTGGGATGAGGTGGGAGGAGGGGAGATGAGCAAAGTGGTGAAATGGACATTGGTTCTGTGTGGTTGGAGAGCCCCAAGGTGGAAGATGAGGCATTCTTCCTCCAGTTGTCAGGTGGCTAGGATTTGTTGGTGAAGGCGGCCTAGAACTTGCATGCCCTTGATGGAATGGGGAGTGGGAGAGGGAGTTGAAGTAGTTGGCCACAGGGCAGTGGGACTGTTTGGTGTGCGTGTCCCAAAGATATTCCCTGAAAGGTTCCGCGAGTTGGTGTCCTGTCTCCCCAATGTAGAGGAGACCATATCAAGAGAAACGGACAAAGTAGATGGGGTGTTTGGATATGCAGGAAAATCTCTGCCGGATGTGGAAAAACCCTTTGAGACCTTGAATGGAGGCGAGGGGGAAGGTGTAAGCGCAAGCTTCAGAACTCTTGCAGCATTAAGGGAAAGTGACAGGAATGGAGGATGGATGGATTGGTGGGACACATGGACATAACAAGGGAGTCATGGAGGGAATGGTCTCTGCAGAACGCTGATAGAGATGAGGAGGGAAATATATCTCTGGTGGTGGGGTCTGACAGTCGGTGGCTGAAATGGCAGGGGATACTGCGCTGTATACGGAGATTGGTGGGGTGGATGGTGGGGATAGCAGCCAAGTGGAATGACTTGTCATTTGGCATGCTTCTTGTTCATATTTGCAAAATATAGCACTTTTAAAAAAATAATCCAAAAGTGTTATCAGTTGCCAGAATTTCTATTTCTTGGACTTCCCTTGGAATGAAAAGCAGAACCCATAGAATTAAGAGCTGTAGTCAATTGCACATCATCAGATATTCCTGTATATTCTTCCAAAGCTACTGATGTCAAAGATAAAAAGAAAATATAAGGTTGATCATACAAGTCCACAGGAGGCAGTACATTCTCTCTCCCATTCATTAGGAATGACCATGCAAGATGACGATTGCATTGGCGCCACCTCGTGCTCCCGCGAGGAGGTTGAGCAATTCATCAACTTCACCAACACATTCCACCCTGACCTTAAATTTACCTGGACCATCTCTATCTCCATTAATGACGACCGACTTGACACTAACATTTTTTACAAACCCACCGACTCCCACAGCTACCTGGATTACACCTCTTCCCACCCGACCTCTTGCAAAAATGCCATCCCGTATTCCCAATTCCTCCGCCTCCGCCGTATCTGCTCCCAGGAGGACCAGTTCCACCACAGAACACACCAGATGGCCACCTTCTTTAGAGACCGCAATTTCCCTTCCCACATGGTTAAAGATGCCCTCCAACGCATCTCATCCACATCCCGCACCTCCGCCCCCAGACCCAACCCCTCCAACCGCAACAAGGACAGAAAGCCCCTGGTGCTCACCTTCCACCCTACCAACCTCCGCATAAACCAAATCATCCGCCGACATTTCCGCCACCTCCAAACAGACCCCACCACCAGGGATATATTTCCATCCCCACCCCTCTCCGCCTTCCGCAAAGACCGTTCCCTCCGTGACTACCTGGTCAGGTCCACGCCCCCCTACGACCCACCCTCCCATCCTGGCACTTTCCCCTGCCACCGCAGGAACTGTAAAACCAGCGCCCACACCTCCTCCCTCACCTCCATCCAAGGCCCCAAAGGAGCTTTCCACATCCATCAAAGTTTTACCTGCAAATCCACTAATATCATTTATTGTATCCATTGCTCCCGATGCGGTCTCCTCTACATTGGGGAGACTGAGCGCCTCCTAGCAGAGCGCTTTAGGGAACATCTCAGAGACACCCGCATCAATCAACCAAATCGCCCAGTGGCTCAACATTTCAACTCCCCCTCCCACTCTGCCGAGGATATGGAGGTGCTGGGCCTCCTCCACCGCCGCTCCCTCACCACCAGACGCCTGGAGGAAGAACGCCTCATCTTCCGCTTCACCCATTGTACTCTTTGCTACCTTCCCCCATCCTCCTCTCTGACCTATCACCTCCATCCCCTCCCCCATTCATCTATTGTACTCTCTGCTACTTTCTCCCCAGCCCCACCTCCCTATCATTTATCTCTCCACTGCAGGCACCCTGCCTCTATTCCTCGGCTTTTGCCCGAAACATCTCCAAATACTGTGTATTAGCATGTCTTGCAAGTCCAAAACACTGCTGAACACTTCAAATTTGTTCTTCCAACAAGTAAAGCATGTCTTTTTAAAAAAACAATCATTTGTAGGATGAAGGAGTCATTGGCTATGCCAACATTTATTTAGGCCATCTCTAATTGCCCAGAGGGCAGCTCGGAACCAACTATATTGACATGGATTGGTCAGACCTGTTTCCTTTCCTAAAGTGTATTCGATTTTGAAGCCTAAGGATCACAGAGAGGAGCTGACAAAAAAAGTGCTTCAAAGCTGTGTCAGTGTTTTCATTCACCTTGCTCAACTAAGATGTTTGTTGTAATGCTAATTAGTGAAACACTTTTTTTCAATTGTATGATGAGGAGTGAGAATAAATGGGCTGTACCACAGTCATCATAAATAGCGAAAATGATAAACAATAGAAAACAGGCAGTGTAAACAGCAAGCTAGTTTGAAACCAGAGAAGGTAGACCTCAAGGGGACTTCAGAATACATCGGGGGGGGGGGGGGGAGGGGGAACAGCATTTGATGAACAAAGGGAATGTGTTGTAAAGAAAGACCTAGTTTATTAAAGGCCAAGAACATGTGGTTGTTCTAGAAGACAGTTGTTCATACTAACTAACGTTACCATGTGTTAAAGGCATTAAGGGAAGAAAACATATTAGTTGGAGGTTATAAACTTTCTCATTTAGGAACAGCTGGGTTAAAGAGTGACTTAGTCAGTGGAGAAATTGTAGTTGACTAGTATGTCAAATCCCTGTCGACCAAATTGATTTTATCTTGGGGAATGATTATGTTAATTTAAAAAGAACAGTCTCACGAAATGTGTTAGAATAACCAGTGGAAATAAAAGGGATGCTACAATGCTGAAGAGCTGGTGTATGGGAGAAGGATTCACATTTTTGGATCATTGGAATCTCTTCTGGGGTAGAAGTGACCTGTACAAGAAGGATACATTGCACCTTATTGGAAGGGGACTAATATACTGGCAGGGAGATTTACTAGAGCTGCTCAGGAGGATTTAAACTAGCAAGGTAGTAAGGGGGTGGTTGGGGGGTTGGGAGGGGTGGGACTGGGGGGAGGGGGCCGATGGGTGTGGGAGATTGAGAAAAGAGATCAATCTGACACTGGTACAGTTGATAAAAGAAGCGAGTCAAACAGTCAGGGCAGGCAGGGACAAAGCAGAGAACAAGGTAGGACTGATAAATTAAACTGCATTTATTTCAATGCAAGAGGCCTAATAGGAAGGCAGATTAAATCAGGGCATGGTTAGGAAATAGGACTGGGATATCATAGCCATTACAGAAAAATGGCTCAGGGATGGACAGGCCTGGCAGCTTAATGCTCCAGAATACAAATGCTACAGGAAGGACAGAAAGAGAGGCAAGAGAGGAGAGGCGTTTTTAATAAGGGATAGCATTGCAGCTGTACTGAGGGAACATATTCCTGGGAAGTTATTTGGGTGGAACTGAGAAATAAGAAAGGGATAATCATCTTAATGGGATTGTATTATTGACCACCTAATAGCCAGAGGGAAATTGAGAAACAAATTTGTAGGGAGCTCTCAGTTATCTGTAAGAATCAAAGAGTGGTTGTGATAGGGGATTTTAAATTTTCAAACATAGTCTGGGACTGCCATAATGTTGAGGGTTTAGATGGAGAGGAATTTGTTAAGAGTGTACGGGAAATTTTTCTGATTCAATATGAGGATGTACCTATGAGAGAAGGTGCAAAACTTGACCTACTCTTGGGAAATAAGACAGGGCAGATGACTGAGGCATCAGTAGGGGAGCACTCTGGGGCCACTGACCAAAATTCTATTAGTTTTACAATAGTGATGGAAAAGGATAGATCAGATCTAAAAAATGAAGCTCTAAATTGGAGAAAAGTTGATTTTGATGGTATTAGGCAAGAACTTTCGAAAGCTGATTGGGGGCAGATGTTCCCAGGTAAAGGGATGGCTGTGAGGTAATTCATTTTAGAGCGAATTATACAATTAACGGAAGAGCTGAAAAATGTGTTGCTGGAAAAGTGCAGCAGGTCAGGCATTATCCAAGGAGCAGGAGAATCGATGTTTCGGGCATAAGCCTTCTTCAGGAATGAACGGAAGAGCCTTGGGAAAAGTTGATGGGCAGAGAGATCTAGGCGTGCAGGTGCATTGTACCCTGAAGTTTGCTGCACAGGTGAATAGAGTGGTCAAGAAGGCATACGGTATGCTTGCCTTCTTTGGACGGGGTGTTGAGTATAAGAGCTGGCAAGTCATGTTAAAATTGTACAAGACATTGGTTCGGCTGCATTTAGAATACTGCGTACAGTTCTGGTCGCCACATTACCAAAAGGATGTGGATGCTTTGGAGAGGATGCAGAGAAGGTTTACGAGGATGTTGCCTGGTATGGAAGGTGCTAGCTATGAAGAGAGGTTGAGTAGGTTAGGTTTATTTTCATTAGAAAAAAGGAGATTGAGGCAGGACCTGATTGAGGTTTACAAAATCATGAAGGGTATAGACAGGATGGATAGAGACAAGCTTTTTCCCAGGGTGAATGCTTTCATAATGAGAGGTCACACATTCAAGGTGAGAGGTGGCAAGTTTAAGGTGGATACATGCGGCAAGTACTTTACACAGAGAGTGGTGGGCATCTGGAACGTGTTGCCAGCAGAGGTGGTAGAGGCAGTCACGGTAGATTCATTTAAGATGCGTCTGGACAGATGCATGAGTAGTTGGGGAGCAGAGGGATACAAATGCTTAGGAATTGGGTGACAGGTTTAGGCAGTACATTTGGATCGGCTCAGGCTTGGAGGGCTGAAGGGCCTGTTCCTGGGCTGTAAACTTTCTTTGTTCTTTGTTATTTGTTCTTAATTTAAAAAATGTGAGGTGTTGCATTTTGGGAAAGAAAATCTTAACATGACTTAATGGTAAGGTCCTAGGGATTGTTGTAGAACAAAGAGACCTTGGAGTGCAGGTTCATAGCTCATTGAATGTGGAGTCACAGAAAGAAAGAATAGTCAAGAAGGCGTTTGGTATGTTTTCTTTTAATTTGTCAGAGTATTGAGTACAGGAGTTGGGAGGTCATGTTGCAGCTGTACAGGACATTGGTTCGGCCATTGTTAGAATATTGCATGCAATTCTGGTCTCCTTCCTATCGGAAGGATGTTGTGAAACTTGAAAGAGTTCAGAAAATATTTACAAGAATGCTGCCAGGGTTGCAGGGGTGACCTTGTAGAGGTTTCTAAAATCATGAGAGGCATGGGTAGGATAAAGAGACCTTGGAGTGCAGGTTCATAGCTCATTGAAAGTGGAGTCACAGATAGATAGGATACTAAAGAAGGCGTTTGGTATGTTTTCTTTTATTGGTCAGAGTATTGAGTACAGGAGTTGGGAGGTCATGTTGCGGCTGTACAGACATTGGTTAGGCCACTGTTAGAATATTGCATGCAATTCTGGTCTCCTTCCAATTGCTTTCTCTGGAGCATCAGAGGATGTGGGGTGACCTTGTTGAGGTTTCTAAAATCATGAGGGCATGGATAGGATAAATAGACAAAGTCTTTTCCCTGGGGTCGGGGAGTCCAGATCTAGAGGGGAGAGATTTAGGGCGAGAGGGGAAAGATATAAAAGAGACCTAAGGGGCAACTTTTTCGTGCAGAGAATGGTACGTGTATGGAATGAGCTACATGGACATATGAATAGGAAGGGTTTAGCGAGATATGGGCTGGGTGCTGGCAGGTGGGACTAAATTGGGTTGGGATATCTGGTCGGCATGGACGAGTTGGACTGAAGGGCCTGATTCCGTACTGTATATCTCTATGAATCTATAACATCCAAGATTGTTAACTTTGTTGTGACTAGACTTCAGGCTCAGAATTAGACAGAAAGGCAGAATTTATCAAAAAGGGAGTTGATGTGGAAATTCAGTTACCTGGTACGATGCTTAAAGACTTAAGTAAGAAGGACGAAGGTAAAGAGATTGAGATTGACAAGTTTTGCACATCTTCTTCAGTTGAAATGCAATAGATGGACCCTGAGGTGTGAGACCTGTCCTGAAAATTCTATTCAGAAACTGAAACAGAATCAATTGCCTGAATGTCAATATTTAATTTTCTTATTTGACCTATTATTCCCCTATTTAACCTGTTCAGTGTGTTATTACAAACCACTGGAGCAGGTGCAACTTGAACCTCGACCTCCTACTCCAGGGTTAGAGACCTTTCCACTGCACCACATGAGAGCCCTAATATTAATATTTAAAATATTAGTTTTAATGAGGAAATGGAGATCACCTCAAATACCATCTGATGAGGAATGGACAGCACTTAGTCAGGTGGTAAGTCCTTCCTACAATTATCATAAAAGTTTCCAAGAGGCATCTAAATTCTAATGGCAGGTGACTGTGGTGTTATGTTTTTAATTTAGAAAGGCATCACGTTAGTGCAGGTGGAAGTGGCCTGCCATCTAGGCTGTACTTTTCTTTGTAGAAGGGCTGATTCCAGGGTTTAGATGTTACGGGTGTGACAGAGAGGGATGTAAAAGGGATGGGGGAGTTGCATTACTGATGAGGGAGAATGTCACAGCTGCTCTGGAAGAGGAGATCTTAGAGGGACCATCCAATGAAGCCACAGTGGTAGAACTCATGAATAAGAAAGGTGCAATCACGATAATGGGATTATAGGTAGGTCCCTCAATAGCCAACATTGAGACAGAGGAACAAAAATGTAAACAGATCATGGAAAGATGTAAGAACAACATCGTTGTTATGGTGGGTAATTTTAACGACCTAACTTCGACAGGGACTCCCTTTGGGGCTTTGATGGAGCTGAATTTGTCAGGTGCATCCAGGAAGGCTTCTTGAAGCAAAACACAGATAATCCAACTGGGGAAGCAGGCAGATGGGATTAGTTTAATGTGACCTCTAGGTTGGCACAGACATTATGGGTGAAAGGACCTCTTCCTGTTCTGTATTCAATGAATTATTAAATTAAAGGACTAAGTTCAATTGGAAGTCTAGTCTGTCCTTTAATTTAGCAATTAACTAAAGTAACTCTTGATTAGGTACAGTTTAATTGCAGCTCCAAAACATGAATTTACAGGTACTCAGCTGAAGCTAGTTAATTGGACAATCAGTTTTATCCAGTTCAGAAGCTTTTGAATTACGAGCCATTAAGGGAGGCTCTTTCTGTTTTGCCTTGTTGTATTACAGAGTAATGGAACTTTGGTGAAATAGTGAATTTGATGAAAGAGGGGAGAAGGTGATCACTCCCTGCTTTTCTCTCATTGTTGCATATTTCTCTTGTCGAAGTGAATTTGACTCAAAAGGAAACAATGAGCGAATATGGGAAGATGCTGAGACTGAGCAGAAAATAAAAATTGAAGGTTTGAGGTTCATCTGCTTACCATAAGACCATAAAACATAGGAGCGGAAGTAAGGCCATTCGGCCCATCGAGTCCACTCCGCCATTCAATCATGGCTGATGGGCATTTCAACTCCACTTACCCGCATTCTCCCCGTAGCCCTTAATTCCTTGTGACATCAAGAATTTATCAATTTCTGCCTTGAAGACATTTAGCGTCCCAGCCTCCACTGCACTCTGTGGCAATGAATTCCACAGGCCCACCACTCTTTGGCTGAAGAAATGTCTCCGCATTTCTGTTCTGAATTTATCCACTCTAATTCTAAGGCTGTATCCACGGGTCCTAGTCTCCTCGCCTAACAGAAAAAATTTCCTAGCGTCCACCCTCTCCAAACCTTGTCGACATGGATGGGTAAGTTTTTATTAGATCTCCTCTTAATCTTCTAAACTCCAATGAATACAATCCCAATTATGAGATAGAATGGAAATTTTCTCTATTCTCAATAGAAAAACTTAAATAACAATGGGGTGGCATGGTGGCTCAGTGGTTAGCACTGCTGCCTC
>NC_057716.1:80152727-80204232 GCF_004010195.1 Chiloscyllium plagiosum | reverse complement strand
CCACTGTTAGGAGGTCTGTACATAACTCCCATTATGGTTTTTTTGCCTTTGTGGTTCCACAATTCCACAGACTCCACATCATCCGACGCTATGTCATTCAGCACCATAGATTTAATTTTGTTCTTAACTAACAAGGCAACCCCGCCCCCTCTGCCCACCTCCCTGTCTTTTTGATAAGTTGAAAACCCTTGGATGTTTAACTGCCAGTCCAGCCCCCCTGTATCTATGTCTCTGTGATGCCTACCACATCATAATCATTCACGATGATCTGTGCCATTAGTTCATCTGCTTTGTTATGAATGCTACGAGCATTCAGGTAAAGTGCCTTAATGTTAACTTTCTTATCATTAGAGATATTGGAAGTCATAAGATGTCCTAAGTTATCCTTCCTTTTTGCTGCATTCCCAGTCTTACGTGGCTGCCTAGAGAGAAAGGGGTTGAGGAGATGAGACTTTGGTATTAGAAATAATGGAGATAAAAAGAGTGATATTGTAGGATAAGCTGTAAGTTCATTGATTGTCAAGTATCTGCTAATTTGATTGCCTGATCAAAATTGCATTCTGACAAATGTAATTTGGAAAAATATTTTACAAATTAAAGACCAGCAGGAAATTTAAAATACAAATGAAAGTCTAATTAAATAACTTTTGGAGGTGCAGGGCTCGATGATGTGCTATACTACATGTTAGGGTATCTAATGAACTCCAGTGACCACATCTAGAGCAAGTGTAATTTGCTTAAGGCACTGTAGCTCAGAGGTGATAAGCTGCAGTCTGAGGCTTGAACACTGGTACGTTGAGCGGCGGGGGGGAGGGGAGGTGGTGGGGGAATTACCTGAATGTTGTATTTCTGGAGACCATTACAAGCTAAAGGTTAAGTATTTTAAATTTGGCCAGCAGTCAGGGACAGGAGGCTGTGATCACAATTATTCGTGTTAGATGTTAATGATACGGTCAAAGGAACTGAGGCCATAATGGCTAAGTTTACAGATAACACAAAAATGTATGGAGGGACAGGTATTCTTGAGGAAGTGGGGAATCTGCAGAAGGACTTCTGAAGGCTAGGAGAATGGGCAAAGAAATGGCAGATGAAATGGCAGATGGAATGTGCTTATCTGGTCTGGCCTATGTGATTCCAGACTCACAGCATTGTGGTTGGCTCTGAACTACCGTATTGGGCGATTTGGGGATGGGCAATAAGTGCTGGTCTAGCCAGCGACACCCTCATCCCATGAGTGAATAAAACAGTAAAATAAAACTTGCTGCAGCACTGAGGAAAGTCACAAAGCCAGAATGAAACTGATAAAGATCAATTTAGAAGCCAAAGTGTAGAAAGTTTAACAGAAAGAACATAGAAGAGACAATTGACCTTGCAACAAGTGTAGGAGAGGCACAATAGGTCAGGCAGCACCTGAGGAGCAAGAATCTTGGGGAGAGAGTGAGCAATGCAGATGCTGGAGATCAGAGTCAAAGAATGTAGATGCAGGGCTGATGGGCAATAAATGCTGGTCTAGCATTGCTGATGAAGGGCTTATGCCTGAAACGTCAATCCTCCAGTTCCTCAGATGCTGTCTGACCGGCTGTGCTTCTCCAGTACCACACTCTTCGACTTGCCCTGCCTGGAAAATCCACTGACCACAACCCATCCAGAGAGCTGGGTTAATAATCCAGTTTTGTGTCCAACTTGATTATGGTGGCACAACTAGCGAAGATAGCAAAATAGATACTGGTATTTGAGTCCACAGCTGACCGCCCTATGTTTATAGATAACAGCCACCAACAAAGAGTTCTCTACAGGATCAATATGTTGAGAATATAATATTAATTTTAATGTGCCTGAATGCCATGATCCAATCTGCCTTGCCCAATCCTCAATGTGGGAAACTTTGATGCCATGTCAACACCCACAAAGAACAATGGGTGATTTGGAGGATGGCCCAGGCTTGAGAGAAAGAGATTCAGGAATTGGAGCACCTTAAAACAGGTGAGGGGAGAAATGTGTTGAGTGAAAGTCCCAAACCCAGCTCCCATGTGGAGGAACAAAGAGGGCAACAGAAACAAGGAGGTTATTATTGGAGTCATTCACTTCTGTGTATGCCCATCCCACAATTGTGAGCACACAAGCCACTTCACAAGGGAGTGCAGGGGACCCGAACAGTTAACACTGCCACAGGAGCCAGGCTCAAGATCCCAGTCCATGCTTCTTGAACGACCAGAGAGACAAGCAGCCTTTAGTCATGATGATGGAGATCACATGACCAAATTTAGTGGATAAATTCCAATTATCTAATTCCTTGTTCCTGCTGAAGGCCCCGTCCTTGAAATGTTGATTCTTCTGCTCCTCTGATGCTGCCTGACCATCAGTGCTTTTCCAGCATAACACACTTCAACTCTGACCTCCAGCATCTGTGGTCTTCACTTTCTCCTCCCTGTACCTCAAGTTGAATATACTAACCCCCCCTCCCCCCCACACTGCCCACTGGCCTTGCACCAACCCCCCGGCCCTGCACCCCTAAGTGTGATGGAGCTGCACCACTCATCAGAGGGTGAGCAGCTCCAGGTAGGACAGAACGGGATGGTCCCTGTCAGATGGAAGGATGGAAGTCTGTCCCTTTGAGGTTTTCTTAGACTAGATTCCCTACAGTGTGGAAACAAGCCATTTAGCCCAACAAGTCCACACCGACCCTCCAAAGAATAATCTGCCCTGACCCATTCCCCTCTGACGAATGCACCTAACACTATGGGCAATTTAGCATGGCTAATTCACCTGACCTACACATCTTCAGATTGTGGGAGGAATCCGGAGCACCCGGAGGAAACCCATGCAGACACGGAGAAAATGTGCAAACTCCACACAGACAGTCGCCAAGGCTGCAATCAAACCCGGGACCCTGGTGCTGTGAGGCAACAATACTAATGACTGAGAACCCTGTGTCACCCTAAACATGTTTTATGGGACATAGTTGAAGGAGGGGGGGTGGTGGGGAGGATCACAGATTGACACTTAACAGATCCCCAGTTTTTGATAATACATGTTGTACCGGTAAGAAATTTTTTCTCAGCAGATTCACTGGACACCAACCGGAGCGAACTTAGATAAATACCATGGAAGTTAAACTGGGACACACAGTCTACCATCACCCAGCAGTGTTGATTCATCTCCATGGTGATGCAGAGGACATTTTTGACATTATGAGGGAGTGCAATTTATCAGTCGACACAGCCAATTGTTGTATTTGGCAAATGCTCTGCTCGACATGATATCCTAGTTGGGATTGCTACAGGCGCATACACAGAGTTTGTACTTTGGAGGAATTGTGGATTAGACCCACTAAAATGACTGAGGATCCAGCAGCATAGGCAATTCTCAAGAATTCAAGTGTGTGTTCAACAGTCACAAACATGACTACAGTCATATGGAGGATGAGTTCGCAATAGATGGACCGTCCCTTAAGCCACAAAGCCACTTTCCTTAAGCAGGCAGAGGCCAATGTCATTAGCAGCTTGTTAAAGCAAGGAATCCTACATCCTACTGCATCTACCGATAACTTGTCAAATGGCCAGTCAGGAAACCGGACAGCAATTGGTGGCTCAACAGCAATTACAGAGAACTAAATGAAACCACCCTAAATCACTGTGCTGACAGTAAAGACTTGCCCCAAAACCATGATGAGGCAGGGCCCATGGGTAAAACTTTCACCAAACTGGGCATTAATAATGGATTTTGGTCCAGCCCTTTCCACTGACACTGCCATATAATTTCACCTTGACATTTCAGAGCCAGCATAGCACACAGGACTTTTACAATTTTTCATCAATGTTTCATCACAGGCTTACTCAAGGACGAAAGGTGTTTAAATGGTTACCAAGAGATTCTAATACATAGAGAAGCCTTGCTCTACTGGTGATAGAGTCCAGGAGGCATTGGCTACCAGACTGAGTTTCTTGTAAAAATCTTGGAGAAGTCAATTTAAAAGAGATCACAGAGTGGGAAGACTTTAGTGGCACTGTACGTGAGTGATCCTCTCCTGTAGACAGAGATGAGAATTGAACATTTGACACTATTAGAGGAACTGAGTCAAGATTAGAGTGGTGCTGAAAAAGCACAGCAAGTCAGGCAGCATCTGAGGAGCAGGAAAATTGACGTTTCAGGCAAAAGCCCTTCATCAGGAATGAGCCCTCATTCCTGATGAAGGGCTTTTACCCTAAACGTCAATTTTCCTGCTCCTCAGGTGCTGCCTGACCTGCTGTGTTTTTCCAGCACCACTCTAATCTTGACTCTGATCTCCAGCATCTGCAGTCCTCACTTTCACTGATTAGAGGAACTGTTAACCTTCCTCGCCTCTCAAGGTCTAAATGTTAACCCCAAGAAAGCACAGACCATAAGGACCCAGGTTTAATGCTTGGGAACTTTGATAGCTTAGGGCAAAGACAAAATAAAAAGGAAATATATTGGGGCCCTAACCCATTTGCCTCTCCCCAGGGATGTAACCTCATGGTGTTCCTGTCTGGGATTAGTGGAATACTGTCTGAATCACAATGATGGATTTGCCATTAAAGTCTTCCCACTATCTGATCTCTTTTAAAAGTAATGCCTGCTGGGACTGAGCTGAATAGCACATGAATGCTGTTGCTGAATTAAATTAGCCCCTACACTGCAGGGACCTGACCCAGAACTTCCTTCTTCTTGGAAGTTCTAGCTACATGTGCCACGCTGGCAGCAGGACCTCTCCAACATCGATGTAGGAAACTCAGTCTGGCAGCCGACGCCACCTGGACTGTTTCACCAATAGAGCTAGGCTTCTCTATGTATTGAGAATCTTTTGCTAACTGTGTGCTGGGCTGTACAACATTTTACTGATGTTATCAACCTGAACTTACTCACCATTTTGATGGAACACACCCCCTTTCAACATTTTTTGAATGGCAGGATTAAAGGTAACCAAAACTGTACAATGTGCCTAACAAAATGAGTAGCCAGCCTGCCACAAGCTTGAAGCTGTAACCTATTTGGTTAGCTACGCTGAAATATTTTCATCAGCAGCAGGCAGTCAGACAGCAGAAATGTCAGTAACAGTTTGACTAATGTTTTCCACTGTGGGAAGGTGGAAGATTCACCTTGGCAAATGGGAAATCATTACCATCTGCATCCCTGCTCAAACTCATTCTCTAAACTGCTCAAGGCCCATCACTGAACATCCCCAACTTGGAACAAAAGGGCAGACAATTAGGCTTAGCAGGGGGCCAATGAAGCAGAACCATTGCAGCCCTATTTCAGAACAAATAGTTGCTGTCACTATGATCCAAACCAATGATCTGGTATAGGCTCAGAGCAATGAAGCCAAGTTAAAGCAATTACAGGAGGGAACAATTCCTGTATAATGTTGTAAGTGGGAGGACAAGTGAGCACTAAGGACAAACTTGTTCTCAAAGATGGATAGTCAGTGATACTTGAGTGAAATCAAGTGATTTCTACATTTACTCACTCACACACATCCCCTTTGTATTTTGAAGGAATTGCATGCATTCTATATGCTTATGTTGGAATGGTTTTCTGCAATTCACATCATAGAGTTGCATCACAGAAATGGATTTTTAAAAATTGTAACTTTATCTAACTTCTCCACCAAAAATATACTTGTTTTATAATTTCTATCTGTCAGGATATTGCATCATGAAGTTAAATGTAATTTGGAAAGCATTTAGTTCTAAGAGTACCCATAAAAGACCAAAAAAAGCTTTGTGCCCATTGGACCCAGCATTAAATAACGCAACAGTGAAACAATGTTGACATAGTAGTATGACTGAATTTCATTAGGTACAATGAAGTATTATATAATCATTGTACTTGAATTGTAAAATATGCAACATGATGACTTATTTACAGTACTAAGTTAGATTATATTTTGTGAGGCCCACATTTGAAGCAAGAATGTAAGAAACTATATTGCAATGAGACACTAAAACACACAATTAAGGACACATTCTGTTATAATCAACTACATTTTTATCTGTATTTTGTAAAATGTTTTATTGCACCCAATGGGATCTAGCAAGAAACCTTAAGTTTGAAGTCATTACTTAAGGGATGTCTCCTGTTATGAAAATTCATAAAATGTTCTTATTATAGGATAAAGATGATTGAGATTTAGAATAACTATATCCAATCACATTAGTTGTAACACAAGGAGAACTAAACCTGAGTTACAAGTAATTCAAAGATGAAAATTTGTGTGAGTGAGGAGAAACAAGATCCAGAAATGGAAATTAAAAATATCCATCCTGACAAGTTTCTATCATTTTGTGATACAGTACATTACACATAATATCTTAAAATATTTCCCGAATGACAATTCATTGTCAGTTTGGCAAAATTCAAGTTGTCTGTACAAAATTCAAGTTGATTTCCCAAGTATTGATACATTTTTGGTAGATTACAGACATCTGGAATTAAGGTGGAACTTTCCATACCTACAAGCAGCCAAGAAGGAGGCCGACATCTGGAAAATAAGTTGTATTGCTGTTGATACAGATACCCAATGTCTTCTCACCTCTAGCCATGTCACTATTGTTCATAAAGACCCAATCCTACTTGGGGTACAATTTTCCCAGGTTCAGATGAGAAAGAAAGCAGGTAGCCCACCCAACAGGTAAGCCTGAGAAGGCCACATATCAGTTGATAGGAAGGAGGCAGGTTCCCTTCCTATCAGCAGCCACTCACTAGTTCTTGCTTCTGACCTGAATAGCCTCCCTTTCCTCATTACCATATAAGATATCTGTACCTGCCCCACTAGCTACCCAAAGAGCAAGCAGTGCAGAAAGGTGAAAGTTAAAGGACCACTATGTGGTGATTCCCTTAGCAAACACTTGTCCGACAAAGACTCTGTATGAGGCCTGCTTTGGCACAAGAAGACCCTGAGTCCAACCGTTGACAGAAATCATGATCAAATCGAGCAGCTTAAATCAAGCTCACCAGAAGGTAATTGTGTTTTTCAGGCAGTCAGTTTGGGGAAACGTTAACTTAATTTTTGTGTAAGAGTTATTTCTTTAATTTCCGCGTGTTTTAATCAAGCTTAGTTTTGGACTACAGTCCTTTCTTTGTCTCATACAATAACAACATCTAGGTAAATGTGTTTTATGAGCAATAAACTGGCAACATGCATGTTTGATTTCATTTAAAGTGCAATGTGCCATAGATTGAAATTACTTACTGAGTCTGTGATAATATTTGTGTTAGGTCAGCTCAGACATAATTGCAAACTACTTCGAACTGGAGAAAGATCAATGGTATCTGTTACTCAGATTACCGTTAACATTCCTTCAAATGATAAATTTAAGTCTCAGAAAATGTCCTTTTCTAAAGGAAGGCCAAAAACTCAAACCCAGATGGAATGTAGTGCAGAAGGAGATTGAGGTGCTCCAATAGGAATTAACTGAATAGTGTCAATTGATAGCAGATTCTGTAGGTATTGAGTTAACAAGAAATGTATAAAATCTACCTTCAGTCAAGATGTGGCCAATGTACTGTAAGACAGGTCATTGATTCATTAGTTACAATGGTAGGAATCAAAATGCTTCTATGCATTTATCTTTCCCAAGATCTTCCATATCAGTGATGGTACTGGATGCCATATGTTAACACAGCCGGTGTTGAACTGCAGTGGGCAAAGTTAAAAATCCGAGTCGAGAGTGTGGCGCTGGAAAAGCACAGCAGGTCAGGCAGCATCCAAGGAGCAGGAGAAATGACACCTTGGGCACAAGTCCTTCATCAGGAAATCAAATCACACAACACCAGGTTATAGTCCAACAGGTTTATTTGTAAGTACAAGCATTTGGAGTGCTGCTCCTTCGTCAGGTAGCTAATGGGACAAGTTCGTAGGACACATAATTTATAGTAAAAGATCAAAGTGTTACACCACTGATGCACTGTAGAAGACAAACCTCGATGGGGTAAGTCTTTATCACTCGGAATGGGGATACAGGCTTCCATTGACTAATATGGAAACCACAGAATTTCTTTCAAGTCACAGCCCTGCGATAACTTAAGGTTTTATTTAGTGAATAAAACAGGTGACATCTCAGTTCAGACAAATTATTAAAGTTATCAGACTAGAGTCTGTATCCCAACTTGGAGTCAGACTGATTTTATTTCCAAAGTAGGAATTTATAAAATTTAAATTTTATAGTCCATAATGAATACCTAAGATATTCATGAAGTGAATGGAGTGAAGTGGTTTTAGAAAGAGATCAAAAGGCTAGCTTAAAATGGGCACAGGGACCACAGGTTGGCTAATGAAACTGGCTTGGATTACGTCAAATGGAGTAGAAGGAAAAATGAACATTTTCCATTTAGACAGTAAAACTAGTCAGTCAGGCATCCAAAGGAAGAGTAAAAGGATCCTCATCTCCTATCTGAATTACACAATTATAAGAATCTCCACAAGCTGATTATGAAATATCACCTGCAATTATCACATCTGAAAAGAATACCCTGGTGGTATATGGATATATGAACTAGCTGCTATGTCAAGTAAAATTTTGACACACTCCAATGAGGTGGAATTTGGAATGTCGAACTGAACCCAAGATGATACAGCTCTCCCTCGCAAGAAGTAAGGTCCCTATTCAACAGGCAGGACTGAAAAGAAGCATCAAAGAGCTTAAAATTTAAAAGACAATGGCAATATTTGCTACTATTGATGATCCTAGAAATTGACCAACTAACCATGGTCAAGACTAACACCCTCAAATCTCAAGGACACTTAAAGGACTCTAAACTGAACATTACTTTATCTTCCTCTGTATTGAATATTCTGCTCATTTAACTTAGTGCTTGTTTGTTTGTAAGGGTTGAAGTGTTTGTACACATCATACCTTTACTAGTTTTCTCAAAATTAGTAGGTATGAAATTTGCTTACTTTCGTTCAAGAGTAACTTGTGATTGACTCCTTACTGCTTTCAGTGGATGTTATTAAACTCAATTTCACTGGAGAGATTTATAACTGCATGACATAAAGGATTTAAACCATTTTAACCAACTGTGAAGTTGAAAGATGGGAAGCTGATGTACCCCTCCTCACTGAACATATTGAATAGTTGATTATTCATAAGAACATGTAAGATTAATCTCATCATGAGGATTAGCTACAACTGCTTTTGTTTAAATCATTGTGTGAGTGGTGATTGAAGTGTATTCAATATCAGTAAACACATCTTGCATTCTCAATGATTCATTTTGTTTTATTCATTCACAGGATGTGGACATCTCTGGCTAGGCCAGTTTTTATTGCCCATAATAATTCACAGGTATTGATAGACTGTAGGATAACCTAGGACTCGAAATAACATTCTCTATCATTAGTAAATCATTAACATTCCTTTTTATTGATTTCACGGTTATAATAATGCTAAATTACAATTCAAGAGCATTGTTTAATGCAGACATCTGTCAATGGGAAGGAGCCTAAATATTGACTGGAATGAAGGAATTATTAATGTTGTGATTATTGAAGATATAAGCCACAACTGCTGACGCTACAAGAACAAGAGTAGGTATTACCACCAACAGGAAACTTGGCATGTCCATAAGGACCCTCACCAACTTTTACAGATTCACGATTGAAAGCATGCTGTCCGCATGCATAACACTCTGCCCAGGACCGTAAGAAACTACAGAAGATTGTGTACACAGCCCTGACCATCACAGAAACCAACCATCCATCTATGGACTCCATTTACATGGCTCATTGCTGGGGAAAGGCTGCTAACATCATCAAAGACCTATCACATCTCAGTAATGATCTCCTACAACCTCTACCATCAGGCAGGAGATGCAGAAGCTTGAATCCATGCACCAGCAGGTTCAGGAACAGCTTCTTCCTGCCATTATTAAACTGATGAATGGACTCTCTAAATTCAAATAATATTGATCTTGTTAATGTTGATCTTGCCTAGCACACATCTCATGAGACATAACCTGCGTGCCGCTGTCTAAGTTTTGTTTTCACCCTGTGATCTGTATGTCTTTGCTTACTATGACCTCCCTGTACTGCTTGTAAGCTTTTCACTGTACTTAGGTACATGTGCCAATAAATAAATCAAATCAAATGTTTAGGGTCAGAATTATGACCACCTTTTCACTTAGGGATCAATTCAACACTAAATTTAAAACTGTTATGCTGAATAAAACCACACATATCTTCATTATCAGCCCATCAAGTCACTCTTGTGCCCAGTGGAGTATCTAGACATAATAGGGGTTCAAATGCACAGCTTCTAAAAACAGAACAGTGATTGTATTGATTAACCAGAACATTTCTTCCACACAGGAAATGTGTCAACCTCATTGCTACCTGTGATGTTGTACGATGTCTTTATGCCACTGGTTCTAAACTTGCTTTTGAATGGCTCCCCTTTGAATAATTCTGGATTAGTGGTGCTGGAAAGGCACAGCAGTTCAGGTAGCATCCGAGGAGCAGTAAGATCGACATTTTGGGCAATCGCCCTTCATCAGGAATGATGAACCCCTTTGAATAAGGACACCGAGTCCATATAAGCCCAATACCACTTGGAGCGATTCTATACTTTGTAAAAGGGAAGTTCCAGCTGGTGCTGGAATTGTGTGCAAAATAGATTTGAACACAAAGAAAAGTCAATTATCGTACAAGTCAAAAAGCTTTGTTGGATGAAGATTATTAAAGTAAAGAGTGGCGATGTGATTTAACCACAAATCCCATGAGGCGGTCCAGACAAAGTCTGCACAGCTAATGGAAGCAGATAGCTGGCTAGTCAATGGCAGGTATGTAGCTCTAAAAGACATGGATGCAATACCTAACAATTTCAATGACCTCATAGGAACAGTTAAAGTCAGTAAATGTATCTTTAAATGCCACTCTATCAATTACATCCTGAACCTCACATATGGCTAGCTACACCACAAATCCATTACAGCACCTAAAAACAATTTCTATCAGTTAATATTAATATATAATTTCATAACTTTCTAATATAAATATTGTTCTTTGCCTACGGAGAAGTATAAATAATAGATAAGATGAAACCATGGATGGGCTAGCATCTATGTATCTTCTTTTATTACACTGACATCTGTTTTTCCAATGTACCATGTGCACTCAATACAGTTCAGCCATGATTTTGGATACCTGGATGAATAAAATATGAATTCTCTTCCTATCAGCATTATCAGATGGTACTTGGATTGCAACTTGGGTTTGAAGGGGGTGGGGTGGGTGAATGGAGTAGAATATTGACGAATAGAAAAAGTGATGTTTTGGTCAGGTGTCAAGAGTTGGTCAAATCTGTAAAATTGGGTTCCCTTCATGGAGCTACTTCCTAACCATTTACTTTAAGGCAGCCAGGTGGACAAACAAACTATTTGCTTCAAACTAGGGAGTTGATATCTTCAATATGTCACTGAAACCCCAAGTGCTTTTGTTGCTTTTATTTTAAACTTTGATAGCATTGCCTTTTCCATGCCTTAGGAAACCTGACAGCACCATTCAAATGAGTGATTTCGGAATCCAAGAGGTGCATGTCCTTACACTTGGTTGCTGGATCCACCTTTCCCATCTGGCCAACCTTCCCTTTATCAAACATTAGAACAAGATTTTCCTTATGAGATGTCCAGCCTGACCACAATGCCAAACCATTGAGTGTTCCTATCCCCACACCTTGTCTTTCTAAACCTCAATGTTCCATGTCAGGCCTTAAAGCAGACATAACTCAGCCTACCACACAACAGACCATCCTTCTCTTTCCATGCTACTGAGATTTACCATCAATCACTAACCCCACTGGGTCTTCAAGCTACACAATCCTCACCCTTCCACCCAGGTTTTGTTGTACTTTCTCCAGGCCTTGCCACATATACCAGGCTGGCCAACCCCTTAGATGTCTAGCCAACCAACAAGTCTCCAATACCGCACCGGTGTTTAAATCCTGTACATGCCCATCTCCCCACAGACACTACGATCTCTAATGACCCCCTCACACCCACCATAGAGGTCTATAATTAGGCCTCAAGTCCACTCCCAGGCCTCTCACATTCCATCCCAAGCTTTAACAATCAGGCTGGCCTCAGGCCAGGGGACTGATGGTGTTGTCATGCTCTGGTGATAAAATCCCATAGTATTTGGAGAAATCCCGATCTCCAGTTTTCCACCTTACGTTGGTTACAACACAGGGTAAACCCTCCTGCTTAATTTAAATCAGCAACACAGAAAAGATTTATCCCGTGCAGTAATTTGTGGAAATTCGAGAGGCCAAGAACTATTTAAAGTAAAAATTAACAGCTTTATTTCTTAAAGTACAGCAGAGAATAATTAACTAACAACTATTTACAATTCCTTCCACTAACCTTTCTTTTACTTGTCCTTCTATAATATAGTCTGATAAAACCCCTGAGTAAGACTTACCAAAAATTCAAATTTCAAAGCTAGACAGCTGTTGAATTTTTCCTTTGAATCTTCCTCTGTAGATTGTCTTCTTCTTAGGGATTTCTGTTTCACAGGTCATTGATAGATAAGGCACCTTTAAGAGAGCTGTGATTCAGGCTGTCTATACAGTGAATTCTGGTGGCATGGTAGTTCTCCTCTCAACTGTTCATTTTTTTTCTGATCTTATACTCCAAAGCATTTTTCTTCTTCTTAGGGATTTCTGTTTCACAGGTCATTGATAGATAAAGGTACCTTTAAGAGAGCTGTGATTCAGGCAGTCTATACAGTGAATTCTGGTGGCATGGCAGTTCTCCTCTCAACTGTTCATTTTTTTTCTGATCTTATACTCCAAAGCATTGGATTGTTTCATTAGTTTTTAATATACTAAATTCAAACGATTGGAGGTTAGTATTTTCGGGTATAATTTAAACTGATTGGCCAAATTTGAATTTACTTTTGTCCCATAGCAACTTAGCCAGTGTCTGCTGCTAGACCAAATGTCACATTGTAAATTCTCCAGCACTCTGTGTGATTGCTAAGTCCTCACTCTCTTAAAGGTACAGTACACTTCTACACCTTCATAACACCTTACAGAACCACCCTGATCCATCACAGCCCCTTCTGATAATTTAAAGCCAACCCTGGATGTGGCGAATGTAATGTAGAACCTCACTGTTGACATTTTCCTTTGATTTGTTCTCTGCCTTGTGGGTGAATGATGTGTCTGTCAAATCATGTTCCATTCCTGAGTAGCATTTCCTTCACAACAATTTATTCCTCAGCAGCAGAGAAAGTGTTTTTTTCCATTGATTGGTGCTGATAAGCAAAATAAAGTCAGAGAGTCACAAAGTCCACAGCACAGGAAAGGGCTTTTGGCTCATCAAATCTGTACCTGTCAGAAATGTGCACTTAACTCAGGCACAGAGATATAGAATAGAAAAAGACCCTTCAGTCCATCTCGTCCATGCTGACCAGATATCATAAATTAATCTCGTCCCATTTGCCAGCATTTGGCCCATATCCCTCTAAACTCTTCCTGTTCATGTCCCCATGCAGATGCTTTTTAAATGTTGTAATTGTACCAGCCTCCACCACTTCCGCTGGCAGTTTATTCCATACACATACCATCCTCTGAGTGAAAAGGTTGGCACTTAGGTCTTTCCCCTCTCACCTTAAACCTATGGTCTCTAGTTTTGAACTTCCCTATCCTGAGAAAAAGACCCTTGCGATTCACCCTATTTATGCCCTTCAGGATTTTATAAATGTCTATTAGGCCATCCCCTCAGCATCTGATGCGCCAGGGAAACTAACCCCAGCATTTTCAGCCTCTCCTTATAGCTCAAACCTTCAACTCCGTCAACATTCTTGTAAATCTTTTCTGCATCCTGTCAAGTTTAATAACATTTTTCCTATAGAACTATTCTGATCCCATTTTCCAGTTTAAGGCCCAGAGCCTTGCATGCTTTGGCATCGTAAGATCTTAAATTCTACAATATTTCTATGTTCATCAATTCATTTATCTCGAACAAGCTTTATTCACTTGAAATCCAAATTTCTGACAGGAAATTAGAGATTAAAACAATCAAAAACAAGCAGAAAGAAATTACACAAGTCACTAATTAATGTGGAAGCATATTTTGTAATGGTGGAGTAACTGGTTGTGTCCCTTACACGTCTTGTGGAAAGGAATCTGGCCGAGTTATACAGAAGCTTTGTCATTGACTTGGTGCCCTGTGGCCTTGACTGATTCGTTCAACACCTTGATGAATTTGTACACGTCATGATAGGAATTGTAAAGAGGCACAGGAGCAACTCGTAGGACATTTGGTTCCCTCTGGTCACACTGTTGGCAAGAAGAAAAGATAATCTGACTTTTTTGCATGGATAATAAAGTTGATCGGTTAAAAAGAGCAAATAGTTTAAGAAATTGCTAGCTTTACTAAACCACTGTCTTCTAATGTGACTGCACGCTCTTTCATCCAATTGATATGAATGAAAGCATCCATGGAAAAAATCAGAATATAAACCTTGTGACATATGTGACCTCTTTGTTCCGATAGTCTCACCTTGAACCACACTGTTAATCCTTGTTGGAAGAGAAAACAGAGACTGGGATGGAAATGAGAAAATGTAGGACGACACATTCTGCTTTGGGTTTTTGGCTCATTTTATCTTGACATTCAATTTACACAAGCCAGAGAGAAAACTAAAAATTAGGGAAAGCAGCAACCAACTATTAAGAATGAAAAACATCATAAAGGTAATCAACCATCTTTCACATTTTGCGAAACATTGAATCATGTCAAGTGGTCTAAAAACTGGATCAGATCTCCAAGGCTTTTGTTTTGATCAGGTGGCCAATTTTAACTTGAAGTGTTTGATGGTAAATCACTCTGTCATTACCCACTCAACAGAGGGAGTTGAAGCCACAACAATTACAACAATCACACTTTATTTAAATGTCATTCACCCACTTTCCATCCGTAAAGGCTACTAGCTGATTTTTGTTTTCCTGCCAGCTAGCTAGCAAGGAGAAGGTTTTGGAATATTTGAACAAAAAAGATGGTAATAGTTGGGCAAGTCCAGAGCAGCACAAGCACAGGTTTTCTTGTAGAACACTTCTTTCTCCTGAAAGAAACATGTTAGACTCATTTTATGGGTCACTTCTGTCTTCAGGTCAGCTAGGGACCTTCTTCTATCCAATGAGAAAACTAACATAGCATTCCTAATCAGGTGTCAGTTAAACAGGGATAGATCTGTTTGGCATGATGGGACCACAATCTATAAGAATTTATGAACCTTCTGCTTTCTTTAGATAAACACCCTGGCTGCCTGCAGGCAGGTTAATGCAGAAAATGGACAGTGTCTTAATGAGCAAGTAAAACTACTCATTTTTAACTGTTCAGGTTTGGCTGTGGTGCCAGAATTGACCCTGAGTTACATTAGAGCACATTATTGTCAAACACCTCACCAGGGCGAAAATGACAAATGAATTAAGTATGCATAGTTTACAAGTTCCATCATGAGAAGCACTTCATCTATTATCCCAGGGGTTGGAAACCTATTGCTTTGGAACTGTGTGCAGCTCTTGAAAGGCTTACACAGGTCTTGAAAGGCTACCAAGGGCTATATCGATCTATCTCATTTTTTGGTGATTTAAAACATTGCCTTTATTTAAAAAAGAATAGCAACACCGGACTTGTAAAAAAATACAGTCAAATTAACTATTATTTTCAAAAAATCTTTAAAATGTTAGTGAAATATAACTCTCTTAACTTTCAGAAATATTGGCATTTAAGTAGCAGTATTATTATCCCTCTTTAAAATATTATATTTTTGACAATTTATAGAAAAACTGATTCTTTGTGTTATTAACCTTGCTGGCCCCTGTATTATCCCATGAATTTGAACAGGTAGAATTGATCTTTTTTCTCTTGTTTACCAGTCAAAAACAGATTTGCTACCTGTTGTTGGGTAGTGAGTTGAAATAACTCGTTGCTTTCATCGAAAACAATAGGTGAAACGAACACAAAGCATGCTGGAGAAACGCAGCAGGGCTGGCAACATCTATGCAGAGAGGAACAAGGTTAACATGGTGTGACCAATATGACCATAGTGTACACAAAATGTTAACTCTGTGTCTCTCTCCACAGATATTGCCAAACCTGCTGAGTTTCTCCAACATTTTCTGCATTTGTTTCAGATTTCCGGCATCTGGAGTATTTTGCATTTATTAAACTAAAAGTGAGACTAACAAATATGTTTATTTCACCGTTGCAGGATGCTAATGGATCAACTGGGATTGTATTTTGAATGGAAGTAATTCCTCCTTTCATGAGAAGAACCAAGTGAACAGGCAAAATGTCTACAGTATGATTTCCTAAACAATGTTTCGCAAACAACCAATGGAGTATACAACACTGCTCTATCTGTGTATCAAAGAACATAGCATCAATTAAATCTTGGACATAATTAACAAAATGTAAATACCAATAGTTTTAAGTAAGAAACTTAAAATATGGCAATATTTCCAGTGTTACCCACATCGTGTGAACATAGACAAAAATGTGTAAAGCTTCAAATATTATTTATTTGATAAAAAATAAATCTAGTTCCCTGAGGATAGTCATGAATGGATAGTTTGTTTTGGCTTTGGCAGTTACCTTTAGTGAATTTGAAGACAATTAGATTCTCACAAAGCGAATTTCTTGCGAACTATAACGGGGCTCTCAATGTGTTTTAAACAGGATTTGATTAAATAAGATCTTACCAACATGACAAAATGTCACATTGCAGAAGGTGGTAATCATAGATAAAACACTATGTTTCCCTGGTTAATAGTGTGGTATTTCAAGGTGGTTCTTTCAGTATACTAAAAGGGTTCTACAACAGACGCAAGAAAATTAATTCAGTCGGGCAAGATTCTGAAGAATCATACTCAGTAGCAATGTTGCAGTTAATACTTCTATTTATCATTCTGTTTGCAATGAGATGTCATGAGATTTGAAGGCCTCAGAACTATAGTTGCCTCACAAATTGGGAAATCATTAGTGAAGGCTTTTATGAGAGGAATTAAGTGGCAAACAGACAAAAAAACAAAAATGTGCTCTTATTCTCGGTATGGTGAAGGGTCTTACCCTGAAACATGCAACAGAACGTATTGTTCTAAAAGAATGTCACGATTCAGTGGATGAGTAACCAATCTTCAAACAGAAAAGCACATTATGATACAGGCTCTGTGATGTGCTGGAAGTGTCAACTAAAGCATATGAACATATGAGTTAGGAGCAGGAGGAGGCCACTTAGCTGCTTGAGCTTGTTCTGTCATAAAATAAGATAATGGCTGATCTGGCTGCAACTCTGCTTCCTTGACTTTCCCAATTACCCAATTTTGCATATTGGAAATCAGTTTAGCTTAGTTGGCTGGTTTGTAGAGCAGTATGTTGCCAACTGTGTGGGTTCAATTCCGATCACCAGTTTGAGGTTACCATTAAGGACTCTCCTTCTCAACCGCTTCCCTCTCCTGAGGTCTAGTGGCCCTCAGGTTAAATCACTACCAGTTGCTTCTCTTGCTAATGAGGGAGCAGCCCCTATGGTCTGCTAAGTCTTTGGCGACACAACAATTTTTGCATATTGCTCCTTCAAAGCTCAGAACAATTATTCAAAACTTTCAGTTGTACTGCCAAGTTTTCAATCTGTCAAAATCTTGAGGCAGTAATGGTGTCAGCCCATTTATTGGGGTTGACTACCTCAGCTCTCATTGAATTTTGAAAATTTAAATTTTCTGTTTGCAGAAAAGCAGAGACATTTGGTGTGCCAAAGTTTTGAAACCTGTGGCATGGACGGTTCATATTCCCTGGCCTATAATTGTGTTGCATTCTAAAAATTCATCACTTTTCACTGTGACAATAATGAAATGGTTTCCTCTAGATTTGAATTAGCTCCTGAAAGTCCATTGTACAAGCAGTTTACAAGGTGATTCCCATGCAGTGATTTAAACATATTTTAGCAAGTGTTACAAGTCTCATCACATATGGATTGACGAGAAGAATTCCAATTAAAGAAGGTTGTTTGATCCATTCCATTTTTGAAAATGACTGAGAATTTATCTTTAAATCCAGATGGATCATTCAAAATTGAGCAAGTCCTTATAACCCTTTTCTGGGATATTAAAATGAATGGTTTAGATCAGTGTTGTGAGAATCAATGCTGCGATGTAATTGGAGGCTGCGCTTCAGAGACATTATCAGGGCATACTGTGTCACCAGGCATTTCCTGGGTGGTATACTGTAAGGAAAAGGCAGCACATAGGGACAGCCCAGTATGTGTCAGAAGCCTGTATGGATAGGTCGAATGTGTTCCCACTCCTAAAAAAGAAAATATTGAGATCGCATAGATTTAAACTGATGTGCACATGAAACAAAGGTGTTATGGGGCTAAAAAAAAGCTTGTTCACACAGTGAGTAGTTAGGATTGGGAATGCATGGCCGAGAATTGTGTTGCAGGCAAGTTGAAATGAGACATTCAAAAAGACATAGGATGATTGTTTGGAAAGAAATGGTGTGCTGGAATGTGGAGAAAAGGCAGTAGATTAGCAGTAGGTAATAGAACATGTGCAGGTGTGATGGACCAAATGGTCTCTTTCTGCACTGTAACAATACTGTGATTCGTGTATGCATATTCGATTAGATTTGATTCCCTACAGTGTGGAAACAGGCCCTTCAGCCCAACCTACCCTTCAAAGAGTGACCCACACAGACCCATTTCCCTCTGACTAATGCACCTAACACTACAGGCAATTTACCAGACCTGCACAGCTTTGGACTGTGGCAAGAAATCAGAGCACCGGGAGGGAACCCACGCAGACACAGGGAGAATGTGCAAACTCCACACAGACAGTCACCTGAGGCTGGAATTGAAACTGGGATCTTGGTGCTGGGAGGCAGCAGTGCTAACCACTGAGCCACCATGCCGCCCCTAATGCCAAGTGGATATCATTCATATCCACTTGGCATTCCTCATTCTGAGACCTCATCTGCGGAACATAGCTGCTACCTCACTCTCCAGTAAACTGATAAAAGGACTCTTTGGCTGCAGCTCACTTGAGCCTGTATGACTCACCATGTGCCATTCCTCACACTATTTTAGCCTCCAAGGTATCTGCAATGCCAGTACTTGAACTAGTATCTGCAAAATCTGATTTAAAAAATGAGGAAGCTTTTTCTCTGCTGCTGTTCTCTCTTTTTCTTTGTTAAAAATCACACAAGACCAGGTTAAAGTCCAACGGGTTTATTTGGAAATACTAGCTTTCAGAGCACTGCCCCTTCATCAGGTAGCTGTGGAGCAGAATCATAAGACACTGGATTTATAGCAAAAGATTACAGTGTCATGTGACTGAAACGATATATTTCACAAACCTAGATTGTTGTTAAGTGTTTCATCTTTTACAATGGGTTACAGGTTTTACTTCATAATATGCAAATCCCAGAACTTCTTTCAAGTCCCATTCTTGAGATAACTGAAGATTTTATAAATAAAAAGTGACTTCTCAGCTCAGACAATGCAATAAGAAAAAGAGCGAGCGAGTAAGAGAGAGAGAGAGCAAGTGTGTGTATGTCAGTGTTTGCGTGTGAGTGTCACTGTTTGTGTGCATGCTTGGTAGAGTGTGTGCGTGAGTGTGGTGGTGTATAAGCCTGTGAGTGGATGTGTGTATGGGTTTGTAGGAGGTATATGTGTGTGTGTCTGAGAGAGTGGGGTCCCTTGTAATGTGACATGAACCCAAGATCCTGGTTGAGGCCATCCCCATTGGTACCCGAACTTGGCTATCAGCCTCTGCTCGGCCACTCTGTGTTGTTGCATGTCCCAAAATCCGCCTTGGAGGATAGTCACTCGAAGATCCGAGGCTGAATGTCCCTGACCGCTGAACTGTTCTGTGGCTGGGAGGCAACATCCCTGTCTAGTGATTGACCGCGCAACATTGTCTGAGCTGAGGTCACCTTTTTTCATAAATCCTATATTTTCTCAAGAATGGGACTTGGAAAAGGTTCTGGGATTTACATATTAATGAACTGAAATCTGCAACCCATTCTAAAAGATGAAGACTTAACAACAATCTAGTTATGTTAAATATATTGTTTCAGTTGCATGACACTATGATATTTCACTGTAAAGTCTGTGTCTTATGATCCTACTCCACAGCTATCTGATGAAGGAGCAGCGTTCCAAAAGCTAGTGCTTCGAAATAAACCTGTTGGACTACAACCTGGTGTTGTGTGATTTTTAACTTTGTCCACCCCAGTCCAACACCGGCACCTCCACATCATGACTCTCTTGTACATGCTGTGGCTGGATAGGTACCAGGTATCCATGCCTGATATCAGCAAATCAAAAGTGAAAATCTCTTTTTGGGAGGTGGGCTTGGGCTGAGAAAAAATACGTTTATGATCATACAATCAGCGGCTAATCAAAACAGAGTGTGCGCTGAGGGTATGTTGGGTGTTGAGATGGGATATAAGATAGGAACATACAATTAATGTTCTTAGTGACAGCGGATGACACATGTTGTCGTATTGTCATCTTTCTGATAGGGATCAGGAGATGCAGGTGTCCTTACACTTAACAGTTCTTACATACGAACAAGGAGCTGGAGTAGGCCAGTCAGGGCATCCCATCCTAGTCTGCTCTGCCACTTGATACGATCATTGCCGATCCAGTTGTAAACCTCAAATCTGCATTCCCAGCTACCCATAAAACTTTTACCCTGTTGCTTCACATGAATCTATTCACATCTGCATTCAAACTATTCAAAGACTTTGCTTCCACCACCTTTTCAGGTCAACAGTTTCAAAGTCTATTTATCATCAAAGAAAACAATTTGCCTTTTCTGCTTTAACTGGGGTACCCCTTATTCTTAGACAATGATCACCGGCTCTAGAATCTCCCATTAGAGCAAACACACTCGCCACATTTATCCTATTGAGATTCTTCAGGATCTTATGGCTTTCAGCCAATTTGTTTCTTCCTGTTTAAATTCCTGCAGATACATGCCTGAACTGTTCAATCTTCCCTCATGAAATAATCAATTCATTCCAGATATTAGTCTGATAAACCTTCCCTGAACTGCTTCCCATGCATTTACATCCTTCCTTAATCTGATAAATACTGTATATAATAGTTCGATGGCATCGATGAAAATTGACAGTGATTACATGGTTGTCGTTGCTGGTCTTTTATTCCAAACATTTATTGAATCCACGTTTCAAACTCTGCCATATTGGGAGTTGAATCCATATCCCCAGAGCATTAATCTGGGATGTTAATCTGGATTACTACTCCAGTGACATTACCACTACCCACTGTGTGAAAGCACTGGCATTGTGTGTGATGGTGAACAAGAGTATTTGATGTTAAGCATAAGAATTGAAATCAGAGAATGCTGATGAATAAACAATAGGGATACCGCTTAATAGACTGTGGTGTTAGCAAGTTGGATATGACGTGCAACAATGCATCCATTGAACTCAATTACCCACTGATATCTTCAGACTTCTTTTGGACTGTTACCAGGTCCTCAGCACGAAACATCTTGAAAGGACGCCAAAAGACAATACCAGATGAAACTAGAGTTCCAAACTAACAACATGAGCACTCGTTGACTGCGGCAAAGCTTATACAATATCACAGGTTATAAAGCGAAGTTGAGAAGAATGGCTGACAACAATGAATCCCTCCTCAGTAAGCTCAATGCATTCTGTGCTCGTTTTAAACAGAAGATCAGTGAAACGATGTCACCTGCCCTATCAGCATGGGTGGACCTGTACCTATAGTCACCACCACAGATGTCAGGATAGCATTCTTGAGAGTAAATCCATGGAAGGCGACTGGCCCAGCTGGAGTCCCCAGCCGGGCACTTAGATCCTGCACGAACCAGCTGGTGGGAGTATCTGTAGGCATCCTTAACTTCTCCTTACTTTTGATGTGAGGGGTTCTCACCTGCTTCAAGAAGACCTCAATAGTCCCATGACAAAGAAAAATCAGGGAAGGCCCCTTAATAACTACCATCCCGTGGTTCTGACAGCCATCATTATGAAGTGCTTTTGAAGTTAGTAATAACACACATCAACTCCAGCCTCCTAGATTGCCTTGATCCACTAAAATTCACCTACATCACAGCAGGTCCATGACAGAAACCTTCTCCCTGGCCTGACATTCATACCTGGAACATTTGTATAACATGGACACTTACATCAGACTCCTATTTATTGACTTTAGCTCCGTCTTCAACACCATAATTCCAACCAAATGTACCTCCAAACTCTGAGACCTGGGACTCTCTGCAACTGGATCCTCGACTTCCTGACCCATAGACAGTAATCAGCTAGGATAGGTGACAAAACCTCCTCCATAATAATCCTCAACACCGGCACCCTGGAAGACTACATACTCAGCCATTTACTATACTCCTTATACGCTCATGACTATGTGGACAAATTAAGTCCTAACTCCATTTGCAAATTTGTTGATGACACCACCATAGTGGATCGGATCTCAGAAACCAACGAGACAGAGTACAAAAAGAGTTAGATAGCTTAGTGGCATGGTGTAAAGACAACAATCTCTCCCTTAATATCAGCAAAACAAAGAAGTTAATCATTGACTTAAGGAAGGTGAAAGGCAGTCCCCTGTCTATATCGCTGGTGCTGAGGTGAAGAGTTTCGAATTCCAAAAAGTAATTATCACCAATAATCTATCCTGGTCTATCCACATTAACACGACAGTCAAGAAAGCACATCAACACCTCTATTTCCTCAGAAGGCTAAGGAAATTCAGCATATCAACATGGATTCTTACCAAGTTTTGTAGATGCACCACAGAAGGCTTCATATTCAGATGTATCACAGCTTGGAATGGCAACCGGTCTGCTAAGACCACAAGAAATTACAGAGAGTTGTGAACACAGTCCAGTCCAACACACAAACCAAAGTTCCTTCCTTTGTCTCCTTCTACACTTCCTGCTGCCTTGGGAAAGCAACCAACATAATCAAAGGCCCCTCCCAACCCGGTTATACTCCCAACCCGGTTATACTCCCTTCCATCAGAGAGAAGATGCAAAAGTTTGAAAACAAATTTCTATCAGCCAAATGCCACCAATATTAGACATTGCAGCTTCCCTTTGAGAGAAACAGCCTGCCTTTCAGAAGTGCAGGCCTTTTATATCATGTGGATTCTGTACAATGCCACTTGGCTCTCCAGTTGAGCAGAGGCGGTGTTAGCAGTGCTAAGAAGAAGGAAGCAGCATGGGAGCCACTCAGATACATTCTGCAATCATGTAGATGAGGTGGGTGTATAAAACTATCTGCTTCTCAGTTCATTTGGAATCAGCAGACGTTGGTCTTTAGTTGATCTCTGCAGATGAAAGTCAGAGCCCATGAAATTTTATTCCCATATGTCTGAATGACCTAAGTATCTGATCCAAATCATGTAAGAATGCCCTTCTTACATTCCCACATTGTGGATGTACACAAGTAGACATTACGAAATAAAGTTCAACTGCAAAATAAGTAGACAACTGAAGTTACTATTGTATTTGAGAGTGTATCTATGATAAGCCTGAGTTGCTAACAGCAGTAAACAACAAATGCCAAAATTTTACTTACAGTAACTCCTCTTTTCATCAATTCCACGAGAATTGACTTGGTAGATCTTGAAAAAACCAATGAGAGTTGGCAGCCTCGTTCTTCACTATCAGAGGGAGAAATGATAGTGACATATGGTTTCTGTGGATTATCTGGAACCTTTGAAAAGTAATGTTTGATCAGGCACTCCAAGTAACCAGTAAGTAAAACAGATTTTCTCCGCAGAGCTTTCATGTCAGTTTGATTGAAGATCTGAAATAAATGGAATTAATCACAAATATATTTGCCAAAGACACACATTAAATACATCATATTTTACAGTAATATAACCATACAACACTTTTGGATTAAACATTAATTTTGTCCATGTAAAAATATAAAAAATGATAAATTTTCTTTGTTTTGTTGCAGTGTAATAATTGTAAGAGAAACAAACTGTAACTTTCAACTTAGAAAATAAAATCTCATTCAACTCTGATACACCAATTTTGTTCTGCATTCCATCTTTACATTCAGACCATGAGTAAATTATTCCTAACTGTAATACTTAAACTGTGAAGAAATAGTTCAGATTTAGAGAGGATGCACTGAATGTTAATGAAATGCTTGAAGATCTCAAATCTCTCCCAGTTACAAAGAAGCAGAACAAAACAAGGCAGCTTTTTGGATTTGCCATTCAGTGACATCATGACTGATTAGTTACTCAATTCCACTTACCCGTTGTGTTTCTTGCACACAGTGAATAAAACACAGAGGCATTCTAAAGGTGAGAACAGATCCTGCCAAGAATTTCCTGCAGCCTTGAATATTCTTGATAGTCTTCCCAATCTCATTGGGATCAACATATTCAATATAATGAGTAGAACTTGGACAGGCTGGCAGTTTGGGCTTAGAAGTGGCAGATTCAATACAATATGGGAAAGAGTGAGGTAATGCACTTTGGTAGGAAGAATAGAAGAATACACTATTTTCTAAATGGGGAAAGGCTTCGGAAAACTGAAGCACAAAGGGACATAGGAGACTTAGTAAAGGATTCTCTTAACGCTCGGGTTCAGTTGGAAATTAGGAAGGCATGCAATGTTAGCATTCCTTTCAAGAGGGCTTGAAGGCAAGAATAGGGATGTTTAAAACTCTGGCGAAAGTGAGGACTGCAGATGCTGGAGATCAGAGTAGTACTGATTAGAGTGGTACTGGAAAAGCACAGCAGGTCAGGCAGCATCCGAGGAGCAGGAAAATGGATGTTTCGGGCAGGAGCCCTTCATCAGGAATGTCCTGCTGTTCTTTTCCAGCACCACTCTAATCTTGATGTATAAGACTCTGGTCAGACCACATTTAGAATATTGTGAGCAATTTGGGGCCAAGTGTCTAAGGAAGAATGTGCTGGTATTGGAGGGGTTCCAGAAGAGGTTTGCAAGAATGCTCCTTGGAATGAAAGTCATGTCAAATGAGGAATGGTTGAGGACTCTGGGTTTGTATTCAATGGAATTTAGAAGGATGAGGGGGGAATCTGATTGAAAATTACAGAATACTGAGAGGCCTGGTTGGAGTGGACACAGAGAAGGACACAGCCTTAGAGTGAAGGGACTTTAATTGAGTGTCTTTAAGATAGAGATAGATGGGCTATTGAGTAGTTACAGGAAAGGGGAAAAGAATGGAGTTGAGAAACATATCAGTCATGATCAATGGCAGAGCAGATACGATGGGCTGAATGGCCTAACTTGCATGTATGTCTTATCTTCTAGTAAACTTCTGGATGAGAACATGCACATGGGTCAGCTATGATCCCTTTAATGGTAGAACAGGTTCAAGAGGCTGGATGGCCTACTCCTGTTCCTCTTTCTTATGGTCTTATGGCTGCCTACCTACAATATTGGAGGATTTGAAGGACAATCAGCATCCAGGAAATGGGCTGAGAATTGCTAAATCTTCTCTGGAAGAGAAAAGATTAAATGCTCCTTCAACTTCCCTAACCTTCAACACAATGACCCTTGGATAAATGGAGCATTCTATTTGAAATTCAGATAAATGTAAATGTTTTAAGTGATGTATAATTTCTGCATTAGCTATGCAGATTGAATTTATAGTTTACTTAAAAGGACTAGTATGACAAAATGGTAATTGTTGCCTACCAGCTATTTTGATAGATTACCTGTCAAAAATCAGCTACCTTCCAAATGCATACATTAAATTACACTACTAATAGAAACTGCTATTTTTTGAGTTCCAGATTACTGATATGAGTGTTCTATTTGCCCTGGAGAACAGTCTGCTCTAAAGGAAAATCTGAAGCAAACATTAAAGCAATTCTTGACGAGGAACAAATATATTCAGCTCATTTTTAATTAATTTAATTATTCACTTTTTACACCTTTTATGTTGAAGTAGCAGTTGTTGGCATGAGCACAAAATTTGTACCTTAGCTTTCTCCTCTGTGGACTTAACAGGATTTCAAACTGAGCCAGATAACATACTGCCTGATCCAAATTATTTAATGGAGTTTCTATGACACAGCAAGGATTCTTGTGGCACAGTAGTAGAGTCTGTACCTTTGAATCATAAGACAGGGGTTCAATTCCTATCTGCTTTGTGATAGCATTTCTGAACAGGTTGATTAGAAAATCTTCAAGATACAGCTCTTTCAGCTGTGTTACTCTAATGAATATGTCCTTGGACAATATAATTGTTGTCTCAAATTCTTTGAGATCATGATTGCCAATTGTATTGCATTAGGCTCAAGAGAAGCATCACTAAAGCTCTTTTATAAAGCAATCAAAACTTTTCTTTGTAAAACAAGCGGTGACTGTAATGATACCAAGACTCAGACAAGACAAAACATTTGTCTATTCTGGTGAAGGTTGGATTGAAAATGCTAGTATTTAACAGACTGACAGAAATTTGGGGTTATGGAGTAGGAGAAGGATTTTTCACTTGAGGAGTTCATGAGTTTGAATGAAGGTGACAAGTTAACACTCTAACTCCGACAAATGGCCAGAAACACATGAGGATCAGTTGTTCAGTTGGTCACCCTGTGGCCACAATGTGGGCTGAGTGCAAAAGCACAACTAATCATGTCATGTTTCTCTTAATTTTTTTTACCTTATTAGGGGGATAAAATGTACAATTTGCAATGCTTCCCAAATATATAATTGGGAACAAAGGGTGAAATTAAGTAGAGGGCCTTATGTGGGCTATAACGAGGAATCTGGGAGAATTGCAGGCGAATGAGGGCAAGGCCTCCTTCAATATCAGGAGTAATTAATTCCTTTTTCAAACGGTGTTTATTGCATCAATATGAAATTATCGATTGGCAGTGTTTGGATGCCTATTGACAGAGATTAATGTTGATTTTTTAACTTGGTTAACTGTAAAATTCACCTCATTAATATGCAGCATCCTATTTGAGGAAATTCCACCATGAGGAAAATAGATGTTGATAATTTCCAACATGAAAGTAAGAGCAGATACCTAGGGACTTCAGCTCGTTGCTTACTCTTCCGGACTGCTATCTTGGAGATTGGGCAATGACATCTCAGGGTATGCTCTAGCCCGCCAGCTGTATGTACCCCATATCCATGGAAGCTACCATCTGATACTAGTCAGTCTCTGAGGACCATCATGGCACATCTTTGATCTTCTTATGAGATAGTTTTGCATTTTAAAGTTGCACTTCAGGGTGCATTGGAACTAGCATTGGAACACTGATGCTGAAAACCTTGTGTGGAGGGGCAGGCACTCAACTCATCGATCCAAGCAAAGCACATCAGAGGGCTATTCACTTGCACTCATTCACCTTTACCCACCTGGATGCCCACAGCATTCCAGCTTTGCCTTACTTTGTGCCTTCACCCAGAACTACGAGGCTGAAATAATTTCTGACTTGACTTATCATTGAACATGGGCACAAAGTCAGAATGTTGATCATGGTTGTCGGCAGTTCTCAATCAAATCAAGGGAGAGGCACCATGTCACCGAAGGGTGAGTTAGGTGGATAAGAGGTGCAAGAGGATATTCCCGCTGGTGGATGCATCCAGAATGTGGCTCAGTGGTTAGCACTGCTGCCTCACAGCACCAGGGTCCCAGATTCAGCTCCAGCCTCAGGCAACTGTCTGTGTGGAGTTTGCACATTCTCCCTGTGTCTGTGTGGGTTTCCTTTGTGTGCTCCAGTTTCCTCCCACAATCCAAAGATGTGCAGGCCAGGTGAATTGCCCATAGTGCTAGGTGCATTAGTCAGAGGGAAATGGGTCTGGGTGGGTTACTCTTTAGAGGGTTGTGTGGACTGGTTGGGCCGAAGGACCTGTTCTCGTGCTGTAGGGAATCTAATTTGTATCCATTTTGGTGCAGTGATTTTTGCCATGAGACTGAGTGAGGTTTTTTGCCATATCTTACCAAACGCTCTACGTTAAGTTGCCATTTCCATCCCAGGGCTGAACATCACATTCAGCAGTGCTAACAGTGGCATGACTAATACCAGTGACAGCCAACACAATAAATAGAACATAAATAAAGCAGTAGTAAAGTTTGAATTTGCTAATAACACATTAGGCAGAACATTACAGTTTTGTTAGCACTGCTGTTGGATCTGTTGATGGCAGTGTTCTGTCTCAATCTATGGGTTCAAGTTCTATACCTCCATTTGAGTATAGAAGTCAAGGTTAATATTTTGCTTCCTTACTGCAGGAGTATCATATTGTCGAAAGTCCCATTATTTATGTAAGATTTCAAAGCAAGATTCCATCACCTTAAAACATTCCATTTTGAAAAAGAGCAAGGAAGTGTTATCCCTGACGTTGTGGCCAAAATTTATTCTTCCAATTACCTGGTCATTATCATGTTTGCTAAATGCGAATTAGCTACATCCTACAGTACTAACGTCAAGGCTTTGTGACACAGTGCTACCTTTGAGCCAAGAGGCCTGGGTTCAGGTCCCACCTGCTCCAGTGATGTGTAATAACATCTCTCAGAATAAAGCATGTTAGGAAACATGATGATTGTGAAGAGGTACTTCATAAACTGATTTTTTTTCAGGTTGTCTTTGACAATTTAATGATGAAAGAAAATAGTTCATGGTTTGAATAACTGCACGGAGGCCAGTATTCTGTCATCAGGTTAGCCTTTATTTAGATTAGATTAGATTACCTACAGTGTGGAAACAGGCCCTTCGGCCCAACAAGTCCACACCAACCCACCCAAGAGCAACCCACCCATACATTTACCCCTTCACCTAACACTACAGACAATTTAGCATGGCCATTTTACCTAACCTGCACATTTTTGGACAGGGGAGGAAACCGGAACAAACCCACGCAGACACGGGAAGAATGTGCAAACTCCACACAGACAGTTGCCTGAGGTGGGAATTGAACCCAGTCTCTGGCGCTGTGAGGCAGCAGTGCTGACCACTGTGCCTTATGTGTGCACAGTATTTGAACTCTGACCAGCTAACTCAGAGCCAGACCCTAAAGTGAGGAGAATGCTTGAGGCACCTGTTTATATCTGTTAGCCCAGGGTAACAGCCCAAATCAGGGACCTCATATTCAGTGAGAGCCACCTGGCCAACCTCATCCAACTGCCTGCCTAAGTCCAGGGATATAGGCCTGTTCTTTTTCTTGTAGCTTCTCCAGGGATGTTTTTGCACCAGGTCTGATTTAAATGATTCTAACTTAGACACGGGTGGCATAAAGGGGGCCAGAGAGCCCTTCTCCTGCAGCCAGAGTCTCTCAGAAGAAATTCTCCCTCTTCTTCAGGTGATAACAATATCAAGGCTGTGACCTCGCTGCATCCATTTCAGACTCTGAGCTTTCCTCAATGCAAGACAGAAGGGCAGAGCTCATGGTTCCTGACAGCCTTTCCAGCTTTTCTGAGGGGCCGGAGATATTTTGCTCCTGCTCCGTTTGCGAGTTTGTAGCTTCCATGTGGTCCATGTGCCTACTTCTTCTCTCCACACTTAGTATGTTATGGCACCTGACCTTGCGTCGACCTTGCTTTGTACCAAAGCAGGGCAATTTCTCTGGTTTTAAAATCAAACTTTGTCACCTGAAGCAAACGGTGTCTCTTGCTAAGAGGAGGCATGTGGCCAATATTGGTGTTCCTAATGCCGTTTCACCCTCCCTTTCTGGTCTTCTCCACATCAGCAACACTGCTGGAGCTCCAGGATCAACGTGGATTTCTCCGCCCCCACCTTATCCTAGATCCAACCTTCCAACTTGGCTCCACCCTCGTAACCTATTCTACCTGTCCATCTTCCCTCCCACCTAACCACTCCACCCTCCTCTCCGACTTATCACCTTTACCACCACCTTCATCTACCTATGACACTCCCAACTACCTTGTCCCCCCCACCTCACTTCCATTTATCTCTCAGCCCCCCGCACCCACAAGCCCCATTCCTGATGAAGAGCTGGTACCCGAAACATCGATTCTCCTGCTCCTCGGATGCTGCCTGACCTGCTGTGCTTTTCCAGCACCACACTCTCACCTCTGGTGGAGTTCAGCCAGTATCTGGTGGTGACCTTTGTTCGGGACAATCAATCTTGCTGCCCATAATAATATGCCATCCCCTGCATTATTAGCACATCATCCAGATAAATGGCAATGCGGGATAGACCTTTTATAATATTCTCCATCATCTGCTGGAAAATGGCATTGGCTGATGATACCCCAAATGGCAGTCTTGTATATTGGTATAAATCTTTATCTGAATTAATTATGGCAGACTTCTGGAGCTCCTCATCTAGTCACAACTGCAGTTACACATGGCTCATGTCCAGCTTTGTGAAGAACAGCAACTATCTCCCCCCCGCTCCCCCCTCCCCCCACCAACCACCACCAATTACCACAAGGTTTGTACAAGTCCTCTATGTCAGGGAATGGGTACTTGTCCAGCTGGGGAAAGTGGTTTACCATTAAAATCCCCACAGAGGCAAACCACCTTTCAAGTTTCACAATCAGTATGACCGGTGCTGCCCACTCTGCAGATTTGTTTATTGATTCCTTTGCTTTACAGCTTCCTGATTTCAGCCTCTATTTATCCAAGTAAGGCAGATAGCGATATTGCTAGAAATGATGCTGCTCAAAAATGACTGTTGCAAGTAAATTATCTTCAGGAGCATACCCTTTTCTCTCATTGCCACTGAAATAACTGCACAGAAACCAGCATCCCGTCACCAAGTCACCCTTTGTTTTTATGTGCACAGTACATGGACTCCGACCAGCTGGTTCAGACCAGTCCCTTGAGTGAGGAAAATCCTGTTTATATCTGTCAGCCAGGGCTCCCTGATAGGCCCAGGTTCACAGCCACATTCAGGGAACACATACTCAATGATATCCACCTGGCCAACCTTGTTCCAATTGCTACAATGGTAAAATGTCAAATTCATGCCTTGATATTTTCAAAGGTCAAAATAGTTTGTTTTGCCAGTATCATATTTATGTCCTGTTGGTGAGCAAAAATTTCTAATAAATTCATGTTAAGCCAAAATAGGCAGGGCAATAATGAACATAAAGTCAAATCCTGCTCTATCATTCCTAAATATGTGAATCTTTATTTAAAATTAACTATTCCCAACCAGATGAATGCACTTGCCTCTAAGCCAGCTTGTAGTGAACGAACCAATAAGATGGGTGGATTTGAGATTCGAAATCCATTCACACCAAAACTTAAGTCAAGATCTAAGCAGAGAGAAAGAAACATTCAGATTTTAGTTTTTTTTTTAATTCTTTTTCTGGTGAGTTATGTTTCCCAACATACCACTTTAAGAATCCCCTCACACCTGTTGAAAAGGGGTGATTCAAATACTCATGTTGTCTAATGTCAAATGGGTGACTGTCCTCCTGGGATGGAGCAGGAGTCCAGGCATTTCCAGTTAGTGAGGAAAATTGCAAAGTTATTAGCCTACAGTTTTCTGATAATCTTTGAAAATTGAAATTGTGTCAAAGAACTGGAAAATCACAAGTCTCACTGCTTTGTTCAAAAAGGGAAAAGGATGAAGAAGGAAATTAAAAGCCAATTAGCAATGTACACACTAATAGCTGAAATTAGTGATAGAAAAGCACAAGTTAATTAGGGTTATTTCGCTTGGTTTTGTAAAGTGCAGGCTGTGTTCAATATGAAATTGGCTTTTCAAGAAATCACGGAACTTATATGGATTTTCAGACAAGGATTAGTCAAGGTCAAGGAATTGAAGGGAGAATGTTAGTTCGAGATATTGATGCAGTGGGACAAAATAATGGGATAAATGGATGTTGTTCAGACTGGCAGAATGTGGATACCGCTCAGTTACCCATTTATAGAAATAATATGGACCTAGCTACAAGAAAAATGATATAAAATGTTAGTGATCATAACAAATTAGCAACGTGATGATGTGATGAAAAATGTCACAGAATCTTAACAAATGGAATACAGAGATCATTGACAGCTGCAGTTCACTGTGGAGAAATCTGAAGTAAGTTTTTAGACAACATACCTACGTCTTAGCAGGTAAAGCTCTTACGGAATGAAGAAACAGCCAGCAGATGGGTGAATGTAATGCATAAAATGATAACTGTATTTTGTTTTTTATATGTGGCTGGTATTGAATAAAGAAAGTTGAATTTGTTTTACACATGGAATAAGGCTCAGCTGCTGTACTGGCCTCAATTCTGAACACTGAAAATAGCCATGAAAATAGATTTCCTGCTGTAATATTAAGAACAAAGGATTGAGTTATGGAAAAAGGATTGCAAATCTGTTTCTTTTTTTTTCCATTGAAACCATAAGACCAGAAGAAATAGGAACAGGCGGAGGCTGTTCAGCCCCTTGAGCCTGTTCTGCTATTCAATAGGTTCATGACTGATCCAACATTCCTCATGTTCATATTCCTGCCCTTTCCCCATAACTGTTGATTCCCCTACTGATCAAGGATCCATCTCTCAGCTTTAAATATACACAAAGACTCTGCTTTCTGTAGCAAGGAATTCCAAAGACTTTCTCTGAAAGAAAGAATTACTTTGCGTCTCGGTCTTCAATTGGCATCCCTTATTTTTGAGACCGTGACCTCTGGCCCTAGATCCCTCCATCAGGGAAAACATCCTCTGAGCATTTATCTTGTCAAACCCTTTTAAGAATCATAATTTTTTAATGAGATGACCGCTCATTCTTTGCAACTCCAATCAGTAAACTCTCAAACTGTTTAAAATTCATTCATAAGCCAATCCCTCCATACCTGGGATCATCCCAGTGAACCTTTTCTGAACTGCCACCAATGACATGATATATTTTCTGAAATACGGCAAACAAAACTTCTCACAGAACTCCAGATGTGGTCTCATCAGCAATTTGTACAGTTGTTGTGGGACTTCCCTAATCTTACATTTCAACTCCCTTGAAGTAACAGTCAACATTCCATGAGGCCTTCCTGATTACCCACTATAGCTGTGTGTTAGCTTTCTGCATCTCATGCAAAGTATCCCCAAGTCCCTTTGTATTGCAGCTTTCTGCAGTTTTCCTCTATTTAAATAATACTCTGTTCTCTTGTTCTCCCTTCCAAAATGAACAACTTCACATTATCACATTATACTCTTACTTGCCAACACTGACAGGTTGCCAATCTGAAAAAGAACCCTTTATTCCCACTTGCTGTTTGCTGCCCATGAGCTAATTTTCTATCCATGCCAATATACTACAGTCAACACTGTAGGTCTTAACTCTTCTGAGGTTCTTTGTCAAACATCTTCTGGAAATCCAAAAACAAAACATCTACAGTTCCCCTCTGGTTAAGATTCCTCAAAAAAACTCAAATGAATTAGCAAGACGCCATTTCCCTTTAATGAAACTGTGTTGACTCTGCTTGACTCGATCATAATTTTCCAATGTTCTGCAATTACTTCCTTGATAATTGATCCCAATACTTTTCCAACAATAATACCAGGCTAAACGGCCTATAGCTTTTCAAGTTGATCTAAATGGGTGTTCAGGGTTTTTCATGTTTAAGACAGAAATTTAGAGAAGGCAAATCATGAAAGCTAGGAATTTTTCTTTTCTATAGGGCCTCGGTTATGATGTATTGCTTTGTAGGTAAACTGTAAGAAAATTCAGACAAAGAAGATCACATTTGTAACAGATACTGCCTGATTTTTCTTCTGGACTTTACACTTGGATAGTATGGAAAATGCTTTCCAATTTGGAAACATGGTAAACAGGAGGAATAGACTCAGGACTGAGACCAGAAAGACCATACGTTTTAGAAGCAAAAGGAGGTCATTTGGCCCATCAGGTTTGGTTCACCATTTGTACCTGATCTGGCAATCCTTAACTTGTGTTTCCTCCCTGTCTTCCATAACCATTGATTCTATTTGCCAATTAAAACCTTGTCTATCTCAGCTTCGTATATAATTGACAACCCAGCCTCAACAGAATTCCACAGATTCATGACCAAAAAAATTTCTTATCTCTGATTTAAATGACTAATAAGTGGTACTGCATAAAACAAGCTAGCATTCACTGGGGGAGGGTGGGGTGAGCAAGGAAAACATGGAATTTGCAAGGCACTTGAAGTTGAAGCTAATAGGACTGTGTCAAATAAAACACATGAGTTAAGTATTCCTAATGCACCTGATCTGTTTTTCAGGTTAAAACTTGTTTGTGTGCAAAGATCCATTCTGTTGCTTTTATGTGTCTCTGTCTCACTGAGACTACCTGGAAAAAGAGGTCTTTATGTATACACAAAGCAATGGGTGTAATTAAACAACACTAAATATTCTGCAAGCAACTGATAAAAGAAAGAGAAAAAAGAGAAAGCTAGTTTTTCACCTGAAGTCTGTCTTAGTGGTTGGACACTTCTTTTTAACACCATATGGGTTGATTCCTGTGACCACACTCAATGTAAGGATAAAGCTTAAAACTAAATAATTGATGCTTGGTTTCTCTATCCAGGAACGATCAGAATCAAATTCCAAATGGCATATACATCTCAAGTAATTAATTTTACCTAAGAGGAGTCAGCAATAACAATGATAAGGCACTTCAAAAGATTATTAATAAAACATAATAATATTGATTAACAAGATGCCTTGTGAATTTCAAAAATTATACATATACAGATCAGCAGAATTCAACTTCCTATTCAGTTTCCTAACATAACAAACAAAAAGAACAAGTTAAATATCAATAATTTTCAACATGGAAGTCAGAGCCAGTACCTGTGAATTTCCCCTGGAGTGAATAGGGTGAATGTGTTGAATTGTGTATGTGGGGAGTGCTTTCAAGACCCACCGATATAAGACCCTGCAAAGGGAAACACCACCATACAGTGCAAAGGACATAAACCTATGGGGTTCCTAATCCCTGCTGATCATATCATATTGGTTCCCTGTATGCTGTAAACTTGTCTGCTTCAATTAGCTCTGACGACTTTGTTCACACAACACTTTTGGATGTAGAGGTAGAGAAAGAATAGCATTGTTTTAGCATGAGGGGAAGTGGTGTCAGCATTTCTTAAAGCGCTATGTATGCCTCATTCATCTGGCTCCCACAAACAGCAGCCTTTTCACACCTATCCAGGGTACATGTAGCGTGGCAACATCCAAGGAGCAGGAGAATCGACATTTCGGGCACCACCTTCCTAACTTGCAATCTTCTTCCTGACCTCTCCGCCTCCACCCCCACTCCGGCCTATCACCCTCACCTTAACCTCCTTCCATCTGTCGCATTTCCAATGCCCCTCCCCCAAGTCCCTCCTCCCTCCCTTTTACCTTAGCCTGCTTGGCACACTTTCCTCATTCCTCAAGAAGGGCTCATGCCCTAAACGTCGATTCTCCTGCTCCTTGGATGCTGCCTGACCTGCTGTGCTTTTCCAGCAACATATTTTCAGCTCTGATCTCCAGCATCTGCAGTCCTCACTTTCTCCTACATGTAGTGTGGACATGTATTGAGAGTCACGCTGACGCAAGGAAACCCTGTGGGTGCTGGACCTAGCTCTCCATGGCAGCCGTCAAACTATCCAAGACGATTGCATGCTTAGGGCAGCTACATTGATGTACCCTCTGGGAAGTGAGGATCATTGTGTCCCCGATTCCTGCCTGCTGCTCCACTTCCTTCCTGTGCATGCACAGCAGGTTTGCTGACACCACCGGGTCATATCCTGCATGGCGCTGAGCAGGTGCCTGGTCTGCAGCTGCAGGTGTTTCTTTCTTGGCCAGCTGTGGAGCTGTCACAGTAAAATGCTGACCAGCTTGTCTTCCCAAAGGCTGAAGTTCCAATCAAAGCATCAGTATCTGAACTGGCAGATCAGTGGGGGGTTGCAAGAGGTAGCTTTCCTGATGCTTCTTTTGAGGCCTCTTGAACACTCTTCGTTAAAGGCCAAGAAGGAACCTTCTGGGTGAGCGGCCCATTTCTCTCCCAGAGAATGGACACCTTGCTCATACTCACAAGTGTTATGGACCAGGCCATATCCCCTCAAACCATTTGAAGAAGGTAGCCCAGACCCTAGCCTTTCTAGTTGTTTTAAGCAGATGTAAGGTGAATATTCCAGGAGCAACGCAGATGGTCAAACCACTTGGTTTTAAACAAAATAGAATTTATTTACATGTAGACAAAAGAAAAAGAATATAAAGTAACGTAACTTATCTAAAAACCTAATCCACTCTATTGTAACTTAATGATGCTGTTCCAAATACTTGCAACATCCCCAGAAGCACCCCCTTGGCAAAAAGGTAAATTCGAACATAGGTTCTGACAGGAGTGATGTCAGAGAGAGAGAGAAAGAGAGAGAGAGAGTCAGCCAGAAAACCTCTGTTGAGTTAGAGAACATTCTCCTCCAACAGCTTTCTTTGATCAGCGGCGTCAAACAGACTGCTTGCTCAAACCAAACCAGAAAATGCCCTGAACTGGGAGAACTGGCCACTTCCCTTTCATTGTATAAGTTTTAAAAAAAATTACTTAAAAGCCTTTCAAGTAAACATTTCCAGACATATTTGAACCTCTGTCTTTATGACCCCTCTTGAAAAAAAAAACAAGGACAACATAACCTTGTTAAAGGGGTAGCATCGTCACACAAGATGTTAGAGAGAGAGGACGTTGCAGCAAAAGGTTCATGTGGTGTACGATGAATAATCCTACTATTGTAGGGTTACTGAGAAAGATGCAATGGAATGACAGGTGGTACTTACCTGATTGTGAGGACCTGGATGCCTCAGCATCCCTGCAGGAGCTGTCCTGGACATTTCCTGCAAGGGTCCAGATTCTACCCTCATAAGGAGTTAACAGTTTGTTTGTCAGGCACCACTGGATCAGCCCATGGATTCTGGATTCTGCCCTATTTTGGGCTATCCCCTCCTAGATTGAGAGAAAGGGAGGGATTGAGAGAGATTGAAGTGGCTGGCTGATGCACGAGGTCAAAAGATGGTTCATTGTGCTGAGGGATTGAGGCAGCAGGGCAGAGGCTGTGCAGGGCTAGTGATGTGAGGGAATTGAAGAAGTAGGAGTTAGTACAGCAAGATATTGTATGCAGTAATGACAGTGGTTGAACATGAATCTTGGTTGGTGCAGTAGCAGCAATAGAGTGAGTCTGAGGTTGCAAAGATCAAAGTGTGCCACTTGGCTTGATAGAGATGAGAAGGTCTTTGACTTTCTTGCAACATCACTAGCTGTTCCTCTGCACCCTGGAGATGGTACGGATATGGGTAGAAACCTCAGATTCTGCTGCCAGGGACTGGTGTCATGGCTTCCTCTGCTGGTTCTTCAGGAAGAACATACCTTTACAACACCCAATCACAGGACCTCTTGGAACCCATGGGAATCATGGACCTATCTTGCCCTTCTCTGACATCTTCACACTGCATATCCATCAACAAGGAGGGCATCTTCAGAATGCCAACGCTCATCAGGATGCATAGTAGCCTACTAAAGATGATGCAGGTACAAGAGATGCTGGTCTTTCAGTGGATACCTTCAATTCCAGGAACAGTGCATGGTAAGATGGAGATAGAATGCTATAGGGTTGGATTAAGTAGTTAATTGAGTGAGTTTGGTAAGATACAGCAGAAAAACTTCATGGGCTTATTAGTGAAAAACCTTTTCAAGAATGTTATGGAACCAAAAAAAACATAAAATTCAAGTCTTGGTTTAAGTCCCGAAATGGCAATCTAAAAACAAAGCATGATTCGGACAGTCCATCTGCCCATTAATTTTCCCTTTGTCGCTTTGCTGGATCTTAAGGACAATCATTTGACATTTGGACTGAGCTAGTCTGAAATTTAAAAACGAAACCAGAAAATGCTGGAAATCCTCAGCAAGTCTGTTCAGCAACACGTATTACAAGTGAAACAGAATTAACATTACAGATGCATGACGTTCCACTGATGATTTTTCTGAAATGTTATATTTGTTGTCTTCACATATGCCTCCAAATCTGTTGAGTATTTCCAGCACTTTCTGTTTTACATGGGTTTCCATTATCCATTGTATTTTATTTTGCAAAAAATTAAAGCTTTATTTTGAAAGCTTAGGTTAAAGTCTCCTTCGAGGCATTGTGGATCTATCTGCAGTTTATGGGCTGCAGGACTTCAAGAAGACAGCTCACCACCAGCTTCTCAAAGGCAATTAGGGATGACCAATAAATATTGGCCAGCCAGCAATACCCATGTCCCACAAGGGAATGAAAAAAAGTGTTGAAACAGTGAAAACAATACATGACAAATGTGATTCCTTTCACTTACAAAACAATAAATTCCATCACATTTTAAATGATTGCAAATAACATTGAATAAACAGCTCGAATAAATTATTCTTCAGTGTTGGAAAATGCCTCAGTATTGAAAGAATTACTGTTCCAGAATTAATTGTTTGATATGTACTCAGGATGTTATTCATTTGATTCTCACCAAAGTTTGTTGTGCATCCTTTGAGTTTGCATCACCAACTCAGCTGCTGCGCATCACTAAATAAGCACCCATCAGTGAGGAAAGCTTGCACAATGTGAGGTGACATTCCTTGAAATCCATTAGAGGACTCTTGACTATGAAAAAGTGTTGACGATGAATATAAAGAAGTTTGAAAATAAATAGAAATGTCATTCCTCCAGTTAAAGTCAAAGAAACAAGCCAATCAATTATGTTCTTCTGTTCTGTTAGACTGTAGTGATTAGTACGGCAACATTATTTACCCATCTTTACTCTTCTTTTAATTTCACTTTCATCTTTGGGTTGTGACATCAGTGGCAATGCCAACCTTTATTGTCTGTTCTGAAAGCCAATCGAAAGCTGGTGGTGCAGTGCCTTTAGCAGTACAGGAAAATTGCCTGCTTGTTCATCCAGAGTCAACCAGATTGCTGTGGGACTGGGTCATATATTGACCAGACAAAGAAAGATGACTTAGACAATAGACAAAAGGTGCAGGAGTAGGCCATTCTGCCCTTCGAGCCTGCACCACCATTCAATTTCCATTTAGGTAGTAATCTGCCTTCCTGTTCTTGCCACCAAAGTGAATAACCATACATTTATCCACATTAAACTGCATCTGCCATGCATCTGACCACTCACCTAACTTGTCCAGGTCAGCCTGTAATCTCCTAACATCCTCATCACATTTCACCCTGCCACCCACTTAGTATCATCAGCAAATTTGCTAATGCTATTGCTAATACCATCTGCTATATCATTAATATATACAGTAAAAAGCTGCGGTCCCAGTACTGATCCCTGCGGAACCCCACTGGTCACTGCCTGCCATTCCAAAATAGAGCCATTTATCACTACTCTTTGTTTCCTATCAGCCAACCAACTTTCAATCCAAGTTAGTACTTTGCCTCCAATACTATGTGCCCTAATTTTGCTCACTAACCTCCTATGTGGGACTTTATCAAAAGCTTTCTGAAAGTCCAGGTATACTACATCTACTGGATCTCCCTCTTCCATCTTTAGAGTTACATCCTCAAAAAATTCCAGAAGATTAGTCAAGCATGATTTCCCATTCATAAATGCTGACTCTGACCTATCCTGTTACTACTACCTAGATGTGTCGTAATTTCATCCTTTATAATAGACTCCAGCATCTTTCCCACCACTGAGGTCAGACTAACTGGTCTATAAGTTCCTGCTTTCTCTCTCACTCCTTTCTTAAAAAGTGGTACAACATTAGCCACCCTCCAATCTGCAGGAACTGATCCTGAATCTATCGAACTCTGGAAAATAATCACCGATGCATCCACGATTTCTAGAGCCACCTCCTTTAGTACCCTGGGATGTAGACCATCAGGCTCCGGGGACTTATCAGCCTTCAGACCTAACAGTCTCTCCAACACCAATTCCTGGCAAATATAGATTCCCTTAAGTCCAGGTCCTTCAGATTGCTTGTGTCTTCCCCAGTGAACACAGATCCGAAGTACCAATTCACTGAAGGACATTAAAGATTGTTCACAGTCCCCATTCCTACTTGCTTTTTAATTTTAGATTTATTTGATTGATGTTAAATTTCTGAACTGGTATGGAACCTGAACTTAGGTCTCTTGATCATTGTTTCAATTTTTGCAATTACTTAAACCACAATGTAACCACAATGTTATAATTCCATCTTTGAGTCATAGTGTCATAGAGATGCACAGCACGGAAACAGACCATCCAGTCCAACTCATCCATGCTGACCAGATATCTTAAGTTAATCTAGTCCCATTTGCCAGCCCATATTACTCTAAACCTTTCTTATTCATATATCCATCCAGATGCCTTTTAAATCAGGATAGCAATGTGGTTCAGTGATTAGCACTTCTGCCTCAGAGTACCAGGGACCTGCGTTTGGTTCCCGCCTCAGGTGACTGTCTGTGTGGAGTTTGCACATTCTTCCTGTCTGCCACAATCTGAACATGTGCAGGCCAGATGAATTGGCCATGCTAAATTGCCCATAGTGTTAGGGGTATTAGTCAAAGGTAAATATAAGGTCTGGGTGGTTTACTCTTTGGAGGGTCTGTTTCCATACTGTAGGGAATTTAATCTAAATATTGTAATTGTTTCAGCTCCATCACTTCCTCTGTCAGCTCATACATGCACTGTCCTCTGCATGAAAAAGCTGCCCCATTCAGTCCCTTTTACATCTTTCCCATCTTACCCTAAACCTGTGCTCTCTAATTTTGGACTCCTCTCCCCTGGGGACAAAAATAAACGTTGACTATTCACCCTATCCATGTCCCCCCGCAGCCTCCAACACTCCAGGGGAAATAATCCCAGTCTATTCAGCCTCTCCTTATAGTTCAAACTTTTCAACCCTAGCAACATTCTTGTAAATTAGATTAGATTAGATTACTTACAGTGTGAAAACAGGCCCTTCAGCCCAATAAGTCCACACTGACCCGCCGAAGCGTAACCCACCCAGACCCATATATTTACCCCTTCATCTAACACTACAGGCAATTTAGCATGGCCAATTCACCTAACCTGCACATTTTTGGACTGTGGGAGGAAACCGGAGCACCTGGAGGAAACCCACGCAGACATGGGGAGAACGTGCAAACTCCATACAGAGAGTCTCCTGAGGCAGGAATTGAAACCGGGTCTCTTGCGCTGTGAGGCAGCAGTGCTAACCACTGTGCCACCGTGCCGCCCACATCTTTTCTGAACCCTTTCAACTTTAACAATGCCTTTCCTATACAAGGATTGAATGCAGTATTCCAAAAGTGGCTTAACCAACATCCCATACAGCCACAACATGACCTCCCAATTCCTTTACTCAATGCATTTAACAATAAAGGCAAGTGTACCAAACTCCTTCTTCACTATCCTATCTACCTGTAACTCTACTTTCAAGGAACTATGAACCTGCACTCCAAGGTCTCTTTGTTCAGCAACACACCAGGATCTTACTAGTGAGTGTATAAGTCCTGCCCTGATTTGCCCAAACAAAATGTAGTACCTCACATTTATCTACATTAACCTCCATCTGCCACTCCTCAGCCCATTGGCCAATCTGCTCAATGTCCCATTGTACTATGAGGTAATCTTCTTATTTATCCACTACTCCACTAATCTTGGTGTCATCTGTAAACTTACTGACCATACCTTCTAAATTCACATTCAAATAATTTATATAACTCTTATAGAGTCATAGAGATGTATAGCATGGAAACAGACCCTTCGGTCCAACCTGTCCATGCTGACCAGATCTCCCAATCCAATCTAGTCCCACCTGCCAGCACCCGGCCCATATTCCTCCAAACCCTTCCTATTCATATACCCATCAAAATGCCTTTTAAATGTTGCTGATGCCCTTTATGTAAAAACAATACATAGAACATAGAACATTACATAGAACATAGAACATTACAGCGCAGTACAGGCCTTTCGGCCCTCGATGTTGCACCAACCTGTCAAACCAATCTGAAACCCATCTAACCTACACTATTCCATGTACGTCCATATGCTTGTCCAATGACAACTTAAATGCCCTTAAAGTGGCTAAGTCAACTACTGTTGCAGGCAGTACGTTCTTCGCTCCTACTACAATCTATTGCTTTCACTCATAAACATTGCAATTGACCCAGCATTCAGAATATTTTGATGTGACTATATTCATGAGGTCGCAGTATTCAGGGAAGGAGAAAGGCTGGAAGGAAAAGAATTGGGAAGTTAGACAAAATACTTTTTCACGTTTCTTTAACTGTGATAAGAATAATGAATTAAATGCAAAAAAAAATTGTCCCTTTTTTTATTTTTAATTCTTTCAAAAAATGCATGTTATGAGAAGTTTGCAGCACGCTTCGATATATTAAATGGGTAATGCAAAATATTTAGGTCAGCGAGTTTGCTGAGATTGAATAAGCAACAGCAGGAGGGAACATCAAATTGAATTCCCTATTGTGATATTCAAGCGTACAATCACCTACTTTGCTCGAAAAGCAAATCAGTTCGCAATTGTGGAAAGAAAGGAATAACATTTCCATGAAGGTATTTCTGAGTCCATGCTGTGGGATTTTGGCAAAAATTTCAATGAAAATGCAAAAGCATTCACACTTTTGAGTTAAAATGCTACGGGTACAAATCTTGCTTTAAAGATGTGAACACAAAGTATTAGACTCGAGTGCAGTACTGAGGAGTTTCTGCACTCCCAGAGACGCTGGCCAGGATTTCACCTGACCTGGCAGAAAGGTTAAGATGGAACCAGAATCAGTAGGCAATGGCCCTTCTGTTTTGGCTCCCATTCCTAGAGGGATATCACAACAGGCATCTTTTTAATGGCTGGCACCCATGATGGCCAACAAGCTAGCAACCTAAGGCAGGGACTGAGGTTGATGGAGAAGGAAGTGCTAACTTGGCATTATAGAGGGCTACCAGCAACTGAGACCTGATCCAAACATCCTTTTTTTTGCAGTATTCATCTTTCAAGCAGTTTGTGAACAATAATGCAATGGCTCAGTGGTTAGCATTGCTGCCTCACAGCAGCAGGGTCCCAGGTTCGATTCCAGCCTCGGGCGACTGTCTGTGTGGAGTTTGCACATTCTCCCCGTGTCTGCGTGGGTTTCCTCTGGGTGCTCTGGTTTCCTTCCACAGTCCAAAGATGTGCAAGTCAGGTGAATTGGCCATACTAAATTGCCCATAGTGTTAGGTGCATTAGTCACACGGAAATGGGTCTGGGTGGGTTACTCTTCGGAGGGTCAGTGTAGACTGGTTTGGCCGAAGGACCTGTTTCTACACTATAGGGAACCTAATCTAATACCTTCATCAGCCTCAGAAGAATTCCTGACCTTGTCAGCACCACACAAGGAAAGTGACACCACAGTTTAGAAGTTAAGAAACAGGAGTAAATCAATACGACCTCTCCAGTTTGCATAGTCACCATTCAGTATAAGCCTGGCTGATCATCAGCCTCCAGTCTACTTCTCCACTCACTCCCCATATACTTTATTCACTGAGAGATCAAATATCAATGCATCTCAGCCTTAAATATATTCAATAATAGAACACTGACAATCCTCTGAAGTGGAGAATTCCAAAGATTCGCAACCATCTATGCAAAGAAATATCTCATCTTGGTTTTGAATGATCAGTCGCTTATTCTGAGACTGTGTTCCAGTCAAGCAAAATGAGGTTAGACTTTGCTGGTCATCAATTTAGGGTTGTCTGAGGGATAGAGTCCATTTGGACTTGTTCTGTAAACTCTACAGAGAATCACCCTCACTCATTCAAGGGGGATTACTCATCCATAACCTCGGGATCAGCCTAGGCATCAACAGATATGACACCATCTGAGATGGTCACTGCCATATTTCATTTTCAAAATGGTCTCTGTTTCTCTCCACAGAACCTACACAATTAGGTGTCTCTTGCATTATTTTTGTCCTTATTTCAGAATTGCAGCCTCCGCTCTATTTGCTTCTGCATGAGAGTTCATGTACAACGTTGGTTTCTTGAAAGCAATAATAGCAGAACTGAGCTTTTGGCTATTCAAACACAGAATTTACAGAATATGACCATTTATTCACTATCAAAATCCTCAAACTCCTTCCTCACAGCATTTGAATGCCCCTACTCCCATGGACTGTAGTCGGTCAAGAAAGTGGCTCATCAGTCCCCTCTCTATGGCAACCCGAGATAGATAATCAATGCTGGGCCACACAGCAATGACAACATTCCATGAATAAATAATTTTAAAGGAGGTGTGGCTTCTACATCGATTGGTTCTGCTGTTGTCTGCAAGGATTCCTGGTGTTTACTGAGTTCTACAAGATCTCCATTGCCAAGATTAGCCTGCAATTCTGAGGTAGGTCAGTATGTGGCTTCTTGTCTGATCTTGTCAAAATGCAGATTCTGACTCAGATTGGAGGAATTGGACTAATTATTTTGAAAAAATAAGATACTTTGTTTGTGAGAATGTTATCACCTCCAATTATACCTCCAATTCACTTAACATCCTGTCAAGAGCATACATTGCCATTCAATTATTTTGACTGGGTCAATATTCTGAACTTCCATTATTATTCACATTCTGTCATGAGAACAACTGCAGCATTTCAGAGCAACAAACTATCGGCAATAATACAGCTTTCCCTGGTCTAACTAGCTCCCCAGCCAAAGGAGACCAAAGTATTTATAAAGCCAGTCATTATACTGTATCAACAATAATGGAGAAAATATAATTTGAAAGGTAACATGTTAGTTCAACAAAAGCAATCACATGCTCTTCATGATTACGGAATCTGACCATATGCAAAATAAGTAACTTTTCACAGAATGTGAGACAATAAAGATATATCTTTCTGACATTACTATCCCATGTCTGGTATTGACATTATCTACATGATTTATTACTCATATTTAGAATCAAGTTCTGCATACTGGTACTTACTATTGTCCATCTCAAATCTTGTTTTGACGTTGTGACTCCACCAACCGACTAACCTGAAAGTTAAGCAAACATTGTTTAGGAATATATTCAGAATATATGGTGAAAAGCAACTTCATCAGGTTTGCCTGACTAGTTACTCATTGTTACTCTGGATACTTTCAAGAAAGAGCTCTTAAGAATAGTGGAATCAAGGGTTATGGAGATAAGGCAGGAACAGGATACTGATTGAGGATGATCAACCATGATCATAATGAATGGTGGTGCTGGCTCAAAGGGCAGAATGGCTTACTCCTGCACCTATTGTCTATTGTGTACAGCCTGAGACAGAGATTTTGGCCAATGAACACGGCAGTGTGTTGAAGTGACAGGCAATCGGAAGCTCGGGGTGGTTTTTTTGGGAGTGTAGGTGTTCTGCAAAGTGGTCACCCAGTCTGCACTTTGTTTCCCAAATGTAGAGGAGACCACATTGTGAGCAACGAATCATTGTTTCATCTGGAAGGTGTAATTCATACTCTCCTAAACTCCAGAGGTATTAGCCTAACCTGTTATGGATTTCCTCATAATATAATCCACACTTTCCAGAGATTACTCTCGAAAATCTGCTCTCAACTGCTTTTGTAACACATTTACATCCTTCCTTAAATACATCCTTCCAGATGTGGTCTCAACAGTGCTCTGCATAACTGAAGTACAAATTTGCTACTTTCCCTCTCAATAAAAGAGAATATTCTATTAGCCTTGCTAATTACCTGCTGTATCTGTAGTCAAACCATTTGGCAAAGGGTTTATGGAGAGTGCAGGAGGGCATGTCAGAAACAGACCCAAGCATACCTACAAATGAAGTTTCAACTTGGTGAATTTATAGAACAGGGCTACTTGCATACAAACAACATAAGCAGTAAGTGATAGTCAGAGATAATCCACAACCATTCAATCAGATATAAGCTCTGCAGTTCTGCTGCATCACATTGTGAATGCTGATGGACAAGCAGGAAACTCAGTAGAAGATGAGGCATCACAAATATCTGCATTTCCAATTATGAAGGGCAGAGCACATCAGTGCAGAAGATGACACTGAAGAATTTGCAACGATGTTAAACCAGAAATGCCATCTGGATGTTCTATCCCAGCCTTCTACAGAGATTCCCCAGCATCTCAGATACCCGTCTTCAGCAATTCAATTCACTTGATATCAAGTAACAATTGGAGACATTGACTGTAAAGGCTGTGGGCCCCGACAATATCTGGCAATAATAATGAAGTCTTTTACGCCAAAATATGCCACAGCCCCTGTCAAACTGTTCCAGTACAGCAACAACATTAGTATCTACATAACAATGTAGAAAATTGCTTGGTTTGACTTGTACTCAAAAACCACGACAAATTACCGTCCCATCAGTCCATTTGATCATTTGTAAAGTGATGAAAGGTGTCATCAAAAGTGGCATCAAGCAGTACTTGCTTAGTAATACCCTGCTCACTAATACTCAGTTTGGGTTCTGCCTGGGCCACTCATCCCTTGGCCTTATTACAACCTTAATAAGGGTCAGTTAGCATACTTGGCTGGCTTGCAGTCCAAAGTAACACCAACAGTATGCATTCAGTTCCTGCATGGGTTGAGGTTACTGTGATAGACTTTTCATCTTAATCTCTTCCTTCATCTGAAGCTTGTTGACCCTCAGGTTAAACCACTACAGTTGTCTCTCTCTAATGAGAGAGTAGCCTTGTAGTCCAGTAAGATTGTGTCGAATTTACTTTTATAATCTTGGTTCAAACATGGACAAGAGAGCTGAGTTCTAGGATTGAAGTGAGTGACTGTCCTTGACATCAAGGCTACATTTGACTGAGTGTGCCATTGAGACGTTTGAGCAAAACTGGAGTCAATGGGAATCTGATGATAACTCTCCACTAGTTAGAGTCATAGCTGGCAATGATTGTTGCATGTCAGTCATCTCAGTTCCAGGACATCTCTGCAGGAGTTCCTCAGGGGCATTGTCCTGGGCCCAACTGTCTTCAGCTGCATCATCAATGGCCTTCCATCCATCATAAGATCGGCGATATGGATGTTTGCTTATTATTGCACAATGTCCAGTACAATTTGTGACACCTCAGATCCTGAAGCAGTCCCAGTCCAAATGCAACAAGGCCTGAACAATATCCAGGCTTGGGCTAAAAAGTGGCGAAATAACATCCATACCACACAAATGCTAGGCAACGATCATCTCCAACAGGACAGAATTTCACCATCATCCTTTTACAGTCAATCGCATTGCTATCATTGAATCCTCCAGCTATCCCCAACATTCTGACAGATGACATTACCCAGAAGCAGAACTGTATCTACCAGAAAAATATGGTGGCTTCAAAAGCAGGTCAGAGGCTGGAAATCCTGCAGTGGGTAAGCTACCTTCTGACTCCCCAAAGCCTATCCAACATCTACAAGGCACAAGTCACAAGTCAGAAGTACTTCCCACTTCCTTGGATTAGTGGAGCTCTAACAACACTCAAGAAGATTGACACCATCCAGAAAGAAGCAGCCCACTTGAGCTACATATGCACAAACATCTACACCCTCCACCACCAATGCTTAATACTATCTACAAGAAACACTGCAGAAATTCACAAAGACATTCACCTTCCAAATCCATGACTACTTCCATCTAGAATGACAAGGGCAGCAGGTACATGGAAACACCATGATCCAAAAGACTCTCCCCTCCAGGCCATTCACCAACCAGTCTTGGAAATATATTACCATTCCTTTAGTGTCGTTAGGTCAAAATCCTAGAACATTCTCTCGATAACATTGTCAGCCTACTTGCAGGCACTTTGATAGCATTGATTCAAGAAGGCAGCTCACCACTTTCTTTTCAAGAACAACTAGGGACGTGCAATAAATACTGGCCAGTGAAGTCCATATCCCATGAATGATGACAAAAAATGCAAATGTTCACCCAGATTCCTCTACATTTCTGAGCTCTATAATCACTTATTATTTAGACAATATGCTTCTTTTGTTTTTTTTTAGTCTTCATTTGCAGGAATTTATTCATTTATTGCCCATCTTTCATTGCTAGAGAACACTTAAGAGTCATTGCTGTAGATGCAGTCACATGCAAACCAAACCAGGTAGGATCGACAGAGCTCCTTCCCTAAAGGACATTAGTGAACCAGATGGGTTTGCCAGACAATTGACAAGGGCTTCATGGTCATCATTACATTCTTAATTCCAGATTTTATTCTCTTGAATTTAAATTCCAGGATTTAAACCCAGGTCCCCAGTACATTTCTCAAGGCTTTAGATTGATAGTCTAGCAATAATACCACTTAGCCATCACCTCCATATTCTTCCTACCAAAATGGACATATACATATCTTCCTTCATTATATTCCATTTATCAAATCTTTTTCCGCTTCTTTAACTAATCTATATCCCTTGTAGCCTAACTATGGCCTCTTCACAACTTACCTATTGTTGTGTCATCAGCAAGTTTATCAACCATAGTTTCAAACATTTAGGAACTGTCAAAGTGAATGCAGCCCCTTAAACAAAAGCTTAAACTCTTTAAAGCATTTAAACCCCTTGATTCCTTGAGCTTCAGTTTCTGGCATAAGTACAGTGGAGTCAAATCAATATCTCTGATTGGCCCAGGTAGGTGAATCAGCCCTAAATACAGTGACAGATTGGCTGAATAATCAAAATAAATGAATTGTACATATGAAGCTCCATACTAACTATCCTGACTAGCCAGCTAGGACATCAATATAAATGAAACAGATTTGTTGCAACACCAAATACCTATAATCTTTCAGCAGTGAAAATTGCAGTTTTCTGGCTCCCATAATCCCTGTTTCTGTATATTAGTTGTTCATTAACGTACTGATGTAAAGTATATCTGGATATTGCAGCAGTAATAATGATGAGGCTGTCAGTATTCATCATTAGTATGGAATAAATCAGACAGGAATTTGTTGTGTGTGCACATTTGCAATAAAATGTGGAATCGAGAAGCTTCTGTGCATATTTTCCTGCTCTTCCACAGGGTTTGCTATACTGCTATCTCACCAACTGACGTGGTACTAACCTACAAAAATGATGACAATATGGGTATACACACAGTTAGAAACTTTGTGGCTTGATTTTGTTTTAATGATGAAAAAATGCTTAATTATGAGCAAACATTCTTTGCCACACTGAAATCTTACTTTTACAAGTGAGGAATCTCATATCTTCAAGTTTTATTTATTGTTGGTGATGTTAAAAACATTCTAACATTTAGTCCTATCGTGAGCCCATCTTCCTTTTTGTTTTACTTTTGGCACGGATTTTATCTTGATTAATTAGTTTAATACTTCCTGATTTAGACTTTGTGTTTCATTAAGGATTCTTCAATCTGATCCGCTGAAGGGAAACTTTTTTGCTGTCCCTATGCACTAATCCCTGGAGAGGATTTAAACTAAAATTGATCTATCACTTTGTAAGTCTCTGTAGAAATTCTGTGAAGCATAATACACAATGAGCACCATTCACTTTTCACTGGCCACAAAATCAAGATGATTATCTGTAATGCTGTTGACAGGCATACATGTGATACTCAACCTGAATGAACGGTTGTATTTTAATCAGCAGCTGCTGTAGTTCATAGCTATTTCACACAATCTTCAAATATCTAACAGTAATTATTGGATTGTAAGATGTGAATTTGTTTATGAAGGTTTTCTTTAAGCTGACACAGATGTTCAATTGTACAAACACAGCTGCAATCAATTCTAATAGCAAATTTCAAATTTCTGTTAAAAAGCTCTAAAAGCTAACAGTCTCAGATATATTTATGTAACATGTACCCCTGGGCTTGTAAAACTGCAGAATGTATGGTCAAATAAAGGATAATAGGGTAAAAACAATGACTGCAGATGCTGGAAACCAGATTCTGGATCAGTGGTGCTGGAAGAGCATAGCAATTCAGGCAGCATCCGAGGACAGGCAAAATCGACGTTTCGGGCAAAAGCCTGAAGGGCTTTTGCCCGAAACGTCGATTTTGCCTGTCCTCGGATGCTGCCTGAATTGCTGTGCTCTTCCAGCACCACTGATCCAAAATAAAGGATAATGTCTAGGCTCAGTTTATCAAAACAGTACAATAAACCAAAGTTCAAAATCATATCTCGAACCCACCTTTCTGCTAGATATTGACAAGACTAATACTTGCAGATGAATACTTGTATCAACAATGTAGATCCAAAAAATTACATTGCTATCCTGCAACACGGCTGTGACACCAAAACCAAAGCAAAACAAACACAAAATCATAATCCTTTTATATTGCATATTATTATAATTGTCTTTGAAGGAGGTCCACTTGCATCAAATATTCATTTGTTACAATTAAACAGTTGGATATGAAGCACGTTCCCAAAACTTTTAATTTAAGCTTATGGAAGAAGGTTTTAGCATTGCGTCAAATATTGTAGGCTTTGCTGGTGCACTTTGTTGTTTCCAATATGGTAGTTCACATAATATACATACTAGAATCAGCTTCTTGTTCACATATTCACAGGATTGTTTTCTTGTTGTCTTCATTAAGAAGTTGACAAGTATTTTTAAAGAAATACTAACCACTTACAAGGTTATAATATCAGACATTTTCACTAATGGGCTGGATTCTCTGCTTTTTGGTGTTACTGTACATGAACATACATGTGATAGACTGACTGAATAAACTATACTTGGCTCAGTGATACTGGGAGAGTGACCGAGATGGAAGCAGATACCTTCAAACTGGAAATCATGTATTATGTAACTATCTTAAATATATTGGCCAGTATGGTCAGGAATCCATGCCACAATTCAACAGTCTCCCTTTTCCTTTTAAAGAATGGAAACTCATTTTCTAGTAAACAAATAAAAGGATGCTTATATATATATTTAGAGTCATAGAGTCAGAGCAACGAAACAGACCCTTCGGTCCAACCTGTCCATGCCGACCAGATATCCCAACCCAATCTAGTCCCACCTGCCAGCATCTGGCCCATATCCCTCCAAACCCTTCCTATTCATATACCCATCCAAATGCCTCTTAAATATTGCAATTGTACCAGCCTCCACCACTTCCTCTGGCAGCTCATTCCATACAAGTACCACCCTCTGTGTGAAAAGGTTGCCCCATAGGTCTCTTTTATATCTTTCCCTTCTCACCCTAAACCTATGCCCTCTAGTTCTGGACTCCCGAACCTCAGGGAAGAGACTTTGCCTATTTAGCCTATCATGCCCCTCATAATTTTGTAAACCTCTACAAGGTCACCCCTCAGCCTCCGATGCTCCAGGGAAAACAGCCCCAGCCTGTTCAGCATTTCCCTATAGCTCAATTCCTCCAACCCTGGCAACATCCTTGTAAATCTTTTCTGAACCCTTTCAAGTTTCACAACATCTTTCCGATAGGAAGGAGACCAGAATTGCACACAATATTCCAACAGTGGCCTAACCAATGTCCTGTACAGCCACAACATGACCTCCCAACTCCTGTACTCAGTACTCTGACCAATAAAGGAAAGCATACCAAAAACCTTCTTCAAGATCCTATCCACCTGCGACTCCACTTTCAAGGAGCTATG
>NC_057716.1:80119594-80152578 GCF_004010195.1 Chiloscyllium plagiosum | reverse complement strand
AGGCCTCCAGTCTGAAAAACAACCCTCTACCACCACCCTCTGTCTTCTACCTTTGAGCCAGTTCTATATCCAAATGGCTAGTTCTCCCTGTATTCCATGAGATCTAATCTTGCTAATCAGTCTCCCATGGAGAGCCTTGTCGAACGCCTTACTGAAGTCCATATAGATCACATTTACAGCTCTGCCCTCATCAATCCTCTTTGTTACTTCTTCAAAAAACTTAATCAATTTTGTGAGACATGATTTCCCACGCACAAAGCCATGTTAACTATCCCTAATCAGTCCTTGCCTTTCCAAATACATGTACATCCTGTCCCTCAAGATTCCCTCCAACAACTTGTCCACCACCAACATCAGGCTCACTAGTCTATAGTTCCCTGGCTTGTCCTTACCACCCTTCTTGAACAGTGGCACCACATTAGCCAACCTCCAGTCTTCCGGCACCCACCTGTGACTATCGATGATACAAATATCTCGGCAAGAGGCCCATCAATCACTTCTCTAACTTCCCACAGATCCTGATCAGGTCCTGGGAATTTATCCACCTTTACCCGTTTCAAGACATCCAGCACTTCCTCCTCTGTAATATGGACATTTTGCAAGATGTCACCATCTATTTCCCTACCATCTATATCTTCCATATCCTTTTCCACAGTAAATACTGATGCAAAATACTCATTTAATATCTCCCTCATTTTCTGCCATTCCACACAAAGGCCACCTTGCTGATCTTTGAGGGCTCCTATTCACTCCTTAGTTACCCTTTTGTCCTTAATGTATTTGTAAAAAAACTCTTTGGATTCTCCTTAATTCTTTTTGCCAAAGCTGTCTCATGTCCCCTTTTTGGCCTCCTGATTTCTCTCTTAAGTATACTTTTACTTCCTTTATGCTCTTCGAAAGATTCACTCGATCTATCCTGTCTATATTTTACATATTCTTCCTTTTTTTTCTTAACCAAACCCTGAATTTCTTTAGTCATCCAGCATTCCCTATACCTACCAGCCTTTCCTTTCACCCTAACAGGAATATACTTTCTCTGGATTCTCATTATCTCATTTCTGAAGGCTTCCCATTTTTCAGCCGTATCTTTACCTGCGAACATCTGCCCACAATCACCTTTTGAAAGTTCTTGCCTAATACCGTCAAAATTGGCCTTTCTCCAATTTAGAACTTTAACCTTTAGATCTGGTCTATCCTTTTCCATCACTATTTTAAATCTAATAGAATTATGGTCGCTGGCCCGAAAGTGCTCTCCCACTGACACTTCAGTCACCTGCCCTGCCATTTAATGTGGAGAAACTGATATGGGTCTGAACAACAAGACCTATCCAAGAAGTTCAGTAGCCCTTAGGCCATAAAACTATAAGAAGTAGAAACAGGAGTAGGCCATTGGCCCCTTGAGCCTGCTCTGCCATTTAGTAGGTTCAATACTGATACAACATTCTTCAAATTCATTTTCCTGCTCTTTTCCATAACCCTTGATTCACTTACTGATTAAGAATCTATCTAACTTAGCCTTAAACATACACAAGGACTCTGTTCCCACAGCTTTTTGTGGCAAGGCATCATAAAGACTCAATACTTGTAAGAAACTTGCAGGAGGTGGTGTTCCCACATATTCGCCGAACTTCATCTTCTCGATGATAGTGATGTGGGTTTGAAAGGTGCTGGCTAAGGAGCCTGAGAGAATTGCTGTACTGCATTTTGTAGGTAAACACACTGCTGCTACTAAGAATCAGTACTGGAGAGCATGAATGTTTGTGAATGTGTTGCCAGTCAAGCAGGCTGCTTTGTAGTGGATGTGGTGCCAGTCAAGCTTCTTGCCTGTTTTTGGAGTGGGGAGAACTCACCCAGGCACAAGTAGAGTATTTGATTACTCCTGACTTGTGCCCTGTTGATGGCATAAAGGGTTAGGGAGGCAAGAGAATTCCTAGCCTCTGAACAACTCTTGCAGTCACAGTATTTATATAGTTAGTCCAGTTCAGTTTTTGTCTTATGGTAATCCACAAGATATTTTAATTGGACATTGAGTGATAGTAACACCATCAAATGTCAAGTGATGCTGGTTATGCTCTTGTTGGAGGCGGTCAGTGTCTGGCATTTGTGTGGCATGAATGTTACGGGTCACTTTCAGCCCAAGCCTGGATATTTTTCTGGGTCTGGCTGCAGTGTCTGAAGAGTTGTGGATGGTGATGAATATAGAATAGTCATCAGCTAGCATTCTCACTTCTGACATTACTAAGTTGGGAAGTTAATTGATGAAGTAGCTGAAGATGGCAAAATCAAAGACATAGAAAATAGGCACAGAGTAGGCCATTTTATCCTTAGAACTTGGCTCTGTTATTCAATAAGATCACATCTGAGCATTCACATCAGTACCCTGTTTCTACTTTTGCTCCATACCCTTTGATCCCTTCAGCTGTAAGAACTATGTCTGTCTTCCTCTTCAAAACATTCAACGTATTGGCCTCAGCCACTTTCTGTAGCAAAGAATTCCACATGCATACCACTCTCCAGTGGACATTTCCCCTTATCCCAGTCCTAAATGGCCTGTCCATATTCTTAGACTATGAGCCCTGGTCTGGACTGTCCAGTCATTGGGAATACCCATAATGTTTTTACTGTGTCGAGTCCTAATAGAATGTTATGGGTTTCCGTGAGATACCCTCTCTTTGGCTTAACTCCAGTATCATCCTAACCAAACCAATCACTCTTCATAAGTCAGTCCTACTATCCCAGGAATCAGTCTGGTAAACTCTTGATGTCGCCAGAATTTCCTTCCTCGGATAAGATCAAAATTGCACACAATACTCCAGGAAAACATAAATACAATCTGATAGCCATTATGGAGAAATTGCTTCAGGATGACAAGGACTGGGTCCTGAATATTGAGGAGTATAAGGCATTCAAGAAAAAACACAGAAGCTAGGTAAAGGTGGAGTATGAACACTGTTAATCAAAGATGATATTTACACAATTGTTAGAGATGACCTTGATTCAGGAGATCAGGTTTTAAAATTAATTTTGGTACAGTTAAGAAATAGTAGGAGAAAGAAGTCACTTATGTGAATGGTCTGCAGCTCTGCTAATATTACAACAATTTGGGACAATGTAAGCAAGAAGAAATACTGGTGATAAAAGGACAACAGTAATCAAAGGTGATTTTAATCGACATGTAAATAAGAAAAATTAGATCGGTAGTGATAGGCGAAATGAAGAATTCATAGAAATCTTTTGAGATAATTTCTTAGACCAGCATGTTTTGGAACTGTCCAGAGAACACGGTGTATTAGATTTAGTGTTGTGTAATGTGACAGGATTAGTCCATGACCTCAGAGTTTAGTTACACCTCAGTGGTGACCATCTCAATATGATTGAATTTTACATTTATTTTGAAATGGAGAAGATTCAGGCTCAGACCAGTATTTCAAATCTAACTAAGGGCAATGATGTGGGCCTGAAATCGAAGCTAGTTAAAATTAACTTGCATAATAGGTGAAGGGATAGAACAACAGGGACACAGTGCTAAGCATTTAAGGGACCATTTTAAAATGTGCAGAATCAGGAAATTCCTGTTTTAAGGAAAAATTTGAAAGGTAACACCCACCATTGTGATTATCTCATGAAGCTGGAGAAAGCTTCAAACTAAAGGAAAAGGAAACATAACTGCAGAAAGAGGAGTAGCAAGTCAAACGATTAATAAAATTATTAAAAACACCAGACAGTAACTAAAAACAACTTAAGCATGATAAAGTTGTTAGAAGATTAATCTAGTTAAGATTGTAAAAAGCAGATAGCAAGAATTTCCACAGATATTTAAAAAGCAAAGGGATATGTGAAATAATCATTGGTCCTGTGGAGATTAAGAATGAGAGTTAACAGTAAATAATAATGAAATGGTCAATAAAACAAACAAATGTTTTGCTTCTATCTTCACTACAGAGAATTTTTTTTTAAAAATCCACTAATATCTGTAAACTAGGAAGCAGAGTTGAACGTAATGAAATTATAATCATGAGGAAATCGGTTCTAAGCAAACTGTGGGCTGATGGAATTTTTGAACCAGATGGGTTTCATCCTAGCACCTTAACAAAAGTTACTAATGAGATATTATATGCATTAATGTTAATTTTCCAAAGTTCCCTAGATTCTGCAAGTGTTCCACTGAAATGAAAAGTAACAAAAACAAGCCCACTGTTTAGGAAGGAAGAGAAGCTAAATTCAAGAAACCATAGACTAAATAGTTTGACGTTTGTCATGAGGAAGGTATTAGAATTGATTCTTAAATAGGCTATTGCTACATGCCAAGAAAAACACATAGTAGTCAGGAAGAATCTTCATGGTTTTGTCAAAGGAACATCATTTTAACCAATTTATCGGAATACTTTGAAGGAGTAACGTGCTGTGGGAAAAAGGGCAGCCTGTAAATGTACTATACTTGAAAAGGTTAGTGCAAAAAATAAAGACTTTTGATTGGGGATAAATACATTAGTATGGATAGAATATTAGCTGGGTGGCAGAAAACAGACACTATGCATAAATTTGTCTTTTTCTGATTGGCAAGATAAGAGGTTTGGAGTGCCACAGGAGTCTGACAATTTACATCAATTACTGAGGGAATTGAAGGCATAGTAGACAAGTTTGCAAATGACACCCAAGATAGTCAGAAAAGTATGTTGTAAAGAAGACATATAAGAGGTTGCAATGGATTCAGTTGACTGAGGGGTCAAAATCTAACTGATGGAGTATATACAAGAAAATGTGAAGTTGTTCACTATGGCAGGAAAAAGTGAAAATCAGACTACTTCCTAAATGGAAGATGCAGAATTCTGAAAGACAGAGCTTCAGGTATTCAGGTGTGAGAGTCACAAAAAAAGGTAGTATGCAGTCCAGCATGTAATTCAGAGGGATAATGTGATGATATTCTTTGTTAAGAGAATAAGTGAACATAAAAGTGAAGATGTAATGTTTCAGTGAAACAGGGCATTGGTGAGTCCACATCATGAATCCTGCCTGGAATTTTGGTCTCCTTTATTAAAGAAAGACATAAATGCATTGGAAGCAGTTCAAAGAAGGTTGATTATATTGATCCCCAAAATGAGCAGGTTCTCTTACTCGGATAATTTGGAAGGACTAGTCCTGTTTCCACTGGAGTTGAGATGAGTAAAGAGTAACTTTATTGAACTGTACAGGATCCTGAATGGTCTTGACAAGGTGCACATGGAAAGGATAGTTTCTCTTGTAATTTAACTCAGAACGAGGTCAAAGTTAAGGAAATTGTTTTCTTTCTCAGATGGTTTTGCAATTTTGGAACAGTCTGCTCCAGAAGGTAGTGGAGGCAGAGCCACTGAATATTTTTAAGATAGAGATGGACGGACTCTTGTTAGACAGGGATTAAGGCTATCCACAGTGGATAGAAATGTAGAATTTGAAACACAAAGAGATCAACCATGATCTTATTGAATGGTGAAGCAGGATTGGTTGGCTACCTTTTCTTCATATCATATGTTTGCAAGTCAGGGTGGTGTGGAAACATTTGTGCAGTAGCTGGGCTGTGCTCAGTCATGCTATCCTCCCATTTCAGTCTGGGTTTAGACCACAGTCAATGCTGAGGGGAGCTGGGTATTAATGGTCAGAAAACTCAGAGGAATTACTTTGTGCCATACTAAGTAAAGTGGGAAGTTCGAGCCTGGGTTAGGGCTCAATGGATTGGGAAGCTGAGGAAATGAGAATGGTGAAAGGAGGCAATTTGAGATAAAGGCGTGATATTCCTTAGGACATAGGAGGGGGTATGGAGATATGAAGATGGTGGGGTTAGTTGTGCGTAATTCACAATTACCATCACCTCAAAATGAGGAAATTTTATGGCTTTATGATCAACAAGGGCATAACAATGCATAAAGCCAAATGTTTAGTTGGTACATAAGCAACATTATCAAAAATAAAAAAGGAATGAATGGAATCCATGGAAGACTGAAATGTATTCAATGTAGCAGGGACAGAAAGACAAAAGGAAACATGAAAGGTAGAGTGATTATCACTCACCTCAACTGACACAACTGTGGGTGGCACAGTGGCACAGTGGTTAGCACTGCCGCCTCACAGCGCCAGAGACCTGGGCTCAATTCCCGCCTCAGGCAAGTGTCTGTGTGGAGTTTGCACATTCTCCCCATGTCTGCGTGGGTTTCCTCTGGGTGCTCCGGTTTTCTCCCACAGTCCAAAGATGTGGAGGTCAGGTGAGTTGGCCGTGCTAAAAATTGCCCGTAGAGTTAGGTGTAGGGGAATGAGTCTGGGTGGGTTGCTCTTCGGAGGGTCAGTGTGGACTTGTTGGGCCGAAGGGCCTGTTTCCACACTAAGTAGTCTAATCTAATTACATGGACAAATGATTGAAACCTTGCCAACTTTGCACCAAACTCAGTTGTGCAAAAAGGAGACACAATGCCTGCCATCACATGAAATGTGAGTTGAGTAAATTACTGTCATACTCTTTAAGAGTGGAGTATAATTCTTTGCATGTGAGGCAATGCTAGGGGCAACTGTATATCTTATGCTTCCACTGATTCAGCAATGCCACCCAGCTGTGAGCAAATTACATTCAATGGAAAGGTCGCAACCATTTAGGTAACTGTTAATATTATAGGTTATTGCCTCAAACAATCTTGACCATTATGTATTTTGTTTCAACTAATTCACTGTGATGTCATACATGCAAAGCTGTTTAGCTGCACATTTGCATCTGGCATTTCCATTTCTACATGCTATTCATACCTTACACTGGAACACAACGTTTCAGAGCTATCACGTTCTTACACATGACTGCAATTAAATGGTCTATGGTGATAAAGGTTAGCTATTTTTTGGGAATGGATGCTATCACAGATAAGACATACCTGCCTTTAACTCTCCTAGTGTAGCATTAGCAACTTTGGTTGGGCAACACATAGCTCTATAAGGTTGCCTAGCTCAGAACTCCTCATCTAGGCATGACATTGGCCTCCTGGTGATGGAAAAACCTCCATGCCATACTATTGTCTCAATATAATGATTGTCAGAGATCATTGGACAGTAATTGATTTGCTGTTCTGTTTCCCACAGTTGGAGATGCTGTTGTTGGACAGGGGTGGACAAAGCCAGACGTCACATGACATCAGGCTATAGTTAATAGATCTGCTTAAAAATCACATGTTTCCAGAGCACTGATCCTTTTTTCTGGTGATGAAGGAGCAACACTCCAAAAGCTTGTGATTTTAAATAAACCTGTTGGACTATAACCTGGTTTGGTGTGACATCTGACTCTGTTTCTCCCAGATGTTTCATCACTTACCTGCGATGGAACCAACATATGGAGGATTTGTTGTGGTGGTACTGACGATGAGTCAATAGCGAAAAACACATCAATTATTTTGTTGTGACCAAACCAACAAGATCAGGAACTTCCAGCAGCTGTCACACAAGTTCAAAAAGGAAAATCAACAGCTGAATGTTTCCTTAAGAGGCAGAGGTGAATGATCAAACCCCAAATCAACCCAACTTAGTGCCATTTTTGACAATTGTCAGAGAATGAGCATCCTTGAGGCATTAAAGGCTCTTGTGGCACAGTGGTAGTGACCCTACCTCTGAACCAAACTGCACAAGTTTAAGACCCATTTGTGCCAGAGGTGTGTCATAACATCTTCTAACAGGTCGATTTGAAAATATCTCTAGACTTTTTTTAAGATGGCACCAGAGAGTGATGACACCATACAACACTTTTAATTGTATTTTGTTACAATACACATGACAATAAATAAATCAAAAAGAAGAAGGTGGAGATTAAGGATGTTCCATCCATCATCACTGAACTCTATTATCTACTGAGGTAGGATTTGGAAGGAATGGGTGGCCATCACATTCTGGTATTCAATCATGGGTGACTGATGCATGAAATTTTACATCATTGATTTCTTTTAATGAGCACTGAGAGACTGGTATGGCTTTTCCCAATACTCAGTCCATAAATGCATCCAGAAAGTTACAGATGCTATTTTTTTCTAGATGAGAGCTATTTAGAATTTTCTCAATGAACAATGAGCTGATAACATGAAAAAGTCAACATGAGACAAGCAGACAATCCATCATGAATCGCCCTGTGAAAAAATACTTTGTCCAAAAATGAGAATATCAAATATATAATCTGTAATCTGTGTTGGTTGATTTTGCTGTATATTCCGTACACACAAGTGACTGACAATGGACATACTGCACTGATTCCACAATACAGAGCGTGACAGAATATGTCATAATGTCATTTTTTAAAGGTATACATTTTTTTATGACTGGTTGGAATCTAAGTCTTAATACAAAAACCCAAAATATCTCTAGTTAAATCTTGTTGGGATTTCTGCACGAGTATTTGGTACTTACGTTGGTTTTATTGTAAATCTGTGTTTTTCATGTATATATGCACCTGCCAAGGCTCCAGCGCCAGAGTTCAAATACTGCAAAATATATTAGAAAGGGGTAATTTGGGCAGATTGATATTCATTTCACTTGACCGGATGAAATTTACCACCAATTGCACTGAAGAAAAATATGGAAGAATCCATTTTACCTTGTAGTTACACCAACAGGCAAAGTCCACGTTCCAGTCATGCAGACGCAGCTCTACATTCCCAACAGCATGAGCAAGGTCAAAACCAACATAGCATCCCTGTAAAGCACAGGTTGAATAGTATTTTAGTTGAAAGTACACTAGGAAGTATGAAATTGATAACCTTGGAGGTTTAGATTGTCATAGAGGATTATATTTGCTGCCTTAGTATCTCAAATACATTTTAGAAAATAACGTTCTCATTTAAATACCCATTAAATTGATTGTGTTTCATACTGTGATGAGGTAAAACAGTTAACTGAACAAATGGAAAAGGCACTTTATAAAAAAAACACTTAGGTATGTTTTTCATTATTTGTCCTCAGTCATGCCAAGAAGCCTGCTCCCAGAAGAGTTTAAATACTGTCCTTGAAATGGCTATTAGAAGGATGTCACAGATTAGCTTGATTCTTTCACTGTCAGTGTTTTGGAACACAAAGCTAAGGAGTTGCCACTCAATAATTTTTTTTAAAGTGGCATTCAGCTCGGGGACATAGGAAACCTCAGAGAATGGAGCTGAATATTGATGTTTTTATTACCTCATTGAAAGCAAAGGATAACCTTTGTGAATGCACTTCATTTACATTTGCAGTTTAATTTGAGAAAATGCCTTTTCTATAGAAATCTTCATTTCTTGGTGTTGCTATGCATTCTGTTCACAAAGAGACAGATAATCAGTGATGGGAATGTGATAGATCTCATACAAGATTCCCTTATGTCAACCTGAGATGTTATAAGTGAATGTTACTAATTTAGCAGGACTAGTTATCTATTCCATTCTGAAGTGGCTATCAAAAGTACACTGTCATTTAATAGGTTAACATTCAAAAAAATATGAAGCTCTAATCATTTAGTAATTCCCTTTAGTAACTATTCATTTTAGCACAATGCTCAGGAATGAAAGCCGCACTGATCTTTGCAAAGATAAATGGGTAACTCACTGGTACAGACAGCAACTAATGTTACTGAAGGGAGGAAAGGTTATTCACCTAGCCTGAAAAATTGGTTCCTTCTGACTTTTTGGGTGTGTAGTGCAGCTAGCTTCCAGGTAATTAGATTTTCTTTTAACAATTAGGACATTCTCATGAATTATATAGAAGTATAAAACATGGATACAGCTTGTACTTAAACTGACTTCCCGTGAGTATACAAGTTATTAATGGAGAACAAAATGACGTCAAGTCACTGAAATTTAACTTGTGGTGAATAAATTCACAGTTCAAAGCCATTTATAGAAACACAGAAAATAGGAGCAGGAGTAGACATCTGACCCTTCAAGTCTGATCTACTTTTCGATCTGATCATGGCTGATCCAACACGCCTCACATTCACTTTCCTGCGTTTTCCCTGTAACTCATGATTACCCAACTGATCAAGAATCAATCTATCTTAGCCTTAAATCAACAGAAGGAGACTGCCCCAGAGCTCTCTGTGGCAAGGAGTTCCAAACGCGGAACCTTCTGAGGGAAGAAATTCCTCACACTTAAGTTGCAGCCCCCACCCCACTTTTTATTCTGAGATTGCGTTCTGATCCGAGTCTCTCCCATGAGGGAAACATTCTCTCAGCATTTATTCTGTCAAGTCCCTTAAGAAACCTACATGTTTCAATCAGATCATCTCTTATTCTTCTAAATTCCAGTGAGTAGAATCCCAATCTGATTAGCCTTTGCTCATAAGACAATATTGATCTTTGTACTGAATACACTCATTGACTGGTCCTCTAAGTTCTCTTGATTTTCCTTTTTGATTGAAAAGATTAAGGTTTTTACCATCTCCAAACAAAGTATCGCCCACACACCAGGACAGATTGATAGATACTGCAGAATCCTACAATTCTTCATTGAAACCTGCCGTGAAATCTAATCAGCACATGAGGTTATAACCTCAATTTTTAAAATATATCTGAAACACAGAACCTATAACAATGAAGGGCTTCCTTTGTATTCGTCTGCATTATAAACTTAGATTATAACTTAAAATTCCTGATAGGAACCTTAAATCCAGAGGTTAAACTATAGTAACTTCACTGAGATTTCCTCAATGGTCTCAAAATATTCTAATATTTATTTTATGGATCCAAACAGGACTTTGGTTTGAGATGAAACATGCGCTCTAAAATGTAAAGTATGTTACACTATGTTGACAGGTTCTACTGAGCAACAAATAGTTAATATTTGTTTATTACTTGCTGGACATAATATGTAAACAATGAGCATAGAAGGCCATATTTTGCAAACAGATGTTTTGAAAAGAAAAGGTTTTTAAGTTGAACCTGCATCTGAATAATTGATGTGGCAAAAGCTTTTTATTTGGGGCAGTCTCAGATTAAAAGGCAAGTTAATACATCAAAAAGGACTATTCTATGGCACTAATAACAGTGCATCACTATGTGAACAATATGATGTACTTCAGGGGCAATGTAAACAAAATTGACTTTATATTGAACCATCAATGTGTGACATTTCCAATAATGTTACATTCATAACTTTCAACATGAACATTTTTCAGTGCAGAATGTTTTAGAAGTAATGTCTCTTTAAAAAATTAATATTGGCTGCTAAGATGGCAACACAGGTTAAGTGACGTTTGCAGTTTCTGAACAGGCTACCTCAAATTGCCACAGATTTTATCATTGAATGCCCAAGGTTGGGATGGATTTTTTGAATGAACCAAGAAATCCACCAGCTGTGTGATTCACACTGATTATTGTTTATGATCTAGTCCAATTGACGACAGATATCAAATCTTAGCACCCAAGAAGCAGGGAGAAAGAAGTCAGTCTGGAAACCTAATGGTATGAGAAATCAAGTTTCCAGCCGGAAGAACAGAACTATGCCTAACAATCAGTCAAATCACCAGCCAGGGAGTTGGGGGACAGATTCATTTTCATCTGCAATGATTCACCTGTACAATTTTGTTTGGAAATCCATTGACTTCCAAATTCCATTCATCCAGATAATTATGAGAGAGGAGCCATCCAGGCCTGAAGTTCGAATTATTTATTTATTTATTACGTTTCCACTTCTAGCTTAAATGCATGCATTGTGTCTCGAACCCAGTTTCGCATTTGTGTTTGCCTGTGTCTATGGATGAAATGAATGTGTTTCATTCCATTCATATTTCAAGGTGCTATGTAAATATAAAACTTTGGGCAGAATCATACAATCTTTTGGCTAAGTCCACAAAAGGTTTGTTGCTGCAAGGTCTAGTGCATTTCCTCACTGTATCTTACCAAACTCAACTTATTGACTACTTTCCACATCCCTGTGGCATCTCGCTCATCCTATTCATGCCCTATTTTATGATGCACTGTTCCTGCAATAACCTGCCACTCAGCAGATGTCCTGAACTTGCCCTGAACATGGTAGACAAAGGTTACTGGTACCCCAGTTTGTGGGCAGAGTCCTGGAGATCCTTTTTCACCAGGGCCAGCAGCTGAAGTCATGACACTAGATCATGCCAGCCTAGTAACATGTGGCCACTCAGGACAAAGCACGCTTCTTACAAAGCAGGTTAACCTCACCAAAATCAGTATCACCATCTCCTCTCTGATACCAAATACTCACTCTATCCCTACTTCTATACTTAAATCCCACTTTCATTAACGCCTGCAATATCATCAGACAAACACCCCCACTCACCCACCAATCCCTGAAATTTACCAACTCTGTTTTCGGCCTATATTGCCTACTCACTCACTTGGACCAACCTACACCAACATCTATACCTATGCCACATGCTTTTGTTGCTCTAGTACTTACATCTCTCTCAGTCCAATAAGCAAACAGTTCACAGTCAGGCAGAAAAGCTCAGGATGAGTGCTGTGCTGACTGTCATTTGGCTCTTTGTCCCGAATGAGGATAGGATCCTGACACTGTCAACCCCAAGCAGCATTTGGGCTGGTATTGGAGGCTGTCTTTGAATTACAATGCTGATATCCACACAGCAGTAGTCATCCCTTGACTTGATGGAGGCCTGATAACCACCATGACTCTGTGTCTTTGCTATAAAACAGGAGTAATATTGAGTCATTAGAGATGTACAGACAGAAACAGACCTTTCTGTCCAACTCATCCATGACGACCAGATATCCTAAACTAATCTAGTCTAATTTTCTGGCACTTGGCCCATATCCTTATAAACCCTTCCTATTCATTTACCCATCCAGATGCCCGTTAAATGTTGTAATTGTACCAGCCTCCACCACTTCCTCTGGCAGCTTATTCCATACTCTGCGTGAAAAGGTTTCCCCTTAAGTCCATTTTAAATCTTTCCCCTCTCACTCTAAATCTATGCCCTCTAGTTCTGGACTCCCCCACCTCAGGGAAAAGATTTTGTTTAAAGCAAGGCAATACCAAGGAGGGTTGCTATGCATATTCAGGCAGACTTTAGTTGAGTAAGTGATATAACAGTCAGGAAAGAGCTCAGTGATGTAACCTGGACCAGTAAATGAGCAGAGTGTGTGTTGTTGACTGTACAGGATTCTTGCTGCAGCAGTACAATGGTAGTTGCTGGTATCATCCAAAGTGAAGCAGTGAAGAGCAGACAAGTTGTTGTACATGGATCGTAGATGTGCCATGAGACATGTTAGAAGCTGGCATATGCTGAATGGTAATGTGGAAGGTCATGGGGCATCTGTGACTGATGCCTCTGGAGTGTGCCCTGAGACGTTGGTGTCTCATTTCCAATATCACAGTCAGTTGGTTCAAGTGGTGAGATGAATCCTCCAAGTGCTCATTCTGGTGTCCTCGTCAAGACTTTCTGACATTGAGCTTGTTTGCTGAGTTTGATAAGGTGAGAGGTTGAACATCGAAGAGCTGATATAGACTGTTAGCAATCATTTTAAGAACCAAAAATGTCCGTCAATTGGCAACGTATCACTGCCTGATGAGAGTCTCACCACACAGCTTCTGAAAAGCCTGAAAAATTATGCTAGTCTCTCCAAATGTTGAGATGGCCTCAGTAGCCTTCTTGTTTGACATATCTCACCATAGCCCATATTGCTCAGAGCCGATAAGATCTTTCCTTTTTTTTATTTCAACATACCTGGAAGTATACTTCAGGGTAATTACTGAAAATTGTAACATTTTCTCCAAAATGCATTTTGATGCAGACGGCTGGGTGATGATAAATGGGATAAGTTATCCCAGCATCTCTCACTGTCTGTAACATATAATAGTCAAAGATATTTCACAGGACTATAATTCAATGAACACTGGACAAAAAGCTACATGAGGTGATGACAGACAAATAGCTGAAAGCTTGGACAAAAAGTTAAGCTTTAAGAAAAATCTCAATGGAATAGAGAGAGGCGGAATGATGGAGAACAAATGAGTAAAGGTAATGGAGACATGAACAATATAGGCAACCTATATTGACTAAAATGGAATGAGATGCAGATGAATGAGATCCAATGCTTGTTTTAGTTGCCAGGAGTAATGATTTCCTGTCTTCTTCAGGTAAAGGATGTAGTCCTTAAAATTGAAGCTCTTTGCACTCAATTTATGGTTTTAAAATTAGCGTGGTAACATCCAATTACTACCCCATTTTTTGCCAAATAAATGGCACTAACCAACTAAAAGATGAATTCCAATGTTGCTTGAGAAACAAGTTGAATCAATGCCTGATACAGAGCACATCATACTGTCACTGGATGTAAAGTTGAAACAATCCAACATTTACACTCAATAAATATGAGATAGAAGCTTGAATAAATAGAAACTCTTGTAAAATGCATTCACAAAACACCTCATAAAATGCATTCAGAAATGCAGTGGAAAACAAAGAAGGAGTAGAACTGATTGCAAAAAACTATTTTCCAGAGCTAGACAATGATTTTTAATACGTTACCATTTACTTTGCAGTCAGTAAAGCAAATCTAGAGCCAGTGGCATATCCAACAAAAGCTCTAAAAATGTAATCAATTCTTTTCAACTTAAAAGCAATCATATTCATTTTGTTCTGAGAACATTTCTAATTAATACATTTCTTCAGGTTGACTTTTTTTCTTCTTTCCACTCATTGTGTAACAGACTTTAATTTACTTTTAAAATTGACTTTTTGAATTGTGATTCAAGAAAACCGATATGCTCAACAGCCAATAGAATAAAAACATATGGCCTCAAATGAAAAACATTGTTTGTAATAATAGGTTCATGATAGCATATAATGTCAGACAATGCAATAGCTTTTACCACTTTCTCCTGCTAATTCTACTTTTCTTTCACAGAGGTAAAGAATCTGGCCCTCAGTGAGGAATATATTTAAAGCAGCACAAACACATCTGCATGAAGTTAAATCAAGATAATTTTCAAATTCAGGATAAACATATTAAACTTCTTTCAAGACAACTAAAGGACATAACTGTTAATACATTTATAAATTGGGGTAAATAAACTAATCAAGAATTCAATCTTTTACAGTGTTTGAAATGCTTTTGAAACCTTGTATATATCCTAATAGCCTCTAGGTGGCAGGAAGAACTAAATTTAACTATTCTAAAGTTGATGACGGTATTTTAGCAAACATACTTTGATACTGTTTGAAAAAAAACAAAATGTACCTTTTATATATATATATATATATATATATATATGATATCCTCACAAAGCTACTGACTGACAATTTCAAAACTGATATCAATAGATTTATGTTGAGAGAGTGGTGCTGGAAAGGCATAGCCTGTTAGGCAGCATCCAAGGAGCAGGAGAATCGACATTTCGGGCATGAGCCTGTCTTCATGAGGGCTCATGCCTGAAACATTGATTCTCCTGCTCCTTGGATGCTGCCTGACAGGCTATGCCTTTCCAGGACCACATTCTTGACTCTGATCTCCAGCATCTGCAGTCCTCACTTTCTCCTAATTAATAGATTTATGTTGGGTAGGTGTATTGAGGAATATCGAACAAAGCAGGGATGATCTCACTGAATGGCAAAATTGGTTCAAGAGATTGAAGAACCTATTCCTGGTTTTGATGTTCTTTACACCCATGTCATGGTCCAAAGTACTTTCCAACAAGTATCATCATTATCACATTTGCAGCAATTAATTTGCACCAGCAAAGTTCCATAAAAGCTCGATGAGTGAATGACCAGGTGTTCTGCTATACAACTTAAAGCACACTTCTCTACCTTTCATATGAGTGCCTCAGGAACATAAATGAATTCAAATAAAGTTTACAAAGATTTTACACGCACATGGCAAGGTAACAATATGCGACAAAAAGGATGCTACAACCATAAAAATTACAATACGAAGGCACCAGAGAAAAAAAGATACAGTGATGGTTTGAGTTTTTAGTAGTCTTGGATATTATTCACAGTATCAGGGAGCTGTAATGTTGAATTTAAAATCATTATTCTTTGTGATCATAGCATGAGTCAACACCAACTTGAGTTTATAAAACATTTAAAGGATAAAATATGTGTATGGTGGGGTTGTGACGTGTTTTGAAAAATTGAAAGTGAAGTGAGCTAAAGTGGGGTGAGGGAATTACAGACAGTAGGGCTGAGGCAACTTAAGGTTCCATGATAGGTTTTTTTCTGGACACCAAGTAGACACATATATGTTGGGTAGTCAGTCTACTGATCCACTGCCAGATCTGGATGGCTGTCTGCAATATAATTGTTTTCGATCAAAATGGACTCGAAATGTAAAACAGATTTTCAATCTTCACTACAAAATGTGTTCTGTTTTGCCTCTAGATCCTCCACCTCAGATCCAACAAACACAAACGGCCCTTACATTTTGCCATCACTTGGATTGAGACTACCAGGTCAGCTGCCTCTATCACTTCTCTCATTTCTCCTCTCATCTCTCTAGAAGTATCCTAAGATTTTCCCTGTCCAATGTTCACATTTTTTTTCAAGTTTCTATCTATTCTCATTTCATAGGCTCTCTCTTCTATCATCTTGTCTATAGGATCCACAGACCTTGTTCCTCTGCTCCTATGCTCACCAAAATACTTGCCCCACACAAGCTCATATTGTTAATGCTTCACTCTGCTCAGGTCTTGCCCCTTTTCACTTTGAATCGTCATTATTATTCTCCTCCTTTAAAACCACCAGCTTGCGACCTCCCATCTCCACTCTTCCTTTCCTCTCCAATATTCTTGAATATGTTGTGGCGACTCAAATCCATGTCCATCTTTTTCTGAAAGTTCATGTTTGATTGCCTTGAATCAGATTTCTGTCCCACTACAGAACAGAACTGTATTTTCTCAATGTCCCAAATGACTTCCTATAATTTGACTATAATTTTTTCTGAACCATGCTCGGCCAGTCTGCAGTCATTTAACTGTTGACCACACGACCCTTACCAATATCTTTCCTCTATTTTCTAGCTGCATGGAACTACTCTTGTTTGCTTTCATCATTATGTATGGAACCTTTGTCAGGCAATAACCTACACTGGCTCCTTTGTCGTTCCACCTGCTCTCATGGACCTATCCTTGGCCCGCTTCTATTTCCTACTCCAAGCTGCACCTTGAACTATATCATCAGGAACACAATTGCAGATTCCACCTGTTAACCAATGATATCCAATACTATCTCAATGACATCTCTCTTAAATTCCTCCACTGCTCCGAAAATTGTTATTCTGCTTCTCAGACATTCAATGTTCCGTGAGCAGACATTTCTTCTGACAAGGCATCGAGTGATAGTCAGCACAGGAATCCAGTTCAAGGCACCATACTTTAATAATTTTCTTATCAACCATAAAGAATTTGAAGTTAAGCAATTTAAGTAAGCTATCAATATTAACTGCTACTTTTTACATTCATTTTTATAGCAAATTAAAGCAGCTCCAGGATTTGTGTATCACTGTTTACTATACGCTTAAAGAAGTGGATATGAGGGGAATATTTGAAAGAAGCAATATACAATATACATTAGTTTATGCTAATGTTGCAATACATTTGCACAGTTTATGCTATCACATAAATCCATTTTGAGAATTACTGCAAATTCCTAGATGTAAAATTCATGGAATTTGATATGGTTTATTATTGTCACATGTACCTAAGTTCAGTGAAATGTCTGTTTTGTGTGCAGTACAGGCAGATCATACCACATGGAGGTCATAGGGTGATTGAACAGAGTGAGGAAGACAAAGTGAAGGCTGCAAAGAACATGCACAAAAAGAATTTGAAATTTGAGAGGTCTATTCATCAGTGTCATAACAGCAGGGAAGAAGTTCTTGAACCTGTTGGTACATGTACTCTACATTATGGGATGATGCCTAGAAAATGCGTGTCAAAGGGCGGCATAGGTTGAAGAGGTCTTTGAAGTACTCTCTCCAGTGGATGTTGACTGCCTCTCAGCCTTTGCTGAGTGACTGTCCACTTCTGGCTCTCTGTGGAGTAAGTCGCTCAATGCTCGGACTGTAAGTGTTTTTGACTGTACTGAAGAAGCCTCGAATTTCATGGTTATTGGTGAATTTCTGAGTTTCCACCCACTATTTGTTCTTTAGCCCTGGGTTATTTGTGGCACCATGGACCTTCAATTGCCTGTGCACTTATCTCCTCTCATTTGAGTTTCGGTGTCACTATCAGCTCAGGAGTGGGTTGTGTTTGTGGCCTAGGATATCCTGGAACACCTGATCAGTGAAACCAAAATAAGCAAGTGTAGGTGTCAGATAGTTCCCGATAAATCTTTTGAAGTCCTGAAGTGATATCTAAGGTGGTTCAAGATCAGGCATGTTGATTAGGTGAGTCTGAAAGTTTACAAAGGTGTGTGGAAATGTCGAGGAGAATTGGGCCATGGAGCATGAATTAGATTAGATTCCCAACAGTGTGGAAACAGACCCTTCGGCCCAACCAGTCCACACCGACCCTCCGAACAGTAACCCACCCAGACCCATTTCCCTCTGACTAATGCAGCTAACACTATGGGCAATTTAGCATGGCCAAATCACCTGATTCACACATCTTTAGACTGTGGGAGGAAACTGGAGCACCCGGAGGACACCCACGCAGACATGGGGACAATGTGCAAACTCCAGACAGACAGTCACTCGAGGCTAGAATCAAACCTGGGACCCTGGTGCTGTGAGGCAACAGTGCTAACCACTGTGCCACCGTGTCGCCCATGATGTTGTGCAGAAGCTACATTGGCAATGATGGCCAAGAGAAACACTTGGCAAGCTGCAGCTGCAAGGTATCCATTCTGTTTTACATGGTGGGAATTTGTACCATCTAGTTTATCAATGGGAGGAGAGGAGAATTGCATGTGAGATGTAAAAATGGTGCTTTGAAGCTTTATGGAGATATAAATGTACAGAAATATATTGGTCATTACTCAAGAGTAAGATTCTGAAATCACTGTTTAAAGCTTGAAGGGAAAAATTGGGAGATCGTTTTCTTGACTTTGAGAATCTGACTTTAACATTGCCACAATACTTTCAATTATATTGCCACACAAGGGAGAGAAAATCTCCACTTATGATTTCCTGGGGCTCTAGAAGAGTGATCTAGATAAAAAGTGCATGAGTGTCCCTGAAACTGACTTATATTAGAGTGATATGACTAACACTTCAAAACAGCTGACACTGGATATGTTTTGTAATTGACATAGTCCTTCAGAAGTGTTCCTCATACAGTGATTAATGACATTTTAGTGTGGAAAGCTGCTGCATGCTTCATAAGGCTGATTCCTGAAGAAGGGCTTATGCCCGAAACGTCGATTCTCCTGTTCCTTAGATGCTGCCTGACCTGCTGCGCTTTTCTAGCAACACATTTTCAGCTCATAAGGCTGATTACACTAACACAATACAGCTGCTGAGTTATGGTGTTAAAGACCATGCGTTGGCAAAGGATTCTTCTTTTTTAAAGAAACATGTATAGTTTTCTTGTTGCTTTCAACAGGACTGGAAGGTAGTTATCTGTTACGTCTCAGGCATTGATGGATATTTTCAGCATTGGATTTATTATTATTAGAATCATAACCCATCTGTCTTAGGCCAACTTTATGTTGGTGAAATTTTACTCCAATCAAGATAGCGTTTGTACAATTTGAGTAAAAGCCAAAAGAACAGCAGATGCTGCAAATCAGAAATTACTGGAAAAGCTCAGCAGGTCTGCCAGCATCTGTGGAGAGAAATCCTAGAGTTAATGTTTTGGATCGAGTGACCCTTCCTCAGAACCCTTACAATTGATCATGGATTCATGGTCATCATTAATTTCTTAATTCTACACTATTTGTTTTGTTATTATTCTCATACAGTGATTATTCTCATACAGTGATCATCTGTAGTGATTGTATCACAAAACCCCCAATTCCTGCTGCACCCCTTAGGAAATCTCCAGATCAAAAGTTTTTCTGTAGTCAAAGCAGTGCCAGAAATAACAGTGGCCACTATTGGGGTGTCAAGCAGGTGAGTCTGGGAAGTTTGGCTCAAAGGGAGGGAAAGGGGCATAGAGTGTCACAATAGAGAGCTCATGCGCTGTGCATTGAAAGCTGCCAGATGATTCACCCCACCTTCTCCACCGGAGCAAAACATTGTGCCCAAGTCAAAATGAGGCCCTCAAGGGGCAGGTAATTGTCCACTTAGGGGTCTGAATGGCAGGTAACTGGTCGGCTTGATGCATAATGCGCTCTTTATAATGAGTCTGGAAGTTGGGTGGGAGGGTGCTAATTACTAATCCATTTCAAAGAGAATCCTTGAACCAAAACGATTTGTCTACCTTCGAGCTACTGAATTAAATTTTGAATAATGTGGACTATGACAAGTTTGGTGCGAGAATCGTATGAAATATCCAATAAAACTGATCTCAATGTTAGGAGCAACTTGCTGCATCCTTTATGCATTTCCCGAGTACACATTCATGACCAGTTGACATTTTCCAATCCCTGACATTATACAATCACACAGTTTTTCTACATTAACTGAAATTGTGACTTTCAGAATGCTATGATATTTCCCTCTTTCCATCTTTCTGTATTGTGATGGGGAACAGTGAGATACAATTATTTCATGAATTCATTTTAATTTTTTTTATCTTTGGGTGGCACGGTGGCACAATGGTTAGCACTGCTGCCTCACAGCGCCAGAGACCTAGGTTCAATTCCCACCTCAGGCAACTGTCTGTGTGGAGTTTTCGTGTTCTCCCCGTGTTTGTGTGGGTTTCCTCTGGGTGCTCCGGTTTCCTCTCACAATCCAAAAATGTGCAGGTTAGGTGAATTGGCTATGCTAATTTGTCCACAGTGTTAACTGAAGGGGTAAATGTAGGGGAATGGGTCTGGGTGGGTTGCTCTTCCGAGGGTCGGTGTGGACTTGTTGGGCCAAAGGGCCTGTTTCCACACTGTAAGTAATCTAATCCGATTTTTCATTTTGCAATTTGTTTGGTTTCATTCCGTCCCAGCACAGGACCACAGTACATCATTTATCAACTGAGACAAACACCCTTGCTTGCTTTCTTCACAACACTCACTGGTCCCATTCTCTTTGAGCTTAAATCCTTTGAACAGTCACCTTCCTTCATACTGTCTTTCTTATTTTGCACCCAAAGCTTGTCTTCATTTTAATCTGTCATCTTGATTGGCACCTGAACAACAAACATATATCTTGCATCTCTATACTGTTTCAGAAGACATTTTCTACTATTGCTCTCTTACACTACAAGACAAGAGAGCTCACAACAACAAGGAGAGGATTAAGACCACAGGTGGATTGCCAAATCTAAATCACTTCAAAAGTGGAGAAGGAAGCACTTGGGAACAGTGCTTCTTCTGGAGTTGCCAGAATCTTAAGACTGAGGGGATTTTATGAACAGTATTTCTGGCTATTGAACTTCTTCATGATGCTCTAATAAACTAATGAGCATGCTTTTCAGGACAAGATGTATTGTGATTCATTCTCTTTGTCATTAACCTGCTTTATAAAACATTATCCTATCTCTCTTTGCTTTGATCTGCATGTCAACAGCTAGAGGTCTACAGAAGAAACCTCAGAAGAGGGGAATGCTTGAGAAAAGTCAATGTTATATGTTGCACCAAACATGAAACAGGAGTTTGGGTACGGTGGAACATGTTGCAAAAGTGAGCACTGGCAGTTTTTGTGGCCGAGAATGCCCAACAAACAGATCAATGCAAGTCGGTAATTAGCCACCTGTGTGCACTGAGAAATACAGAAATATAGACACTGAGATTCTACCTATGCAACAAAACTACATTGCCTGCTTCATAAATGTAGTTATCCAGTTTTGGAAGTCTTCCAACTAGGTGAGTAGAGGCAAATTGCTACCTCTCTGTCTGGCCGCCTCTGGCTAGTCACAACAAGCATGGTGTGACACCTTTCTCTAATTAAACTGTAGTTTACTATTTTATTGCAAGCAATAAGTAATAAATTTCAAGGCACAGACACACAAAGCCAGAAGCAATTGTATCCAGTACAAAAGAAGGTTATATTAACATTAAAATACTTTAATTTGAAGCCACAATCGGCTAGCTGGCTTCTTGAATACAGTCAGCAGTAATAGCAGTTATTCAAAGATATTGGTTCCTTGCTGCTTCTTTTCTGGAGCTTGTTTCCATGAAGACTGGGAATCAATTTCTTTCACGCGAGAGAGAGAGAGATGTAGAGACAGCAGTTTTCCTTTCAGTCATTTGCCAGAAACTTCTGAAATCTTTGTTGAAATATCAATTTTGGCATGCATTTTACAGACGTTTCTTGGATGGACCTACCTTTGGCAGCCATAGTATCAATGTCCAGTAATCTGCATTCGCAATCCTGAGACAGTAATAGGTTTTCAGGGTTTGGATTGTGAAGAGTTTCTCTTCCCACATTCACCATCCTTGCGGGCAATTACTTTCTTCTCTCACATCTGCCTCGAAGTGGTTTCACATTATTACACTGTTTGTTTTACCTCAATTAAATTTGCAACCGTTCAACTAGTTGAAAGTTTGAAAAATAATTTCTCCAAAAACAAAATGGCTATAGCCTCCTGACAAAAGGCCTAGTAAGAGGTTTCACCACATTGGCCAAAATTTATTTCCAACCTCTATGACATGAATTCCTATGATTTCCTCAGAATGAATATATTCATTGCGCACACATGATTTCCCAGTAAGTACAATTTAAATTTCAGTCACTGGCAATTAAATTTACAATTGGGAATTTCTAACAGAAAGAAAAGTAATTTTTTTGATACCAGGTATGGAAGGACTGTCTTATGAGGAGAGGTTGGGTAGATTGGGTCTGTACTCATTGGAATATAGAAAAATGAGAGGCAACCTTCTAGAAACATATAAGATTCTTAGAAGACTTGACAAAATAGATGTGAAAATATTATTTCCCTTTGAGGGACAATCTAGGACCAGTCGGCATAATGTCAGAGCAAGGGGTCATATATTTAAAACACAGATGAGGAGGAATTTATTCTCTCAAATGGTTCTGAGTTTGTGGAATTCTTAAGTTTCAAGCAATAAAAAAACCACAGGTTTTTAATTACTAAGGGAATTGAGGGTTTTGGGGGGGAAAAGCAGGAAAGTGGAGTTGAGGATTATTAGATCAACCATAATGATTCAAATAACTCCACAGAGGCCAATATCCCATCATCAAGTCACCCTTTATGTACACATGGAGCATCCTTGACACTGATCCAGCTCCCTCAGAGCCAGCTCTCAAAGTGAACAGGATATCTGTCACTCCTGTTCATATCTGTCAGCCTGGGCTCACTGATTGGCCCAGACCAGCAGCCCCAATCAGTGAACCTATATTCTATGAGTTCCACCTGGCTGACCTTGTTACAATCACGACAGTCTAATTGGATGATAAAGCATGCATGATTGGCTAAGTATTTCTGCTTGTATGTCTTATGGTTAATCAGCTAGATGACAGATAATGAACAGCTGAATTAAAGTTGAAGCCTTACAAATTTTCAGGATTTTGCACATTCACTGATGCATCAAGCAACTAGTAACCGGAGATTTTAAGCTATTAATTTCAGTAAGCAATATCTGAGCATTTTGACTGGAGGCTGCCTTTGCAGTATAATCTTCAACATCTGTTGATAAAGTACTTAATGAAAGGATGTGAGCCACAGCCTAAATAAATCATTTCATGACTTATAAGAATTTACATTTAGGAGACTGGCAACACCAATATCAGTCAACAAATCAATGATAACTATGTGATCCTCAATGTTTTCCAATATTAGTTATTCTGCAGGTGATATGCATTGTCTGTCTGGAAGAAAAATTGCTTCATACACATTTGAGATTATTATTGTGTGAGTTCAAGTACCAAGCGCTTTCATGGATTTTCTCTTGGTGTAGCTAACCATTAGAACTAATAGCATGTAAATTTTCTGAGAAGTAATTCAGACAGAGAAATTAATATAATGTCATTGGTCATGAAGGTGTAGACACTGAACTTGAAAGAGAAAATGTAAACAAATGTTTACCAAAATTGCAAGACAATTGCAAAATGTCATGAACCAACAATATCTTGTATCTTAGTCACGAAGTAAAATTGTAGCTTCACACTGCTTCCTTTCACTTGACTACCAAATTAAAATGACAGCAAAAGTCCGCTATCTAAAATAACTTACTCTAAAACGATGGAGGAATAGGTACTTCTGCTGGATGCTTTTGCATTCTCCATTTATAAGTGTCCCATCTGATTATCAGTTCTATTGAAATCAATGCTGGATTTGATACTTGATGAAGTTTGATCTGCATTATGTATTTTGGAGGGTTTTTCACTGAATGGCCTGGTAGGTTTTCACATCACATCTTACCAACTTGGCCAGGCTAACTGCCTGTCTGACCCTATGGTGTCCTACATGTCTGATTCTGACCCCATCTTAGAACGTGCTGTTCTCAGAACAAGTCAAAAAAATGCTGAATGGCCAACACCCGCCCTTGCGCGCGCACACACACACACACACCAATTCTGAAAAGCTGCTATGCTGCTGTGCACCTAGACAAGCAATCTAGCACTTCCCCTCACTGGATACATCCACGCACAGCAGTCCTGAAGCCACATTGTCCATGGCACTGAGGTCAGGTCATGTCTGGCTTGTAGTATCTGATACTACTAAGCTTCATCATGGGACTATGATAACTTCTGCCTTCCAGAAGACCTTATCCTCGTCCTCTTCCTTGGAAGATTGCTTCCAATCCCATAGTTCCTCAGCATTCAGCACATCACCTCGATGCCTGCACAGAGCAGAGCACATCAGGAGCATACACATTGGCTGGATTGTACTGAAGAGCGTCTCAAACAGAAGACCCATATTGTTAGCAGCACTGCTATCAGCTCTTCCATGGCCCTGGTTTTATTATGGTCAGTATTATAATTGCACCCCACATCATGATTCATGTTGGAGTGGGTAGTTCCTGTCCACCAGGAACCAGCATTGTAAGGCACTTGGTCACCCAAAATCACTGGAAACTCAACAGAGCTGCAAGAAGTGGGGGTCATGGCCCCTGCCAGAGTCATGGGCACACATCTCCAGGCAGTGGTGATGGTGATCACAGATGACCTGAGCATGAATGAAATAGATACCTGCCTACTGATTGGTTCTGCGATCTTGTGATATGGCAAGTGTGTACCGTCAATGGCACCATACACTTGGGGGAAGGCAGTTATGTTCATAACCCCTGCCTCCATGACTGACCTCATCATGAGGAAACAAAATGAACCAGTGAAATCTTACACAGATAGAAATGGTCGCTGGTGCATTTAAGGGGACATGACTAAGTGATCCCATACAGATCACCCATCACTCCCTGGATGGAGCCAATAGTGTTGACGTTCAGAATGTCAGTGACTTTCATAGTCACCATGACGGGATGGCCCCCCAGTCCTGCAGCCTCCAGTTCCCATGCCTATCTATCTCCATCAGAGGTATGGAGCATGTGGAGCTTGTATCGAAAACACTGGCCTCTTGCAAGCACACACATCCTGAGGGTCCCTGAGACAGCTACTTCTCCCTGAAACATACGCACCAAGACCAACATTACAGTTCCTGTATGCTAACCTCAACTATAAGGGCATGTCTTGAAAAAAATTGTAGTTGTCATTGATAGGGCATATAAGGAAGTATTATATCCGCAGTCATGAATTTAAATGAAATACTGTGTACTGTTCAACAATGTTTTTGTGAGAATCAGTGTCCATGAAACTCATGATTGTATATTGAGACCAAGGGACTATACTAAGGTACTGAATGCCATGTGGTGTTTTCCTTTCATCAAAAATATAAGACTATTTGTTGTTGCACTGCAACCCTCATTCACTTGATTCAGTGTCTGAAGTATTTATTGCTCTCTGTGGTTTGTTTCACATATAAACCTGCTGAGAGAAACACTGTTGAGTACTTTCTGTTCTGTTCTTTTGAAATTGGTGTTCACAGTTAGGGTTTCCTGAAGTTTAAAGAAGACCTAGCATTCCAGACCTGGAAAAGAGCTTGATTTTAAAACGTACAGCTGAAAAGCACCTGAAATCAATTTAAGACAAAAGAAAACCACTGAGGTCTATTGGAAGATAGAAAGCAGCTTATTGTGCAAATCCTTGTGGGAAAGGGTGAGAGGAAAGCAGACGTGTCACCATCCAAGATGATACAGAAACTCTGATAATAAAAATGTGATGAGCTGTGTAGTTTCCCAAGAAAACAAAATTGATCATTTGCAAGCTCCGACAATGAAGAATAAAGATTGTATGTACATGCAGCTCGTAATACTCTTGCAACTTGCTGACAGATCGAGTTGGCTTTGCCTTTAAGTCAAAATGGCAACTGCAAAATAACTTGTGATTATCACACATATTCTATATGTTGAAATGTCCTGCACACATGTATAGAAGAGTATGACAAGTTAAAAACAGACTAAAATACGTATTTTAAACTTCAAAGTCAAATCTTGCCTCTAGAAATTGTGATGACTTTTACCAATGTGGAATGATAATTTATGTCAGAAGTTAGAGAATCAATCTACTATTTCAAAGGAAAACATCCTCAAACTTTAAGATCTGGGGAAGATGTCATGTGGTGTAAGTTTTTCACAGAATAATTTCTGGCACTTTGCTGATGAAGCAAACAGTTCATGGCTGCAGGCATAGCATTATATGAGGAACAAATAGCAGTAGTAAAATACAAAGATTTTGTAACCTAATTCACTGGGTGGGAAAGCAATGTGATCAGTTCAGACACCCAGTTTTACTTCATTTACAGACTGGATGACTGATCTACTTTCTGCCAGATGGGCAAAGGTTAGCATACAGGTTAGAATAGGAATTAGATTTTTTGTCACGTACTCATTGAAGCACAGTGAAAAGTGATTAAAAAGTTAAATATAGTCCTTTTTACTAAAAAGTAGAAAATCAAAGAAATGCAATTAAAAGTTAAACATCGTAGTCTATTTTGGCCTGGCCAAGATGGACTCACGCTCCTCACAGGGGGTCAACTCACAACGCTCCACACACACACACACACACACACACACACACACACACTCTCGCTCTCTGGGCTCTAAAATCACCCCCTGCCCTGGGCAGTCAGCTCTTGCTGCCTTGCAGCCTGTTCTGGCTCCCGCCATCTCCTCATGATTTGGAGATGCCGGTGTTGGACTGGGGTGTACAAAGTTAAAAATCACACAACACCAGGTTATAGTCCAACAGGTTTAATTGAAAGCTAGTGTGCTTCCAATTAAACCTGTTGGACTATAACCTGGTGTTGTGTGATTTTTAGCCATCTCCTCAGGCTGTCTATTCTCGCTCTCACCACTGCCCACCTCAGGCTGCATGTTCCTGCTCTCACTGCCACTCGGGCTAACTGCCACCGACATTGGGTCCTCTCTTGCTACCACATTGAGCTCACACTCTTCACACTGGCTCGATCTCCCCCGTGATGATCTTCTCTGCTCTGCACACACTTGCTCCTCACACAAGGCAAGTGGATGAAATGTGTGACCACTGTTCTCTTAAAGCTCAAGCTGTACAGAATGGTAATGGGGGTGGTACTAATGAAGGACAACTCCTGGTATTCACCCACTCACTCTCTTACACTGTCTATCTGCACTGCCAGGGAATCAGGAAGGCTAATGAAATGTTGGCTCTTATTTCAAGCAAGTTGGAGTATGAGAGTAGGGAAGTCTTCTTGCAACTGTACAAACTGTTGGTGAGACCACATCTTGAGTCTTGGGAGCACTTTTGGTCCCCTTCTTTAAGGAAAGATATAATTTCAACAGAGACAGTTCAGAGAAAGTTCAATAGAATGAGCCCTGGTGTGGAAGGATTGTCTTACGAGTAAAGGCTGAACATGTTTGGATTCTAATCACGAGAGTTTTGAAGAATAGGAGGTGGATTAGTGGTGCTGGAAGAGCACAGTAGTTCAGGCAGCATCCGAGGAGCAGTAAAATCGACGTTTCGGGCAAAAGCCCTTCATCAGGAATACAGGCAGAGTGCCTGAAGGGCAGAGAGGATCAATCTCACTGAAAAATATAGGAGTATTATGACAAATGCTGAGAGGCTGTTTCCCCTCATGGGAGAGGAGAAAGTGAGGACTGCAGATGCTGGAAATCAGAGCCAAAAAGTGTGATGGCTGTGTTTTTCCAGCGCCATATGTTTTGACTTCCCACATGGGAGAGTCTAGGATCACAAGGCATCATCTCCAAATGAAGGGATGCCAATTTAAGACTTGAGATGAGGAGAAATTTCTTCTACCCGAGTGTTCTGAGTCTTTGGAACTCTTTGCTAAAGAGAGCAGTGGGGGAAAAGTCCTTGTGAAAATTGAAGCATGAGGTAGATAGATTCATGATCAGTAGATGAATTATGGAATACAGGGAAAATGCAGGGAAGTGGATGTTGGGAGTGTCGGATCAGCCACAATCCTATGGAATGGCACAGCAGGCTCGAGGATCCGAATGGCCTACTTCTGCTCATATTTCTTATGGTCTTATAAGTTGTAATTACCTCCTGACTAAACTGGCTTAAAAAGGCAATTTTCTGAGCTTTTAAAAGAAAATACAAGAATTTTAAGGAATCTAAATAGGAGATGTGCAATGCCAGTTAGTAAACATGTTACTTTGTACACTTTATAGTCTTTCAAGCATTAGACATTCACAGGAAATGTCTAAAAATATTTAAACAATTCAGCAGTGCTTCTCTTAATTTTTAATGATGACACTTCTTCCGAGATGAATTATAAGTAAGTTACACTTCATTTTCACAGATGGTGTGGTAGGCTTATTTTCCGATGGGATGTTTAAAAATATACATTGTTTACTTTGAAACCTAAAGAGATGTCAAGCACCTATGAGATGCTTTACTCAGCCAGCAGTTAAATTTTATTTTTACTAATTTGTGGTAAAATGACGTCACTTAAAACACTAACATATGTTGCCCTCACTTTGAAATGGGCATCCCAGGATTTTGACCCAGTGTTGCTGATATACTTCACATTGAGAATAACTTGCAACTCAGGGAGAACTCAGATTTAGTATCATTAGTATATGCTGATTTCCCTTGTCCTTTCAGATAGTAGTGATTTTGAAGGTGGGGGCTCACACAGATTGTGAAAAGTTAATCAAAAGGCCTGTCAGGAATTCCAGCTATCGATAATGTTGAGACAATTGAATTCTGTTTAGGCAGTACAAAGTAGACTGACGTAACAGGTCAGTGACTATCTATGCTGGACATTACATGGACCGCATTAGGGATACGTTCTGAGGATTCAAAATGCCACCTCTACATTATCCCTAAAGATGCTACAAGACTTGCTGAGTTTCACCAGTGAAATAACTGCGAAAAGGCTGGTCTCCTGTCACCAAATCACATGTTATTTACATGTGCACAGTCCTTGGGCTCTGACCAGCCAGCTCAAGGACAATCTCTAAACTTGTGAATCTCCTGTTTATATCTGTCAGTCAGGGCTCTCTGTTTGGCTCAGGTTAACCACCCAATCAAGGATTTCAGTCAATGAGATCCACTTGGAGCTGGTTCCAATCACTACAATTAACAATTTCTGTTTTTGTTTCTAACCATAAACATGATCAGATCAGAGTGGTGCTGGAAAAGTGCAGCAGTTCAGGCAGCATCTGAGAAGCAGGAAAATTGACATTTTGGGCAAAAGCCCTTCATCAGAATGACTGCAGCATCTGCAGTCCTCACTTTTCCCTTATAAACATGATCAGTCTGTAGCAGCTACACTGAAGCAGACAGAAGACTGCCTCAGTGACTGTTTGCCCTCAAAAGTTGAATCAATCTCCTCCATAGCCTCTTCTCAATGCCTTTTACAGCTATTCTAAATATCTTTTCCAAAATGTGCAAAATTACTCTTACTCTTTTACAAAAACTTAATTCAAATGCAACATTTGGAGTATGGATTGTCACTGACCTAATATATTAACTCTATTTTTCCCTCTCCACAGTTGCTGTTTGATCTGCCATCGGTTTTTCAGCATCTTCCCTTTTCTTCGCTTCAAAGTTTCAAAATACATCTGTTTTAGTCCGTTATGAATAGTCATAAAGCTCCGATTTTTTTTAAAATGACCCTGATCTTTGCTTTTACTTCAGTTGACCTTTCAGATCTGAGAAATAGTAAACTCAATTCAGAACAATATCTTTTATTGACCACAAGTAGACTCAAGGGTATTCCTGAAGGAAGCAGTGACCTTGCATCAGAATTGCCAGCGAATTTGTTATCCTTGACAGAATAGAAGAATATGTACTCCTCCTTAACTTCTCATGTCACAAGCTGCAGGCCTCAGTCAGACTAGATGAATAGCTATGTCAAGTAAATAACAGGTATTTGTTGAAAGGTAAGAAATTAATCATGTTACTTATGCTACTCTCATACATCATTTGAAACCAGTTAAAACATGGTAAATCCTGAAAGCTGTCAGCAGCAGTTCCATTTTTGCATTCAAAGTTTTCTTGAAGACAAACAGAGAATTTGAGGGTTCACTGAGGAGGCCTATGTTTTTCTCTGACTAAGTACAGTTGAACACACAATCCCAAATATTGCACATGTACTTGTTGCTACATAATGGGAGAACAATTGTCTCCATTATGCCCAAAATCTGAAATAAAATGCTCAGCAGATCAGCACACATCTATGGAAAGAAAAACAAAATAAAGTTTCTCTTTATAGATGTTATCTAATCTGCTGTGCCCTTCCGGTTTTGTTTTAAATTACAGATTTCTAGCATCCACAGGATTCTGCTTTAACATTTTCAAGATCTAGGTGCTTCAGCTTGCAAATGGAGAAATTTATACATCATGTTGTAGCTGGATTGCCGTGGTCATGTGATCTCTAACTCTGGTATAAATGCTTTCACTTTAGCTTCCAGCTGCTAATAATCACCCATTATTTGAAACATGATTCGAGAAGTGTCCCACTGAAATTGTATGGAATTTCAGAGTCATAAGTCTGCCAACTACTGTGTAAATTAATTTTAAAAAGAATTCAAACCAGAGTTATTCAAATTTGAATTTCTGGGTGATCCAGAATTACCGTGAATGTTCCACTTGCTACTGCTATGTAAATGAAAGAAGCTGTGAGATGGAGTTAGCTTGTCCTTTCCATTCAGTGAAATAATTATGATATAGCTGCAGAATGAAACAAACAATATGCGCAAAAAAAGAGTCGCAACAGTCATCAGCATTGGGGAAAAAATAATATGAAATGTGTTGCACTCTCGATTTCACTGAGGAGTAAGGAATGCAGATTACCAGATATTTTCAACGCCTTTCATGTACATTTTGAACCCCATTTTGACACTTATGAATGAATTGTGTTTAGCATCAGAACACAGGGAAGAGTTTGCTCCACAACTTCATGAGTCTTACCAAACTGATCAGTTATGTGACAGCACTGACATCTAGCTAAATCCTGTCAGTTTGAACAAATGGAAGATAGTGTCATCAAAGAACAAAGAACAAAGAAAGTTTACAGCCCAGGAACAGGTCCTTCGGCCCTCCAAGCCTGAGCCGATCCAAATCCACTGTCTAAACCTGTCGCCCAATTCCGAAGCATCTGTATACCTCTGCTCCCCATCAACTCGTGCACCTGTCCAGATGCATCTTAAATGAATCTACTTTGCCTGCCTCTACTACCTCTGCTGGCAATGCATTCCAGGCACCTACCACCCATCAGAGATATAAGCAATCCCATGATGAACATGCATCACCTGGGATAAAATATATTACTCTCAAGAAGTCTAGTAACATGCACAGAAGCTCTTACAGTTCATCAGCTAGATAGCATATTAAAAAGAGTACAGACAAAGTGTTAGATGATGGTGAGAGAGACAATCCAGGACAAATAGAAACAAATTATTAGAAAAAAAAGGAAAAACAACTTGCAGAGAAGAAAGAATGAGGCCTGAAGGCATGGTGGAAATGTTGAGCAGGACATCACATAATGTAAAAGAAGCCTGTTTAGTGAGTGGAAAGTAGCGCTCTAACTGCAGGAAGCTGAAAAAACTTTACACACAAGTGCTGAGCTAGAAAGAATCAAAACTAGTCTATAATAATGACTGCTGGAGACAGGTTAGCTGATGATTCTGATAAATCACTATACACCATACAACAGATTGATATCATCAGTTTTAAGGTGATAAATGGATTGTGACTGTTAAAATGATGACTGCAAAAGAAGAGCATCAAGTGAATGTGAACTGTTAAATCGACACCAGTATTTCAAGCAGCATCATGAGCTTCACAGACCGGTGCAGATTGGCGCAAGATGAAGACACAGAAATGAAGCCCACAAAAGTTTGTTTAAGGCTAGATGATCAAATAATGCTCATGTCAACAGGTCAAATGAGCTTACCTATAGTAAATGATTTTTTAAAAACAAATGTGGTGAAAACTCTCTCTCTCTATCTATCTATCTATCTATATCTATATATATATGTTACAGGTACCAATAATGAAAAGAAGCAAAATGACACATTTTGGTGATTAAATAAAAACATTTGTGCTTTTGATAAGGCTCATGGAGATGCACTCCACTTCCCGCTCCTCCGCCCTTGAATCCCGCCCCTCCAATCGCCACCAGGACAGAACCCCACTGGTCCTCACCTACCACCCCACCAACCTGCAGATACATCGTATCATCCTTCGTCATTTCTGCCACCTCCAAACAGACCCCACCACCAAGGATATATTTCCCTCCCCACCCCTATTAGTGTACCGGAAAGACCACTCCCTCCGCGACTCCCTCATCAGATCCACAACCCCAACAACCCAACCTCCACTCCCAGCACCTTCCCCTGCAACCGCAAGAAATGCAAAACTTGTGCCCACACCTCCCCCCTCACTTCCCTCCAAGGCTCCAAGGGATCCGTCCATATCCATCAGAAACTCGCCTGCACCTCCACACACATCATTTACTGCATCCGCTGCACC
>NC_057716.1:80104501-80119535 GCF_004010195.1 Chiloscyllium plagiosum | reverse complement strand
AACCACAAGGGATGAATGCAGATTTCTCCAGCTTTCTCATTTCCCCTCCCCCCACCTTATCTCAGTCCCAACCCTCAGACACAGCACCACCTTCTTGACCTGCAATCTTCTTCCCGACCTCTCCGGCCTATCACCCTCACCTTAAACCTCCTTCCACGTATTGCATTCCCAACTCCCCTCCCCCAAGTCCCTCCTCCCTACCTTTTATCTTAGCCTGCTTGGCACACCCTCCTCATTCCTGAAGAAGGGCTTATGCCCGAAACGTCGATTCTCCTGCTCCTTGGATGCTGCCCGATCTGCTGCGCTTTTCCAGCAACACATTTCTCAGCTCTGATCTCCATCATCTACAGTCCTCACTTTCTCCTAAATAAAATCCATTGCCAGAGGTCTAACTGATACCCAAAGATGATGTTGGAGTCGCTGAAACTTTCTTCAAATGTGTGCATAATTCAAAAGAAATGTTTCATAAATCTTTTTTTTAATTGAGGCTTAAAAGCAGACCTGAAAATAAGCATTTATAACACAGTCAGCCCATAAAGAAGTTGAGGCTGAAGGAGTTCCAAAAAGGATATTATGATACTTTGGATTCCTGATGAGGTAGAGGAGCCATTTTCACAGACCTGCAAATGAAGGTTCATCAGATAGTAGTACAGGCCAGGTATTGTACAGAGATACTGCAAGTACCAAATGAAATTCCTATGGTGTAGCTTTAAGGGAAAGTCAAGCATTGACAAATCTGTATTTTATCAAGCCAATTCTTCATAAGGACATAACACATTGCTGTAAAATGTCCCATTCTTGTCAGGTAGTAGGAAAACCTCAACATATAATCAAACTGACACCTTTACTATACATAGGAGAAAGTGAGGACTGCAGATGCTGGAGATCAGAATGGAGAAGTTGGAGGGTTCCCAGTCGGAAGATAAGTTGGAGGGTTCCCAGTCGGAACCACAGGGGATGAACTTGGACTTCACCAGTTTCTTCATCCCCCCTCCCCCCACCTTGTCTCAGCCGAATATCTCCAGCCCGGCACCGCCTTCCTGACCTGCAGTCTTCTTCTTGACCTCTCCGCCTCCATCCTACTCCGACCTATCACCCTCACCTTGACCTCTTTCCACCTATCACATTTCCAACGCCCCTCCTCCAAGTCCCTCCTCCCTACCTTTTATCTTCTCCTGCTGAACACTCTCTGCTCATTCCTGAAGAAGGGCCTGTGCCCGAAACGTCGAATCTCCTGTTCCCTGGATGCTGCCTGACCTGCAGTGCTGTTCCAGCAATAAAGTTTCAACTGCAATATTAGTTTGTCAACCTGATGAGCTGACCAGATTCTCCATAAATTATAGAAAGGCATATACAGCAATAAAATCAGTGTCTCATTTCTTTTGAAAATGAATTATTACAGCAGGGATACTGGAAAGTACAATCAACAGAGAGCTAAAGAAATATCAGATTTTAAAGCATCAAAAAGATTGTATCAAAGGTGAGTCATGCCATTTGAATTTATCCAGGATCTTAGGACATCTTAGGACAATGACAAGTGTTTCAAAGAACAGTGAAAATAAAGGCAAAACTAGAATTCCCTGTTCCGAAAAATAGATGTGAACCATGATATCTTCGAGGAATTGTGGTTTTTATTGGAAATTTGTGCTAAGCTTTATCTCATTAGTTGTACATCTCACTGATTGATTATGAAAACAGGCAAGGGTCACAAGAGTGACAAAAGCTTTTTAGGAATCTGAAGACAATTCTAACAAATGGATTGGTGTTGTCAATCTCAATTTCACAAATCTTTTAGAATGATGATGTCAGTGATTGAGGGTGGGTTTGACCTTTTTCAGTCAATTAGTATTATCAAGCAGAGAGAAACCTGAAAGGTACTTTTCTAAGAAAATGATTCTAACATAAATAAGGAAACTTTGGAAGTGTTACTAGCCTTTAAACATTTCAAAATTTATGTCCACCACAAACATAAAGTAATTGCCTGAATTGAGGAGTTGCACTTCTGAACAGGAAATTTGCTGATGTCACTCAGCTCTTAAGAAGGGTGACAGAAGGAAGCCAAGGAACTTCAAACCAGTTAGCTTGATGTCTGTGGTGGTGAATTTGGTGGTGTGTACAATCAAGGATAGGATAACTGATCATCTCACAAAATTTTAGTTATTCAAGGAGAGTCAACATGGATTCACGAAGGCAATCTCTGACAAATCTCAGAGTTTTTTGAAGAGGTGACAAAGGTGGTGAAGAGAGGTAAACCAATGGATGTTGTTTAAATGGGCTTTCAGAAGGCTTTTGATAAAGTCCCACACAAGACTGTTAGCTGGGGAGGAAGCTCATGGAATTGAGGGCAAATTATTGATATGGATAGGAAATTGGTTGAGTCACAGGAAACATCCAGTTGGAATAATGACACTCACATTGGCAGGACATTACTAGTGTTATTCCACAGGAATTGTGTTGGGGCCTCAATTATTTACAATAGTTATTCACGGCTTTGATATGTGTGAGGTAATGCATGTCAAACTGAAAAAGGGATAGATCAGAGTATTTTTTTAGAAGGCATAAGGTTGAATATAGTGCAAGCCTAATGAGATTTGGTATTCAGGGGTTAAAATACCACAAACAGTACTGAACATCGTCAAGAATGCTAATGAAATGCTGGCCCTCAGATCTGAATGGCGAAAATATAGACCTGCAGATGTTACGTTGCAGTTACAATAAAACTATTTAGACCCAACTTGAAGTACTGCGAGCAGCTTTGGACAGCACACCTCAGGAAGGAAGTTTGGAGGACCTTCACTGCAGGGGTACATGAATGATACCTGGACCTCAGGGATTAAATTATGAGGAGAGATTTGCCAGTCAGGGCCTTATTTTCTAGATTTTGGAGGTTTAAGGGTCTTAAGGGTATTAAAAGGAAAGGCAGGATAGATAAAAATAAATTATTCCCACTGGTTGAAGATTCTAGATTCATGGGGCATAGTTTAAATATTAGGGCTAGGCCAATTAGGAAAGATGTTAGAAAGCATATCTACATTGAAAGAGTAGAAGAGATTTGGAACTCTCTTCCTCAAATGGCAGTCAACGCTAATTTAATTGTTAAAGTTAAATCTGAGATTAACAAATTTTAACTTTTATCAGTGGCAGTATGGCTCAGTGGTTAGCACAGCTGTCTCACAGTGCCAGGGGCCCAGGTTTGATTCTGGCCTGGGGTGACTGTCTGTGTGGAGTTGGTACATTCTCCCCATGTCTGTGTGGGTTTCCACCCACAATCCAAAGAAGTACAGGAGAGGTAAATTGGCCATGTTAGATTATCCATAGCATTCAGGAGTGTGTACGTTAGGTGCATTAGTCAGGGGAAATGCAGAATAATAGGGTAGGGGAATGGGTCTGAGTGCATTACTCAGTGGAGTCATTTTGGGCCTGATGGTCTGTTTTCACACTATAGGGATTCTTAAAAAAAATATAAGCAAGGGTTTCAAGGCATATGGGCCCAAGGTAGATATATGGAGTTAGGTCACAGACCAGCCATGATCTTATTGAATGACAGAGCAGGCTTAAGGGGCTGAATGGCCTATTGCTGTTCCTATGTTCCTATATTCTACCACAAACTGACAATCGTCTCTTAATAATTGTAGGGAAATTCAAAACCTGAAATGTCAGACTAGTTCAATAGAACTTTTTAATTCAATTATAATATAACAAATGTTCATATCACTGGAAAAGAGAATATAGTGCTATCAAGAATATAACAATGACAGAATAGTTTGAAGATTTTTGAAGATTGACAAGGAATTGTATGAATCCAAGATAAAGAGTGAGGGCATCATTGAATATAATTGTTTTGTGTTCCATAATTACGCATACCTACATTGTGTCATGAAATGCATTTGGAAATGACATTTCATCTTAAAAGTGTGGATGTACATAAATAGCACATATTTCCAAGTTAGCAGAATATGGAGCTGGTCAGACAATATTGGGTTGAAGAAAGATTTATCATGGGATTTCTATGAAAAGTTAAAAGGTCAAAGAGAAGATGGCTTACAACTCAAGTAAAATCAAAGTATTGCAGATGCTTGAAATTTGAAATAATAAAATCAGAAAGTACTGAAGAAACCCAGCAGGTATGTCAGCATCTCTGGTGGGAGAAACAGAGTTAATATTTTGAAAGTTCTGAAGAAGTGCCTTTGGTCTCAAAGGATTATGTCCTTTAGAAGTTGTGCACTACTCTTCTCTCAGCTTTTAATGCTTCTATGTTTTGCACCATTTATAAATTTTAAAATGATGTTTTTACAACATGGTTTAGTTTATTCCTGATAATTGGGAAAAGCAAAAGTCCTAATATTTGCCATTGGAGAACTCCACAATAAACCATTTCCCAGTCTGAAAGATCATAGAATTCCTACAGTGTGGAAACAGGCCTTTCAGCCTAACAAGTTCACACTGACCCTCCAAAGACTAACCCAACCAAACCCGTTCCCCTACCCTACATTTTTACCCCTGACTAATGCACCTAAACTACACTTCCCTGAACACCATGGACAATTTAGCATGGCCAACTTACCTAATCTGCACATATTTAGATTGTAGGAGGAAACCAGAGCACCCAGAAGAAATCCACAAAGACACGGGCAAAACGTGCAAACTTCACACGGACAGTTGCCCGAGGCTGGAATCAAACCTGGGTCCCTGGCACTGTGAGGCAGCAGTGCTAACCACCGAGCCACCATGCTGCCAGTAACTATGTCCAGTAACTAATTGTTTCCTATCAAGCAGGCAATGTAATACCCATGTCTCTACTGTCCCTTTTATTCTATGTTCTTAAACCTTGCTTGCAAATCTGTTCTGTGGCATTGCATCTGAAAGTCAATATATAGCATATCAATATCATTACCCTGATCAATCACATTATCTCCCCAAAAACTTTTGTGAGTTGATTAAATGAAATTTCCATCTATCTTTTCATAATTAACCCTTATTTATGCATGCTGATGCAAAACATAATAGCTCTGACAGAGCTAACTTTATAGACTACATGAAGCAGCACCTGATGTGATGCTGTTTTATAGTTTTTGGATGGGGAAATCAAGATCCTAATGCAGACAGATGCATCATCATGGACTCCTGATAGTCCAATTATTATGTAACACAAGCCAATGATTTGTAACTATTGTTACGCTTCTCATTAAGAATGGTTTATCATCTACAATGCAAAAATAGGCCTTTATATACAGTTTAGAAAGCAAGATTAGAAGGTTCTTCTGGTGCAGCAGCAGTGTCTCTACATCTGGGCCAGGAGGCCTCAGCTTAAGTATCATTTTCTCCAAAGGTGGGCTATATCCTGTGTGAGCAGATTGATTCGGAAAATATCCAGAAAGGAGGATTGGTGGCAGCACTGTCTCTCAACCATCAGTTCCGAGTGGTTGTTGCTGCAACAATTACAACACATAATTCTGTCCTAAATTATTGTTGATATTTCTCTACCATAGGGTTGGTGTGGAATTGCTTGGCTTATAATTGCATTTCTTTTATCAATGAACTCACCTTCCCTGCATTCTACAGCAAAGAGTTCCCAACTTGAGTGAAAAAATTCTCACCTCTCTGCCAAAAGGGGAGCCCCAGTTTAAAACAATACCCCCTAGCTTTAGACTCACCCCAAGAGAAAAGCATCATTTTAAGATGTAGTCTCACCAATGTTCTGTATAACTGAACCAGAACAACCCTCTTTTCATAATAAAGGGTACCATTACAATAGCTGCTAAACCATCTGGACACTTCTTCACCTTAGAATTCTGCAATCATTCTCCATTTAGGCAACTTGCTCTTTTTGAAATTCTTCCTACCAAAGTGAACAACTTCACACTTTCTCGTAGATGTTCCGCATGCCAGACCTTTGCCCACTCATTTGATCTACCCATATTCCTGCGACTGCCTTATAACTTCTTCGCAATTAGTGTGGCTCACATTAATCCAAGAATCGTGTCTCAAGGTGCATATTTTCTCATTGGACTAGAAACGTACGCTAAGGAAACTTCTTCTGACATACTTCAGTTACTGTCTCCTTCATACCCCATTTATGCTCATATTCCAATTATATCCAAATCAGTAAAATCCTCCATTATAACCATGCTATAACTCTTGCACTCTGTAATTTCCTTGCAGATACATTTGTCTGCATCCTCTCACTTCCCATTTCTATATTTTCAAAGTAGAAATTTTAAGATATTTAGTTGCTCCCAAGTTTACATATTGATTCAAATAATTTCCAATGCCTCATTTGACTACTTTTGCACCCTTGTCCTTTTTTAAAAGTATGTCACTTATTTATGTGGGTGATATTTGCTTCCTAGCAATTGGACTCAACAGGCAAATAAATATTATGGCAACTCAGAGGCTAGGAATTCAACATCGAGTGATACACCTGCTGATTCCTCAAAGCCTGTCCACCATCTAGAACTGAAAATGTGTTGCTGGAAAAGCGCAGCAGGTCAGGCAGCATCCAAAGAACAGGAGAATCGACGTTTCGGGCATAAGCCCTTCTTCAGGAATGAGGAAAGTGTGTCCAGCAGGCTAAGATAAAAGGTAGGGGGGAGGGACTTGGGGGAGGGGCTTTGGAAATGCGATAGGTGGAGGGAGGTCAAGGTGAGGGTGATAGGCCGGAGTGGGGTGGGGGCGGAGAGGTCAGGAAGAAGATTGCAGTTTAGGAAGGCAGTGCTGAGTTCGAGGGATTTGACTGAGACAAGGTGGGGGGAGGGGAAATGAGGAAACTGGAGAAGGGGGGAACCACCATCTAGAAGTCAAGAGTGTGAAAGAATGCTCTTCACTTGCCTGGATGAATGCAGGAGCTCCAATGATACTCAAGAAAGTTGACCCCACCCAGGACAAGGTAGGTGGTTTGATTTATACCCTATCCATCAACGTAAATAAGGGCTTCATCCAACAGCTGCAAACATGGCAAAAGTATGCACCATGTACAAGCTTGTTAGAAATTGGGGTCCCTTTAAAACTCTGTTATTTTATTATTCCATATTGAGTATTTTCTGAGTAACATGTGACTTCATCTAACTGTGTTACAATTGTAATTAGTCTTGTGAACTTTTATTTTGCACCTGTAGTGTCCCTATCTCTGGTCTTGGAGGCCTAGGTTCAAGTTCCATCTGTTGCAGAGGTGTGCCATAAATGCCTGAACAGGTTGATTAAAATAGCTAATGTCCAGCTTTCTACAAGTGTAAATAAAAGGTCTATCAGATGCCAGATTACCTTATTATGAATGCGATGTTTTGGAAAACAAGAAATTTTTGTTCTGAGAAGGAATGAAAAGTTGGCTTCAAATGGAAATGGACAAGGGAACAACATTGATTTGACCTCACATGTAAATGCTCCATGGTCACTGGCCAAAAGGATTTAGATAATTGATTGCCATAATGTAAACTATCACACCCTAGAAAGTGAGTATATCAGCAAGTGCTCAGGAGCAGGCAATGGTCCTCATCAAGTGGTCCTTATAGGTGGCAATCCTCACCAGGGACCTATGTTCGCCAGATGGAAGATGGATCTGAAGAAGAGGACCAAGACACAGGGAAGAGTTTCCCAACACTTTGGCTAGAGCCCAGATTTTGCCTTCACAACATTATTGAGACCAATACATTCCACACCAAAGCCTGTGTGTCATCTGACATCAATGCAACATCCCTAATTATTACAATTGCAAAATTTCTTTGTTTAATTAACTCATGTATCATATCTAAACTGCTACTTCTTATCAAGCTCAATAAACTGGCTAAAAATTTCTTACTAAGGTCAACGGATAACTGTAATCATGAACATTCATTACACTGCAACAATTATCACAGGTCTGATAGCACATTCCATACTCATGACCTTCACCACCAGAAGCACAAGGTGAAGGGAAACAATATCACCGACAAGATTTCCTCCAAACCAAACAATATTATGAATTTGAATTATTGTTCAATTTTTGATGTAAAATTGGGTGGGATGAAGTTGGCACGATACCCAATATCCACTCACCGCCTTTCTGATTTTACTCACCACTGAGGAGTGATTTCACATTACCATTCAAGTCTTTAAATGGTCAGTCAATGGCCATTTAAGGACCTGCAACTGCCATAATTGGGATTTTACTTGGGTGGGAAGGGTTAATGTCATCACCTGCCAGCTTTATTGTGACCTGATGGGCAGTCTCTCCTATTTGGAAATCCATTTTCCAATAAACACTTTCTGCATGTGATCTCCCTAGCCCTGAAATGGCCAGCTCCCATATTCTCACTGAGGAGGCCAAGTTGGCAAGTCCAGTCGAACTGGAAAGCAGTGGAGTTGTGATAATGTCACTGGGATAGTAATCCATAATCCAAGGCTAATGTTCTGGGTATACTGGTTGGAATCTTGCTGTGACAGACAGCGAATTTGAATTCAATAAAATGTCTAGAATCAAAAATCACTGTCAATTGATCTTTAAAAAAATAATGTCTGGTTCACTAATATCCTTTAGGGAATTAAATCTGTCATCCTTACCTGGTCTGGGCTACAAGTGACTTCAAACCCTTAACAGTGTGGTTGACTCTGAAGTATCCTCTAAAATGGCCCTGACATGCCACAGAGATCAATGGGCAACTTGGGATATGCAATAAATAATGATTCAGTCAGCAATGCTCATATCTGTGATTGAATTTTAAAAAACTTGCCTTTGCTTTAAGAAAAAAATCTGGGTTTACCTTAAGCCAAACCCTAGAACTACCTCTAATTATGGGTCCATGGCACTTCTTCTTCAGGGAAGATCTGTAGCTCTAGCATTGTCTACCGCTCCCTGTGATACTGCTCTGATTTGAGACTACTTACTAATCAAATGCAGCAATTCTCAGACCTGTTGGACAAGGGCATATTGGAAAGAGCTGGGAGTTCATTACTAGATGAGCATAGAAGTTTACCATTGAACCAATTAATTGTCTCCTGGCCATCAATTTGTTGCATGATGATCTAGTCAAACACAGGTGGGCTCAAATCCATTCTTTAAGAATGAGCTGGAGTGGAATTGTTGAAATAATGACACCGCTTAAAATTCAGCTTATATTTTCTTTCCTTCATTATTACTGGATCAAAAATCAGGAGCTTTCTTCCCTTCCAGCACTACAGGTGTACTTATGCCAATGGACTGCAGCAGTTCAAGAAAGTAGTTAACCATCACCATCTCAAGGGCTACTTCGGGTCTACAATAAAAGTTAACCTATACTGCAATACTCACATCCCATGAAAGAATAATAGTTTTCAAGCAGATTCACATTGCTCAAACATTTTACAGCTATTATTTGCCTTTCTGTGGGAGGAGCCATTATATCTGATATCTGTGACCTTTATCCCCTTCTTTGCCTCACACTGCACTGTAAAGGTATTTGCTTATGTTCCATTTTCCAGCTAAAACATAACTTTATCTTATCTGTTTTCAGAAATTGAGGAACTTATTGTGTATTTTCGACATTAAACTTGAGTTGATTGGTTTGACTCACCTTAGCGTGTCCTGCCCTTGTTATCGAAAGCATGTCAAACAGCTGTCCAGTGTAATATTGTACCCCACAGAACAGAATCACAGAGATGCTGTCACCTTCTTTTTCTATTGTAGATAAAATATTTTCACTTCTCAGGGTTTCTTCTCCCTAAAAACAAACAACTGATTATGCTTTTTGATGGTAAAGTTAAATAACAAAATTGTAGTTCATACAGTCATTGAAAGTTTAAAATATTTTTCAGTTTAATGTGGAAAACATGTCCAGGATTTCAACACAATTCCAAAAATTATGGCCTTTGGAAAACTTCAAGTGCTTCAGAAAATTTAACATCTTCCACTGTCAGTCATTCTCTTCCAAAATATATTACAAGCTTCCAATACATGTCTGATATTTATGAAAAGAAAGATAAAGACTTTCCTATCTGTCAAATTAAAGCATTCTAAATTGTGCTTTACTCTTCTGTAAAGCAAAATCACAAAGATTATTTTCTTCAAACACTTAAATAGAAAAAAAATGAGGGGTATGGATAGCGTAAACTGGCAAAGTCTTTTCCCTGGGGTTGGGGAGTCCAGAACTAGAGGGCATAGGTTTAGGGTGAGAGGGGAAAGATATAAAAGAGACCTAAGGGGCAATTTTTTCACACAGAGGGTGATACGGGTATGGAATGAGCTGCCAGAGGAAGTGGCGGAGGCTGGTACAATTGCAACATTTAAGAGGCATTTGGATGGGTAAATGAATAGGAAGGGTTTGGAGGGATATGGGCCGGGTGCTGGCAGGTGGAACTAGACTGGGTTGGGATATTTGGTCGGCATGGACGGCTTGGACCGAAGGGTCTGTTTCCGTGCTGTACATCTTTATGACTCTATGACTCTAAGTTCCAGATTGTAAAGGGAAACATATTAACAAGAAGACATTGGACGTGATAATGCGGAATGGCATGAATGTTAGAAAATAGTGTCATGCAAACCACATTTGAACATTGTAGCAGGAATGCCCTTCATCGCCTGTTGCGTTTTAACCAATCTCATGTTGTGCATGGATGCTTAAATTCAATTAACTATGTTTTCCATATTAATTTTGGCCATAAGTTACAGGTGCAAAATTATATTGATATTTGGACAGTTTTATGACTGTATTGTTGGTATTTCACATCAGTATCTCAATGCATGAGCTAAGAGTCTGGGAATGGTATCCCTATAGTCAGCAGCACCTTGAAGCAATCTGATACGACAACTGAGAAAAGGAACAATCAGAAGGAGGACAACACTGGTGGAAAAAGCAAGGAAGATGCTCCACGGAGCAAATCCGACTGAAGTTCCACTGAGAATATGGAGTGAATGGAAGAGAAGGCAGTGAATGACAGTCCAATAAAGTTGCTGACTTTAATTGTCGAAGGAAAACATGGTACTCTAAATGTTTCTTTGTCAGAACATTATCACATCAGCATTAGCTCACTTTCAATCTTCTGGAAATTGTGTCATGTCACGTATTTCACTGAAGGAACAAAACATTCAAATTAAACCTTACTTGCTATGATAAGCAGTGGAACTAGAATAGGCCATTCACCCTGTTGAGCCTGCTGCACCATTCCATTACATCTTGTCTGATCATCCACCTCACATTCTCACACTATGTCCATATCCTTTTATATCATTAGTTTCCAGAAAGCTATCAATTTCTCTCTTGAATCTATTCAATGATTGAGCTTCTACTGCCACCTGGGGTAAAGAATTCAAAATATTCACCACTGTGTGAAGAATTTCCTCCTCACCTCAGTCTTAAAAGGCGTCCTCCATATTTGGAAATTATGTCTACTGGTTCTACACTTAACAGGCAGAGGAAAGTTTCTATCTGTCATGTTCTGTGAGATTTTTGAACAATTCTATTAGATCTCCCCTCATTCTTTAAAACTCCAAAGACTATGAATCCAACTTCCTCAATCTCTCCTCATCAAACCATCTCACCCTTACATGGATTGGCCTGCTAAACCTCTATGGCACCATTGTAAATATATCATTCCTTCGATAAGGAAATCAAAACTGCACACAACATTTCAGGCACAACCTCATCAAGGCTCTTTACAATATCAGAAATGCATTCTGACTTCTGCACTCAAACCTCCTTCTAATGCAGAGCAATGTACCATTTGCCTTCCTAATTACTTACAATACCTGCATGCTTGCTTTTAGTGAGAAAGCAAGAATCAGGATTTTTGTTTAACCTTTGAATTGAGGCATCGTCATTTGGGTGGCAAGATTTACCTCACATCATATACATAGTTATTTTGAGATAGAGATGCCTTGCTGCAATTTATAACACTAAAAAATGAAATGGCATATAAATAGATTTTACAGAACTTCATCTTGAACTGTAAAGTGTTCCAATTAAATTGTTCCTAATTTGTAATTGCATTGAATCTTAAGCAACATAAATTGCCTGTGCATTCAGAAATTATATGAGGCGCTTCTCGAATGTCCTGAAACTGCAATAAATCAAATAGCAATCTACAACAATACGACTCTCTGTATCACTCAATTGTGAGTAGATTCCTGAATGCTAGCAGACCATAAGATTTAGGAGTAGAATTAGGCTATTCAGCCCGAGTCTATTCCACCATTTTATCAACCCTGTTCTCCTGTCTTATCTGTACAACTCTTGATCCTCTTACCAATCATGAACGTATTTCTATCTTTCTGCAATAACTGACTTGACCTCCACACTTGTGCCAATGAGTTCCACAGATTAAACACCTTCTGGTTGAAGAAATTCCTCCCATGTCAATTCAAAACTGTTGTCCCTTCACTCTAAGGCTGTACCCTCAGGTCCTACTCTCTCCCAGTAGTGGAAAAATCTATCCAGGCTTCTCAGTATTCTGTACATTTTATCAGATCCCCCTTCATCATTCTAAACTGAATTGAGTGCAGACCCAGAGTCCTTGACTGCTCTTCATATGACAAGCCCTTCATCCCCAGGATCCAGCTTGTAAATCTCCTCTGGACTTCCTTCAATGCCAGCACATCCTAGTATACATACAGGACCCAAAACTGCATATAATATTCCAAATGTGGTCTGACCAGAGCCTTATACAAACTCAGCAGTACATCCTTGCTCTTGTTATTCAGCCCTCTTAAAATGAATGCTGACATTGAATTTGTCTTCCTAATGGCCAAATGAACCTGCATGTTAACTTTAGAAGAATCCTAAACTAGGACTCCCAAGTCCCTATGTGCATCAGGTCTTTGAAGCCTATCCCTGTTTAGAAAGCAGTCTATGCCTCTATTCTTCCTACCAAAATGCACAAGCTCTCACTTTCTCCACATTGTATTCCATCTGCCACTTCTTTGCCCAGTCTTCCTAGCTGGTCCAATTCCTTCTGCTGCTTCCAGCTTCCTCAAAACTACCTGTCCCTCCACATTTCTTTCCATCATCTGCAAACTTAGCAACAATGCCCTCAGTTCCTTTATCCAGATTGTTAATGTATAACATGAATAATTGTTTCCCAACACTGCCCCTGCAGAACTCCATAATTCACCAGCTGCCATCCTGAAAAAGACAACTTTATCCATACTCTCCCTCTTCTGACAGTCAGCCAATCCTTCAGTTGGGCTAGTATCTGGCCCCTAACACCATGTACTCTTACTTTATTTAGCAGCCTCCTGAATGGCACCTTTTCAAAGGCCTAATGGAAATCCAAATAGATAATGTCCATTTACTCTCCTTTGTCTAACTTGCTCATAACCTCTTCAAAGAATTCTAACAGATTTGTCAGACATGACATCCCCTTGATGAAGCTGTGCTGACTCCATCCTATTGTACTATGAACTTCCAAATAGTCTGCAATCTCATCCTTAATAATGGACTCTAGAATCTTACCTGAAGTCAGGCGAATCAGCCTTGTAATTTCCTATCTTCTGTCTCCATTATGTTTTAACCAAGAGTGTTACATTAGTCAATATCCAATCCTCTGGGAACTTGTCTGACTTCATTGATTCTTGTGGTTAGCACTGCTGCCTCACAATTCCAGGGACTCAGGTTTGATTCTACTCTCGGGTGACTGTGTGGAATTTGCACATTCTCCTCGTGTCTGCATTGGTTTCCTCCGGGTGTTCCAGTTTCCTTCCACAGCCCAAGGATGTGCAGGGAAGTTGGATTAGCCATGGGAAATGCCATGGTTACAGGGATGGGGTAAGATGGTGGGTCTGGGTGGGATGCTCTTCAGTAGGGCCTCTTCTACCCTATGGGAATTCTATGATTCAATCTCCTCAGCTATTTCCAGCAGAACTCTGGAATGTAATCCATCTGGTCTGTGCGATTTATCCACCTTCAGACCTTCCAGCTCCCTCATCACATTCTCCTCAGTGATGGGTGCTACATTCACCTCTGCCCTCTGACGCTATTGAAGTTCTGTATTGATATTGCTATCTTCCACCGTGAAAACTGATGAAATGTACCAATCAGCTCCTCTGCCATTTCTTGGCTCCCCATTACTATTTCTCCAGCCTCATTTCCCAGCAACCCAATGTCCACTCTCGCCTCACTCTTACCATTTAGGTATCTGGAAAAAAAACTCTTGCAGAATTCTTTTATATTTCTAACGAGCTTGTTTCCACTTTTATTGTTTTCTTTTGTTATCCTCTGATGGCTTGTAAAGGCTTCCCAATCCTGTGGCTTCCCACTAACCTTCACCACATAATATATTTTCTTTCCACTCTTATGCTGTCCCTACCTTCCTTCATCAGGTTCATCTCATGCTCCCCTTAGTTTGTTTCTTCTTCTTTGCAATACGTTTCTGTTGTGCTTCCCGATCTACCTCCTGAAACCCTTGCCATTGCAGCTCCATTGTCTTCCTTGCTGGACTCCCCTTCCAATCATCTCTGGTTAGCTCCTCCCTCATTTCTCTGTAATTACATTTACTCAATTATAATATGGTTGCATCTGATTTAATCTTCTCCCTCTCAAACTGCAGGGCAAGTTATATAATTTTATAACTTTATCACTGCCCCTAGGGGTTCCTTCACCTTCAACTCTGGTCCAAGTATGATTGCAGTGGAGCCTGTTCTATTGGAACAGCTCCATCTTCCCCAGTACTGGTACCAATGTCCCAAGAATTTGAACCAATTTCTCCAACACCAATCTTTGAGTCACTCGTCTACCTCTTTTAACTTGTTGACTCTGTGCCAATTTGCTCATGGCCCTAGTAGTAATTCAGAGATTATTAGCTTTTTGGTTCTGCTTTCTAATTCAGCAGCTGAAAATGTGTTGCTGGAAAAGCGCAGCAGGTCAGGCAGCATCCAGGGAACAGGAGAATCGACGTTTCGGGCATAAGCCCTTCTTCAGGAATGAGGAAAGTTTGTCCAGCAGGCTAAGATAAAAGGTAGGGAGGAGGGACTTGGGGGAGGGGCGTCGGAAATGTGATAGGTGGAAAGAGGTCAAGGTGAGGGTGATAGGTCAGACTGGGGTGGGGGCAGAGAGGTCAGGAAGAAGATTGCAGGTTAGGAAGGCAGTGCTGA
>NC_057716.1:80091851-80103525 GCF_004010195.1 Chiloscyllium plagiosum | reverse complement strand
GGTGCCCATGGCTATTCCTTTCGTTTGGAGGAAGTGGGAGGATTGGAAAGAGAAGTTGTTCAGGGTGAGGACCAGTTCAGTCAGTCGAAGGAGGGTGTCAGTGGAAGGGTACTGGTCGGTACGGCGGGAAAGGAAGAAGCGGAGGGCTTTGAGTCCTTCGTGATGGGGGATGGAGGTGTACAGGGACTGGATGTCCATGGTGAAAACACAGATTCACCACAAAAAACCCAGTCCTACCTGACCGTACAAAGCTATGGCACTCAGTGCTTAATGGAAGTCACTGTGTGTGTACTACTCTTATTAGAGATAGTCCTGCTCTCTTTATGCTTCTTTGCTAATACAGTTTGAGTACCATTTAATAGCCCCCAGTCATAGAGTCATAGAGTCATAGAGATGTACAGCATGGAAACTGACCCTTCGGTCCAACCCGTCCATGCCGACCAGATATCCCAACCCAATCTAGTCCCACCTGCCAGCACCCGGCCCATATCCCTCCAAACCCTTCCTATTCATTTACCCATCCAAATGCCTCTTAAATGTTGCAATTGTACCAGCCTCCACCACATCCTCTGGCAGCTCATTCCATACACGTACCACCCTCTGCTTGAAAAGATTGCCCCTTAGGTCTCTTTTGTATTTTCCCCTCTCACCCTAAACCTATGCCCTCTAGCTCTGGACTCCCCAACCCCAGGGAAAAGACTTTGTCTATTTATCCTATCCATGCCCCTCATAATTTTGTAAACCTCTATAAGGTTACCCCTCAGCCTCCAACGCTCCAGGGAAAACAACCCCAGCCTGTTCAGCCTCTCCCTGTAGCTCAGATCAGTCCTCAGCTTTATTATCCTCAGTTAAGAGTAAGATGCATTCACTCATTACTACAATAATATCCATAAGGTATGCATTTGGTATCAATCCATAATAAACTTTCTGGTTTATCCTGGTCACCATTTAAAGCTCTTGAACTTTCACTAGATTGCCATTCTGCATAAGGAACCCATATTGACCCATATAATGTGGTCTCTTAAAATTAAAATACAGGAAAATATACATCTTAATAATGGTATAAAGTATTCTAAAGTGTAGTATGTTGAGAGTGTTGGTGCAATGATAAAGGATGTAAGTGCATCAATAAAAAGAAATTGATACAAACCTCTTCTGGAGACAACAATAACATACTTTCCTTTGGATCTAGTCCTTTAAGCCGGATTTGAGACTCCACTGCATACTTCAAAGGAATGAAAGTTGTAATTAATGATTTGCAGACTTTAGCTTTTACTACATAAAAATCAATATAGTCAGTTTTCAGCTACTTCCATGGTCTCTGACTGAACCATAATATCAATCAAACTGCATATTCTTCCCAAAAAAACAGCATTAGTAATGAGATACACACTGGGTGATCTTGTAATAAAGCATGTTGAGCAATTGGCATGGAGCCAAGTAGTAAATATTTCACCAGCAGAACTTAGTGTCAATGAATAAATCACTATGTAACCTATACAAGGACTTGATTAATTCTAGTGCTGCAAAGTAGTTCTTACATGATCAGAAGGAAATGCTTTAGCTTCCATGAGAATCTTATGTCTATTTGATGTTGGTTTGTAGAAGGACAGCTGGAAAACACAAAGGTTAAGATGTATAAAAGTTAAACAATTAATATGTAAATAAGTCTTTAATTACATCTACAATAAATAGTTTGCCAAATAAGAAAACAAACACTTGGACAATACTTGTCGAGAAATAGAAGAACATTCGTTTTATTTATAACAATCACGATGAAACTGACCACATATATGGCTTTGAAAAATAGAGTGCCGGGGTCGAGGTGAGTGGTGGGGGTGGGGGTAAGATGGGATTTTTATGCAGCTTTTCTGTTCTGGCTTTGCTGCTTTGTTCCAGTGAAGTCCAATGCAAGATTAACCAACAATACCTCAGCTTTCAATTAAACACTTCATAGCATTCCAGACTCAACACTGAGTTTAAAAATATCAATTGGTAAAATATACCCCACTTGTTTTGAGTACTTTGTTTGAATATCTCTAGTTTTTTCCTCATTTTTTTGTTTTCAGACAGCCGTACTTCCCTCTAGGCACATCTACTGTTTCTTTCCTTTCCTGTCCATGACCATTTCCTTTGGCCTTCAAAGACAATTTTTTTCTGTCTGTCAATCTCTCCTGTCTTTACTGACCTTCCTTTTGTTCTTGGCCTATCCCTAGCTCAAATCTTATCATTTCAATAACGCTAGTTGTAACGACAGGTGAGATAAGGTGAAATAAGAAGAAAGTTCTTCATTCAGAGAGTAATGAGCCTGTGTAATATTTTGTCACAGACAGCAGCTGAGGTCAAAAGGATATTGTTCTTTCCCAAAATGGACCAAAGGGTGGGGGGATAAAATGGAATCAGGGTACTGAGTTGGATGATCAGCCTCTTCCTACTTCTGTTTTCTCTGTCTATGGTTCAGTGCAATCAACCTGAAATGGTAATTCTCTCTCCCTCCACAGATGCTACCTGACCTACTCAGTATTTCCAATATCGTCTGTTGTTAGTTTAGATTTTCAGCTATCACAAGAGAGTGTGGTCAACTGGTTAAGTCACGTGCCTAGAGAATGCCGTGCTAAACCAAAAGGTGAGGACTGAGTATTGTAGGAGCCTCACCAATGGGAAGGTTGGGACAAAGTTAAGGTGAACTCTCAAGGGGCATTCCTCCTTTCCTTAGCCCCACACAGACAAAACTTTATACTTTACCTTTTGTGACCTCTCCAATGATCATGTCATCTTGCACTAGTTACAATGGCCAAAAGGATACCCATCACACACCAGGGTTAAACTATCATGGGGACCACTTCGCACAATAGCTTTACTTTTGCATAATCTCTATTTCAAATAATGATTCCACAAATTATGAATAGAATTACCATTTGGATTTTTAGAAGTTTATTCATGACATTTCAGCTACAACCATGTATACCCCAATCTTTAAATCAACATTTGTAAAACTTAAGCAAGAAGATCAGTTAACTTTATTTCTTAATATTGGTTTTCTCTCCACAGATGCTAGCAGACTTGTTGAATTTATGTGTTTAATTCAGAATTCCACCATCTGCAGTATTTTGCCTTTGTTCAACAACTTATTTCCTAGTTTTCTGACAGTAAAAACATTTCAATGTTAATGGCTGCTTGATGGCAATGTTGTTGTGATAAAGTTTGGAGATTTCTTTGACTTTATTAGAACTGCCAGATTAAAATTTATGTCAAGAGATTCATGCCAGAGATCATTAAATCTTTCGGGGCAGCTTTTTTTGAGTACCATCTTTTCACCACTGACAGCAAAATCTGAGCCCTTTGTTTTCACTAGTGTCTCAGAAAAGAGGCATTGGGAGCTCATTACTTTGATAAATACAAACTGAACCAATCATAAAATTTGCTTCTTGGTCACTTCAAGGTGTATGCCCATTGTTAGGGTGCAAGGGGAATTGGGGTCATTTCATGTGGATGGTAATACCCAGACACATCCAGTGTTGGACTTCGAGTCTCATTTTCACTGAATCTTTGAGATCTGGAAAACAATGGGCAACTAAGTGTCAAAGCACAACTAAAGTGTTGCTGTTGCAGCATCCCTCATGGATGTGACACAGTCAGGACTAGTGATGAATGGAAATGGGTTACTAGGAAAGAAGGGGCAATCAGAAAGGAGTGGGCTATTAACTCTGGAATCAAAGGTTAAAGGGAAAATGCATATACTGTCCATAACATAAATGTGAAGAACGTTAGATCAGGAAAGATCTGATTGAACAGTACAGCAGGCTCGAGAGACCGAATGGCCTACTCCTGTTCTAATGTCTTATGATGTGATGGTCTTATGGAGCTGCTGGGATGAGATAGGGATGGCCAAGGAGGGAGATGGCAGCACATGGGAAAGGAAAAACTGTAAATATCAGGTTTAGGGACAAAGTGTGATGGGGCAGGGAACTATTAATGTCCACAAAAAGCATTGAAGGGAAAGTCCTGGCTCCATTTTTAGGTAAATATGTTTTCAAATTTTGCCTTGCTAGGTGTGCTTTAATAGACAGCATCTGTCTCAGAGAGAAAAAGAATATCAATCTTTCAGTGGGGCCTCAAAGGAGATGTTGAGTTATTTGTAAAATCAACGGGTCTGATGCCTATTTCAGGCATGACTAGTGAACATTGATTTTTAAGCTTTATAAATACAGCAAATTGTGTACTTCCAGCTCATAATGAGTGTGCACTACACACCCAGTTGCCACACTGTACACCATATCACGTTCAGAATACGAGGACCTTACATCCACATTGCTGAGTGTCTCCATGAAATCTCCTCTGCAGGAAGTTATTAGGGACACAATAGCAACCTTTGCCATGCTATGGCAGCATAACATCTGTACAAGATGTTGCTTTCAGCTTGTTGCTAAAGTTGTGGTGTTCAAAGGCGTGGCTATTGAACTCCAAATCAAGACAAAATACTTATTCTCAAACAAGTACAGTTTGGAAGAAAGAATTTGGCTCCAATCAAACAGAATTTGCCCACTTCTGTTGCAACTCAACATTCTAACCATTAGCTGATGAAACTCAGCTGATTTCATACTGTTAAGGGCAGGCTGCCCATGATTGTATATCTATTACCTTTAATGAATGTGAAACTGTGAGCTCTCAGGTTCCCAACATCTGTGACCTTCAGGCTAAGCTTCCTGTCAGTAGCATTTATCAGAAAAAAATAGCTCTCTACAACTTGAGGGATAGGGATTTTCACAATATTGTGAAAACTCACACAACACCAGATTATAGTCCAATAGGTGTATTTGGAAGCACTAGCTGTGGAGTATGACTCCATAACCACCTGATGAAGGAGCAGCACTCCGAAAGCTAGTGCTTCCAAATACTGCAAACTTGTTGGACGATAACCTGGTGTTGTGTGAGTTTTAACTTTGCACACCCCAGTCCAACACTAGCACCTCCAAACCACAATAATGTGACCTCATACAATGAACATCAGAAATATGGTATGAGAATGCACATGAGAAAGAAAAGAACAGAGAAAATTATTTTAATGGAGGAACAAAGTTCATGGAGCATAGGTACAGATATCCTTAAAAAGCAGTATTATAGGTAGGAAACCTATAAAAATGCCATATAAGTTTTCTAAATGGTGGCTGTAAATAGAAATGTAAAAATATTTTTTGATATAAAAATGAAACACTTGGTATCTACAGTCACATCAGATTAAAGAATGTATAATAGAACCATGAAAAATGCACAAAGTGGATTTGTCAAGGTAATATATATTTTAATTAGCAAATCCTCTATTTCAAGTCTCTCATCTTCATTTCAGAACATGGGCTCCACCCAATAGAGTAAATAAAGTTCAGATAAAGTTTTACAGTCATAGTCAACATTTTGAAAAGGTTAAGTGGGACAAATTAGAGAAGGATTATATTCACTGATCAGGGAATCAACCACAAGGGTCATAAATTTTGAATTAATATGTAAAGAATAAAACATGAAGGTTTTTTTAAAGTAAGCAATGTTGTTATACATTGAAAGCCACTCCGTTAGTAAAGCAATGTTAATTGCAACATCTATGACAGGATGACTTAAAAATAACACTGATGGATATAGGAAAGGAAAAGCAAAGTGAGATGAATAGGTACAGCTACAATGAGAAGTGTGAGCAGCAGCAGCAGAAAATGCTGAATAGTAGCATTGTGCTGTATTACATTTTCTCTGATTCTATTAGCAAGTTGCACTAAGGACAATAAATAAGAAAATGAATTCCCCGCTTCCATGAACATTAGGATTAGAAATGGACACAGATAATGGTCACTGTCAGACATTTCCAGAGCCATTTACTCTCAGATATTGCCAAAATCATTTTTGGCTGATCAGAAATTGCAAGTTCCTGTTACACACATGATTGTGTAATCAGATAACAAATCAGCAGCACATTTTACAATAGTTTTAATTTCCATTGAAGTCAGGGGAGTTGTAAAATGGGCTGCTGACACACTAACATCTGTTTCACTCTATCACACAAGGTCAATTTCTATCCCAATGTTTAAATCCTATAAAGATTGACCACTGGATGAGATTCCAAAAGACAATCAGCGCTTTCTCAAAGACTGCATTTGTTGATCGCTTCTGGTTATAGCTAATTCTGATGGATATGTATCCATGCAATAGGTAGCATCACATTGTACTTTAATTTTGCACAGAGCGCATATACACATAGTGTATTATGATAATAAAAAGTAATTGTCTTTCTATCACACTCATGTTTTCATTGAACAGTTTTTAATTTCACCAAATTAAATTATGTAAAATGTAACTGAGACAAGCATTTCTGCATTTTTTCTAATGGTTAGGTGACCTCCACATGATGCACAGTGTAACAAAAATGGAAAAAAAATGATTATAATGCAAGTAGTTACCATGTACCAGTTCTTCATAGTACTGGAGTCTAATTGTATGATTTTTCAAAATGTAGTGTAATAAAAATGACTTCTCACCAGCAAGAGATGTAAGTTCACAGTTAGTCCATTCATCAATGCAGTTTCTTCCTTTTTAGCACCTGTGAAATAGAAAGCTTTTAATACAGTATGTACAATGTAAAACATGGCCTTTGCTTTCATATCATGTTATATCATACACTTTGAATTATTTTTTATTAATCATTCACGGGATGGGGGTGTCGCTGCTGGGCCAGTGTTTATTGTCCATTCCTAATTGCCCTTGAGAATGTGGTGTTGAGCTGTCTTCTTAAACTACTGTAGTCCATTTGGTGTAAACATATTGGGCCCTCCAAAATATTTAAATTTGTTGTTAAGCATATACCACCAAATGTGCTGTGTCAGAATCAGATTTTTTTAAATTACTGGATCTGTCATTGACATGACACCAAGCTATCTTCAATAAGGAATTATCTGTTCATTGTTTAATGATGCATCTTTTTCCAGAAGCTTGCTGCAATTTGTGCTTTACTATACACTTCATATAATAGCAGTTAGAATGAACTGTGTGCATTTTGCGATCAGACAGCACTGGGGAACAAAAACAGGTTGCAGTTCCTTTGAAAAGACATTTCTAGCTAATTTCATCCTTTTGCTCAAACATTTTTTTTCAATTAGGATAAATTAATCTGACTGAACATATTTTACTGTGGCATGATGTTTAGCAAAACCTTTCATGATAAATCACAATTTCTCACAGCTAAGAAAACATTATAGAAAATATATTTTAAACAGTGGTCAGATCCATTTCCTATCTATCTGGCACATGTCTCTTCATTCCCTTAAAAGAAGATTGAATGATGACAGGCTCATGGCCTACCGTTGAATAATTTATGTTCACTGCAATATTAATTAATACATTTAATTCAGTGATTTCACATCATAGATATGCAGAAGCTAAAGGATATGTTAAAATGCAAGGGCACCAGTGAGAGTTTGTGGTTCATGTGTGAACCAATTAAACAGGAAAAGGTTTGAAGCAATGCACAGGTAAGATTTCAATTCATCAGGGAAGGAATTTATGAACCAGTACCTCAAGGAGAATAATCTACAGATTATTCCAAGTTCCAAGCTCTTGTAAGAAGAGGAGTAGCCACTTAGACAGTGATTTCAGCTGGATTGGTTATCAATTGGGGTTGGACTCAGATTCCTGAGCACAGAGACTAGTTCTGGGGGATGATCAAGAGATCAGTTCTAAATGAATCTATTCACGAGTTGGGGCTAATGTTAATTAGAGCTGGAGGTAGTAGTTAGGTTAATTTGAGAAGGCACTAGGAAGAAACATTAGGGAAACTTGAGAGCTGAGAGACGGACAGCACACATACTTCCAAGGTGCTCCATGTGACTTCTATGAAATAGCTACCACCGAATCACCAAATTATTTGACCAGAAGTTTAAATACTACAGCAGATGAGATATCCAATTTCTAAATCATTTCAAAGATTCCTGACTGTTGATCCCTGGATTTATTTCATTAGTCCAATAGGAAACAGGGAAGAACTGGAGTTAATGAGCATGTTAATTTTTTACAGATGTAGGTTAGCCTCTTTGGGAGATACTACAAAAGGTGCACATAAATAGTATTTGTATTGAAATAGAAAAAGAAGCGTTGCCTCAGAGATCATGAAGAGTGAATTCTTTGTTGCAGTCAGTGCCAGAGTTATGGCATCAACCAATTTTATTCATCTTAGGAAGGTTATCATGAAAGGTTTTGAAGATACAAACATGTTTTCAGCAACAGATAAGCTGAGGCAGAGCTGGAGACAGACATTATTACCAAAGAGAAATAGATGGATTTAGTGAGAGAATGCAGAAGCCCAGCTAAGGGCTAATTAGCAATGTCCCTCGTTATAATTGTCAAGCAGCATCGTGTAAGGACCAATTGCTGGCTTGCAGCATTTAAAATGTAGTCTTCACAAAGCCAAAAAAAAAGACATTGCTAGATTTAATAATCTACTGCAATGATTCAAGTTGGAGCTCATAGCAAAACAGAAATTATGTCAAAATCATTTCCAAAAACATGAAACATAAGACATGCTGAAAATTGAATTTTAAAATTACAAGGCATTCTGGCACATACCTATCTTAACAGAAAATGTGAAAAGGAGTGAAATCAAAGAGATTTCAGTCAAAGAAGACGGCATGCAACATTGTATAAAACACACAATGATATGATCACATTTAATGACAGTGAAAAGAGGCAAACAGATAGAATAATGAAGGCTGGGAGGGAGTATTCAAAGACGATAATCTGAAAAAGCTCACATATTAAGAAGATTGTCAGATGCAGTAATCGGCAGAGGAAATCACATGAATAAAGTGTTTCTCAGAGCTACTAACAAAGAATTGCTCAGTGCTCTCCCACCTTCAACTAAATAATGAAGAACTAGGTCTCAGGTTGAAAAGCACAAGATCACAAAATCACAAGATAAATATGATGAGCAAGAGTACTTTCTATGCTTTAGCCCATCCAGAAACACTCAACTGTCTATAAAATAAATTGATATTTTCAGCATCATGACATTTGTTCTGTTACTCTTTCTTGAACAGCTTGCATGCTCCTAAAAAGCTTTTTCATAGTTTCTTCCTTTCAAGGTTGAAGCGTCTAAATTGTTTATTATAATCTATAGCCCAAATTTCCAGGATCAATGGTATGACTCATCATTTTTGCTGCCTTCTGATTTGAATGGCTTGAATTTTGTCGTCATCATGTCAGCAAAACTGTCAGTGTGCACAATCATTACATCATCAAAACTGACAACGTCTGTGGAATTCCACACAAAGGAAATCAAGACAATTTTCTCAGTGATACAAGATTTGCACAATTGAGTCCCATCTCATCTGAAATTGCTAAACAATCTATGAAAACTACTATTCTTACAATGTTAGACTTGTTGCAAAAAGTCTTGAAAAATTGCACCTTGTTGAGTAAGATTTAATCTGAGTTCTGAACAGCATGCATAATTCCTCTGACACTGAGAAGCTAGTTTCATACTGATGCAATGTAATATGATAAAAAGTTTACTCTCTTTTTGTGTTAGAGCTTGTTTATTGCATGTTGTCTCCAGTTTAATCCAATCATTATCCTTTATTTTAATATCTGAAAACATAAAACCATAATGAAGGATTACTGGTGTTTTAAACTTGCTGATTGGCTGTCTATGAAAATATCTCAATCTGATTGGCTGTTCATCTAGTTTTCTGATGTCACACTTGCTATTTGTCTGGAAATCTTAATGATTTGGCAATCGAATAAACGATCATTAAGCAAGCAGTAATTAGTGTGCACACAGGCTGATAGACCTTTGTGGTGATTCCCTTTGCAATCAACAGTATGTGCAGTTGCTTTGTTGTTGACTGCAAAATCCAGTACGATGTTTCTACTGTGATTCATTCAATAAAGTTGTACATGTTACTCAAGGTATGTTCTGACTGGAGAAGTACACAGTTCTAGTTTGAAAAAATATCCTCCAACTTATTTTATAACTTTGTTGATTAATGCACTGAGTGACTCGAATGTTGGGTTTACTAACATTGTAAGATCTCTTTCAACTGAATGTTAATGTAATTCAAAAAGAGGCCACATGTGGCTCTCTTTTTTATCCAATATGAAGTAGTTTGCAATTATCCATATTGAATTCCATCTGTCATTTTGTTGTCCAGTTACAGATTTTATTTGATTCTTGTGGTGAATCCTTGAATGCCTATCCAATCTGACAGCTGCTTCTGCAGGCACCAATCCTCCCATTACTTTAGTTTTATTAGCATTCAGTTTCTGAATACAAAGTCTTTGGCTCTAAATTAGAAAACATAGAGGTCCCTGCATTGATCCTGATACAATAATTCAGTTCCTCACCCCCAGAACACACTTTATTTCCATAATAATGTCCTGCTGCTGCCTTTCACTTTAGTCTTTCAAGTCCAGGTTTCATCAGTCACAGTGTCATTATCAGACCATCTATAGTATTTGAAAGCAAACAGTATTACATAAAATAAAATTTAAAAACATTCAAATTTAAAGTTTTGCGACTGATCTACTGAACAAAGGGCTAAGAAAGCACTTCTCCATTAGTTTTGTCATCAAAGATAAAAGATACATCTCCCTGTGAGGCAACCAGAAGACTATTGTACTTGATAGCACTTAAAGTTCTGAAATTGATTGGTGCAGTGGTAACATTATTGCAGTTCTCCCCAGCCAGCTTATTGTCTTTATTTGTTGATGTCCTCTGCCCTCCAGTTACCTTTTTTTGTCTCAGCATGTTCATTCATTCAAAATTATATTCTAAGTGGGTTAGAAGAACAATACTATCAATACCTTCTTTTAAAGTGAAAACTGAAATAAATGGAAGTTAGTATAAAAGCTTCCTTCAACATTCTCTCCAAGATACAGCCACAGCAAATGACAAATTGTTTCCTTGAGAGCAAATACTTCAAAAACATCATCTCCATTCCTTAGTTATGAGCAGCAGAAATGTAAGAAATTGGGATCATTTCTATTCATCCTTTAGTTCCCGTATTGCTCCAAAAGGGTATTCACATATACACCTGCAAGCTTGTGTTGAATCATGCCCAATGTAATTTTGGTGATGGTGTCAACACAGGGTCAGAGTAAGACTGTGCCAGAGAGTTTCAGAGCAGGCAAAGTAAGATGTTAATCGGTGTAAAAATCTAATTTGTTGCCAGTATTGCCATTTGGAGCTCAACATTTCAGCTCGAGGCTCTTTAAGGGTCCCAGCTGAAATTATATTCAATTATAAAAGAGCCACCAGTTCCGTCCTCTGCAATAGAACATAGAATACAGAATGTTACAGCACAGTGCAGGACCTTCGGCCTTCAATGTTGAGCCGACCTGTGAAAATAATCTGATGCCCATCAGATTATGAACCACTGTTCCGTTATTATCCATATGTGTGTCCAATGTCCATTTAAATGCCCTTAACGTCGGTGAGTCTACTACAGTTGCAGGTAGGCCGTTCCATGCCTCTACTACTCTCTGAGTGAAGAAACTATCCCTAATATCTGTCGGAAATCTATCACCCCTCAATTTAAAGCTATGTCTCCTCATGTTATCCTTCAACATCTGAAGAAAACGGCTCTCACTGTCCACCCTATCTAACTCTCTGACTATCTTTTATGTTTCGATTAAGTCACCT
>NC_057716.1:80081095-80091351 GCF_004010195.1 Chiloscyllium plagiosum | reverse complement strand
AGTGAGAGAAAGAGAGACAAACAAGAAATAAGAGGTACCAGAAATAGTGCTCCTCTCTCAGTTTATGAAATCAGCTTTGATTAGCTTCAATTTTAACCATACATTGTACAGCAGTTAGATTGGAGTTGAAACTTATCTGCCATAGTCTGGACTACAGAAGAACAGCAGACAACAAAAGAAAAGCTGAAAGCCAATGGGTTCACTGAATGCAGGTTAGTCTCTTATTATGTAATCATGGCATGTACTAACATTTCAATACAAAGTCAATGCATGGGATGAATAGTAGATTTCCTGCTTGACCAAACTTGCCAGAAACAATGAAGTTCATGAACTCGGCTGAGTTTAGTGAAATAGGTCTACTCTTCTGCATTGATGTTCATGGAGAATCTGGGCTCAGCTAGATCTGGCCATTCCCTCTGCACCTCAGCAGCTCTTAATTGTGAGCTCATTGTGGTTTGCTGTCTCTTCAATGGTGTTCACTAACTTATAAGACCACCTGATAATGACATCAGATATGCTTCCAATATGGCAAATGGATCTTCTGAATGGCTATTAACCTGATATGTTAACTCTTTCTCTCTCCTCAGGTAGTGCCCTAAACTGTTAGGCCAATTCTGCATTTCCACTTTTTATTTCAGGTATCAGGTACCCAATGTGACTTCAAGGGTCTAATAGTGAATAATTTCTCAGAATAGAAATGTGCATCCAGTAGCTGAACATTGTTCCTGTAGAATTGTGAAGGATGGGGCAATGTAAGCAACAACAGCATTTTGTTGTTTCAAAAGTTTTCTGGAGTGGAAGAATGTAATAGTATCTCAAGTAAATGTAGCAACATTGCTGCATTTAATTGCGCTAAAATAAATGAGATTTAGGAGGCACTTATTCATCAAAAATAATTGTATCAGTGAGTAAAGTGAAATCAGTTCAATTACAATTCAGTTCCATTGATAGAGTATTTGCTTTCAGGTTATTTTCAGATTCTATTTGTTCATCAAGTTAACCTCTACAACAATTCATTGTTATTATTCCAAGGTGATATGATTTATTTATAGCAATTCCTGAGAATAAACTTCAAGTATCACAAATCAAATCTTCACATTGACAGTGAAATGACTTAGAATCAGTGCAGTTATTCCAATTCAGTTTGAAACAGATTTTACATACTAATCATGTAGCATTTTACTGGTTAAGTCAAGCAGTAATTCAATGTGGGCATTACTTGCTTTCAATTATGCCATGAGGAGGAATTGTATCTTACCGACTAAGTTAGCCATTTGTTCAACCAAGCACTCATCTGCTAAAGCCCAAGGAAAGGCACCAACAAAATGCCCATGAACACCTCTGCAATATAAATAAAATATTGTTAAAATTAACATGCAACATTAGTGCAAGTTCATAATTTCACAGTGTCCCAAAACAAATATAATTACTATTGTTTTGTAGGCAAATGCCATAACCAGTTTACAAGTGCAAAAATCTAACTGTAAAACAAAAGGAATGTTAGCTGTGGAAGCACATCCAAAGTTGGGTTGTCATGAATTTAGCCAGCATTGGGCTTGCTGGGTTCCAAAAAATGTTAGCATCCATACGAAACAGTGATCCTTAAAGGAATTGCTATATGCTACAAAAGACGGTGCTTACAATATGAATTACCTGGGCGAGCTTCTCTTGGTTTCACATTTGAAATGATGGACCACAGCTTGTCAATCCTTTACTCAACTCTCTCCACTAAAATCATTCCTCCCACAACTCTCCAGTCAATCTTCCTCCATCTTGTTGTGCTGAGCACTTCAGCTCCTGGATAGATTTCATCCTGATAGATTTCAAAGTTCTCGTCCTTGTTTGCAGATGACACAAAGATATCTTCTTATCTATGTAAATGTATCCAGCTCTGTGACCCTCCTTGTTAGCTTGTTACCTGAGCTTCTCCAATATTCATTTTGAGAACATCCACTAATTTTAATTCCTTCCCCTTTGTTGACCAAGTCTTCTGCTCCCACAATTCCACTCTTAGACCACCCTGCCTCTCTATCTTTTTCTTCATTAAACATAGTTTTCTCTTTGAAAAGAAAAGAAAGCTTTTTGCCATGTGGTTTAATTTCTCTTGCCGGAGATTGGTCTCAAATTTTCTTTAAAACTGCTGCTGTTAAGTGCCTACTTTAAAGATGCTTTAAAGTTGCAAATTGTTATGATCAGTGAAAGTACCAAACAGTAAAGACTTTACAAACACAAACCATAGAGTATAGTATTCATCAAAGATTGCTTTACTTACGATTTGGCCCAGTTATCTAGTTCTTCATTTACATAAATCTTTGTTTTCTTTGGCTGCAACCCAAGGGAGTTTCCACTGAAATAAATACTGTCATCCTCTGACTTTACCAAAGTTTGGTCAACTTGAAAAAATAAAAGAGAAATGTTAATAACAACCAAGCAGCTGGACTTGAAACATTAACTCTGTTTACTCTCTTCAGATGCTGCTACACCCTGCTGAGTTTCTGCAGCAATTTCTGATTTTGTTTAAGTACTTGTTGCCTAACACATTGGCCTACTTGCAGTATAAACAAGCAGCAATTCATGGAGCAAATGGAGCCTACTTCTATGAATGGCTAGAGACAAATAAAAAAATGCATCTCTATCAAAGTATTGAAGGCTGTTCCTGTTGTTGATTCATGGCAGATATAAAGAGGTCACATTTTTATTTCTATAAACATCATTCTATCCAAATCAGGCACAGTTTGTAGAACTAACATGGTGATTTGATGAGAATTTCTATTGTTCTGCTAACTATATTCCCAAAAACACTTCACATAATTATTTAGATGAGAAAGTAATGCACATTTACTCTGAATAATTGCCGACAATGACTGATTCGAATTTACAGCGACATTTTAAAGTAGATGAGCAGGGGTTATTATGTCAGAAGACATAAAGCATACTGGAGGCTTTTAAACAGTTTGTTTCCTTCAGTAACCTTGAATGACAGCATCAATTCACATAGTTGACTCTGGCAGCATGTGGAATTCTGTGGAATGAAAGAGATGCTCTAAAGAAGGAAGACTAGACCTGAGACATTAATTCTGCTTTCTCTCCACAGGTGCTGCCAGAACTGCTGAGTTTTTCCAGCAATTTCTAATCTTGGTAGAACGGCTGATTTGGCTTACCTGTCTGCCTCCGTGTCATAACACCAGCACGCTGGAAAATGGGAGATTGCATATTAATGAGGAGAGTTTAAGTGATAAGGAAGATGATGATGACTGATAATCCCCATTAATAGTTCTCTGTCACTAAACAGAATCTCTTCTTGCCTTCCAGAACTTAGTTGGAAAACTTGGCTTTTGGGTTTTGATGTCATGAATGGTTTTGCTGGATATCTCATCTAATTTTCCTAAATTTCCCCTGATACTCTACATTGTTCTAGTCCTGGGAATATTCCATCCTGAGATCTTACTCTATTTTCCATACTGTTTGCTCATGAACAATGCCCCATCTAATTTCAACCACGAGAGGTCTAATATTCATTCACAGCATTTGCATCCTTCAGGTCCTACATTCCATTATTTGAAAACATTTTCTTTAAAAAAATCAGCATGTGGACACTCTGAACTTACATAGCTATGAGGATTGCAAACAAATGCTAGATTACAAGCTACATGTATATAGTTAACATTGTTTCATTGCTTTCTTCAATTATAAATCATCATGTCAGCTAAATCAATACTGTTGTGAAATCAATATCATTAAACTTGTTTTTTGAACTGCAGTGTTGCGATATTTACCTCAATATTTCTATACATATCAATTATTCTGATATCACCAGACCTACCGGCACAATCATTTTATTTGTACCTCCCTTATATTAAAATAGGCCATAAATTGTGTTGATTGGCTTAGGGTTTCATCTTTCTTCTCCTGGTAAGAACTTTCAGTTGTGTTCTCCATCCTCATATTTAATCACTTAACAATAGCAATTGTACAGCAAAAGATAGATGTAAATTGTTTGACTGAGATGAAGTTACAATACCCTCTACTTGTTATCTGTGACCTGTATATCCTTGTAAACATTGAAAATATCTATTTTATAACTAACAGCATGATATTTCATTAAGAAGTCCCTAAATACAAGATCAGTCATTTTGACTTTGAGCATAAACATTCACAGAGATTTATCAACGGCAGCTTATTCAATTTCATTTGTTTCCCGCTGTCCCCTTCAGAATAGGCATACTCCACCATTGTGTACAACAGTTGAGAATCCAAAATGGTCATGGTGTCTGCCCTCTATGTCTCAAAGCACTACCAGTAAATTATGTTGATCACTAGGATGTCCAGTACAATTAATTAATATTAATCTGGATAAACTGCAGAATTGGGCTGAGAGGTGTCAAATGGAGTTCAATGCAGCTAAATGTGAGGTGATGCATTTTGGGAAGAATAACAGGAAGGCAGAGTACTGGGTCAATGGAAAGATTCTTGGTAGTGCAGATGTGCAGAGGGATCTTGGAGTCCATGTACATAGATCCCTGAAAGTTGCCACCCAGGTGGATAGTTCTGTTAAGAAGGCATATGGTATGTTAGGTTTCATTTGTCGAGCGATTAAGTTCTGGAGCCCCAATATCATGCTGCAACTATACAAAACGTTGGTGCAGCCACACTTGAAATATTATGTACAGTTCTGGTCCCCATATTTCGGGCAGGATGTGGAAGCATTGGGAAAGGTGCAGAGGAGATTTACCAGGATGTTGCCTGATCTGGAGGGAAGGTCTTATGAGGAAAGGCTGAGAGACTTGGGTCTGTTCTCAAACCCAAGAAGAAGGCTAAGAGGGGGTTTGATAGAGACATACAAGATGATCAGAGGATTAGATAGGGTCGACAGTGAAAGTCTTTTCCCTAGGATGATGACGTCAGCTTGTATGAGGGGCATAACTACAAGTATATATGTGATAACACATTTGACATGAGTGGCCTTAAGCTAAGGCAGAGAGGAAAATCAGCTATGTGCCTACTCCCCAAAGAACAAAGTCATTAACAAGTACTGTTGCAGATGATGAGCATTTCAACAGGGCAGACAGTAGTAGGAGGTAGATTGATATGCACCACCAAATACTTAATGCTTTTACAGGCCTGCTTTTAAAATCAGGGAACATGGAGATGATTTAAATCAAATTTGCACAGAATTATTCACAGAGGCTGAAGTTCATTTCTTCAAATACGCAAGTAGTAATCAATATCCAGTGCTTAATTCCTACCCTGAACCAAGTAGATTGGAGTGGGGTGCACCTTCCTGCTGTGCCTTCTCTTCAGATTCTTAAACACTCAATTAACACCCAGATAAAGTTCACTTAGGGTGTCATCCTGACTAGGCTGCAATTTTCTCAGCTCCAGGCAGGGCAAATTAACCTACAGAACTATAGAATTACAGAAACTACAGAACTGGTAAAACTGTGCAGGCTACGTATCAGTAGAGGGAGGAGAGGAAATCCCTTGATCTGCATTAATTGGTGCATGATTGAAGATAAAGATATTGAACAGAAGGATGGTTACATTTGAAGCTAACCTTTTTAAGTAATGCCCAAGGTCCCTGAATAATGAACATGGTTGAGACTCTAATTGTAGATCACCCCATGGCAAGATGCATCCTCTCAAAATCTATCTTGTCAAGTCCCCTCAGAAACTTGTATGTTTCAAAAAGAGCACTCACCCCTTCTAAACTCCAAATCTGTTCAAACTTTCAATATATACCTCCTTCATTCCAAAAATCAACGCTGTGAACCTTTTCAGAACTGTTTCAATGACATCATTTACATAAATGATTTGGATGTAAGCATAAGAGGTACAGTTAGTAAGTTTGCAGATGACATCAAAATTGGAGGTGTAGTGGACAGCGAAGAGGGTTACCTCAGATTACAACAGGAACTTGTTCAGATGGGCCAATAAGCTGAGATGTGGCAGATGGAGTTTAATTTAGATAAATGCGAGGTGCTGCATTTTGTGAAAACAAATCTTAGCAGGACTTATACACTTAATGGTAAGGTCCTAGAGAGTGTTGCTGAACAAAGGGACCTTGGAGTGCAGGTTCATAGCTCCTTGAAAGTGGAGTTGCAGGTAGATAGGATAGTGAAGATGACGCTTGGTATGCTTTCCTTTATTGGTCAGAGAATTGGGTACAAGAGTTGGGAGGTCATGTTGTGGCTATACAGGACATTGGTTAGGCCACTGTTGGAATATTGTGTGCAATTCTGGTCTCCTTCCTATCAGAAAAATGTTGTGACACTTGAAAGCGACCGGAAAGATTTACAAGGATGTTTGCCAGGATTGGAGGAATTGAGCTATTGGGAGAGGTTGAGTAGGCTGGGGCTGTTTTCCCTGGTGTGTTGGAGGCTAGGGGGTGACCTTATAGAGGTTTATAAAATCATGAGGGGCATAGATAGGATAAATAGGCAAAGTCTTTTTCCTGGGTTTGGGGAGTCCAGAACTAGAGGGGATAGATTTAGGGTGAGAGGGAAAGATATAAAAGACACCTAAGGGATAACATTTTCACTCAGAGGGTGGTACATGTATGGAATGAGCTGCCAGAGGAAGTGGTGGAGGCTGGTGCAATTGTAACATTTAAAAGGCATCTAGATGGGTATAGGAATAGGAAGGGTTTGGAGGGATACGGGTCGGGTGCTGGCAGGTGGGACTAGATTGGGTTGGGATGTCTGGTCGGCATGGATGAGTTAGACTGAAGAGTTTGTTTCCATGCTGTGTATCTCTATGATTCCATGATTCTATGAGTATAGCCCTTCCTAGGTAAAGTGACCAAAGCTTCACACAATACTTCAGATGGCATTTTAGCAATGCCCACTCTGGCTGTAGGCAAGACATCCATATTTTTATAGCCCATGAAGGTCGACATTCTATTTGCTTTCTGAATTACTTGCTGCACCTGCATGCTAACTGTACTAAACATACAAGGATATCACGATGCCTGTATATTGCAGCAGACTGTGATCTCTTTCCATTTAAATTGTATTCTGCTTCTCTACTTCTCTCCCAAAGCAGACAACCTCACATTTTCTCACCTTATAATCTATCTGACTGCATTTTTGATCACGCACTTCAAGTTTCTGTGTCCCTTTCTTGCCGCGACGTGTATTCCTCACAACTTGCTTTCTTAGTCTTCTTTGTATTGACCGCAAATATGATTACAATAGTCTTGTCCCTTTGTCAAAGTCATTCATATGGATTAGAACTAGCTGATCCTGACAGCACTTTACTCATTACAGTTTACCAACTTGCAAAAGACACATTTATCCGGTCTCTGTTTCCTGTTCATTAGATAATATTCTATTATAGACAATAGACAATAGACAATAGGTGCAGGAGTAGGCCATTCTGCCCTTCGAGCCTGCACCACCATTCAATATGATCATGGCTGATCATCCTTAATCAGTATCCTGTTCCTGCCTTATCTCCATAACCCTTGATTCCACTATCCTTGAGAGCTCTATCCAACTCTTTCTTAAATGAATCCAGAGACTGGGCCTCCACTGCACTCTGCAGCAGAGTATTCCACACAGCCACCACTCTCTGGGTGAAGAAGTTTTTCCTCATCTCTGTCCTAAATGGTCTACCCCGTATTTTTAAGCTGTGTCCTCTGGTTCGGCACTCACCCATCAGAGGGTCCAATCCTTTAATAATCTTATATGTCTCAATCAGATCCCCTCTCAGTCCTCAAAACTCAAGGGTATACAAGTCCAGTTGCTCCAGTCTTTCAGCGTAAGGTAGTCCCGCCATTCCAGGAATTGACCTCGTGAGCCTACGTTGCACTCCCTCAATAGCCAGAATGTCTTTCCTCAAATTTGGAGACCAGAACTGCACACAATACACCAGGTATGGTCTCACCAGGGCCCTGTACAGCTGCAGAAGAACCTCTTGGCTTCTATACTCAATCCCTCTTGTTATGAAGGCCAGCATGTTATTAGCCTTCTTCACTACCTGCTGTACCTGCATGCTTACCTTCATTGACTGGTGTACAAGAACACCCAGATCTCTTTGTACTGCCCCTTTACCTAAATTGATTCCATTTAGGTAGTAATCTGCCTTCCTGTTCTTGCCACCAAAGTGGATAACCATACATTTATCCACATTAAATTGCATCTGCCATGCACCTGACCACTCACTTAACCTGTCCAGGTCACCCTGTAATCTGCTAACATCCTCCTCACATTTCACCCTGCCACCCAGCTTAGTATCATCAGCAAATTTACTAATGTTATTCATGTTCATATATTACAATAAAACCATGAGCTCTTGTTTAGCAACCTCTTTCATAGCTCTTTGTTGAAGGTTTTGAAGATGCCTTTTGAAAATCCAATTACTTATATTGCTGGTTTTATTTATTTATCCACTCTGTCCGATACACCTTCAAAGAAATTTAGTAATTTTGTCAAAATGGTCTCCCTTTCAGAAAATCATGTTGCTTCTACTTAACTATTTTATGATGTTCTAAATGCCCTGCTACCCATACTTAATAACAGGTTCCAGCAACTACCCAATGATAGCTGTTAAATTCCAGGTTCTTTTGTTTTTTTGTTTTCTGTCTCCCTCCTTATGTGGTTTTCTCATTTCGGGGACTTTCACAATGTTCGGGGAATTTTGGAAGATGACAATCAATGCTGCTACTAACTCTGCAACAACTTTGCAAGATGCAGGCCATCAAGTCAAAGGTACTTGTTAACCATGCGTGCCATTAATTTCAAAGCATTTTTTTCTCGAGATATCGTGACTGTTTTAAGCTCATGTCTCCCTTTCACTCCTGTATTTTGTAATTTCCATGTCTTCTATTGTGATGACAGATACAAAATCATTTGTGTTTTGCCATTTCTTTATTTCCAGCTATTAATTCCTCCCTGAGCAATTCACGTCTCTTCTTTCCAAAGCCTTCCACCATCGACAAGACATAAGTCAGGAATGTAATGGAATACTCCCCACTTGCCTGGATACACATAACTCCAACAGTCTAAGAAACTTGACACCATCCTGAACAAAGCGGCTCACTTGATTTGAACCGCATCCACAAACATCTATTCCCTCCACCACTGAAAGTAGTCTGTGCTGTCTATAAGATGCATTGCAGAAATTGCAGAAATTCACCAAAGATCCTTAGATGGAACCTTCCAAACTAACAATCACGTCCATTTAGAAGGTGAAACACTCATGGCTTTATGGAAAGAGAACTTTGTACAAAGGTCTTGACTGAATTTCCATTATGCCTTGAAAGAATCGAGCAGGTTTAATGGAGAAACCATTGGCTTGGTTAAGACTCGTTGAAACACTTTTTGCAATCACAGCGATTTTTCAGACAGTGTTATCAGTGACGCTCAGCCATCTCTGTGTGAACTGTGTTAACAAACCTTTCAAGTTAATGAGTTTTGAATACTTTAGGTAAGCTACGCTGCACTGACATTCTAACAAATGAGTCCATTACAATATGAAGGGTAAGGAATTATTCACTGTTCAAATGCAAACTCAAATCCTTAGCACTCTTGACGGAAGGAAGCTCAAAGAAGATTGACGTTGCCACGGTGAACATTTCCATGCTTAAAATATTAATTGAGCTAGAAGCCATTCTCAGAATAAATTTGTGTTCCTCTCTACAACTGAAGTACAAAAGAAACTTAATGAAGCTTCCATATTGCAACTAGTTGGAAAGGATGACTTAGTCACTCGGGGACCAACCAAAGGGAAGTATATTACTTATGAGTGATTACAGATATTGTACTTACTTCATGTTTCAACAGTTAGTACCAAATAGTCATGTACTGCAGAGTGTTTGAGTTATATGTTTTGGGTGAACCTATTACAAATCAGAATTATTAAGTCAGAAGTTGAATACTCCCCACTATTTCCAGCAATTCTCAAGTCAGAACCTGTGTACGTAGATGCAAAAGTTCTGGACAGTACAAGTAAAAAATCTCTGCTCACCCAATGACATAAAACAGGTTATTTTAAAATTCAAAATTCATTTTAAGCTGAACTGAAAAGTCTGTTCTTAAAAATGTATTGCTGGAAAAGCGCAGCAGGTCAGGCAGCATCAAAGGAACAAGAGAATCGATGTTTCGGGCATAAGCCCTTCTTTCGGAATGAGAGGGTGTGGCAAGCAGGCTAAGATAAAAGGTAGGGAGGAGGGTCTTGGGGGAGGGGCGCTGGGAATACGATAGGTGGAAGAAGGTTAAGGTGAGGGTGATAGGCCGGAGAGGGGGTGGGGGCGGAGA
>NC_057716.1:80025197-80080828 GCF_004010195.1 Chiloscyllium plagiosum | reverse complement strand
TTCCTGACCTCTCCACCCCCACCCCCTTTCCGGCCTATCACCCTCACCTTAACCTCCTTCCACCTATCGTATTCCCAGCGCCTCTCCCCCAAGACCCTCCTCCTTACCTTTTATCTTAGCCTGCCTGGCACACCCTCCTCATTCCTGAAGAAGGGCTTATGCCCGAAACGTCGATTCTCCTGTTCCTTTGATGCTGCCTGATCTGCTGCGCTTTTTCAGCAACACATTTTTAAGCTCTGATCTCCAGCATCTGCAGTCCTCCTCCTTGAAAAGTCTGTTCTGCAAATATGATGTTCACTTGATAATTTAGGATAAGCTTATAGATGTGTTCAAATCAACATGTTCAGAGATGTTACTGCACGCTTCTTGAGCAGCTGGGAATTGAATCTAAGACTTCAGGTCCAGATGTAGAGACACTATCACTGTGCTACAAGAGTTAGTTATATGAGCTAGCAAGGTACTTGCCTCTTAATATAACAAATATGTGACAATGATATTAAAAAGGAGATAGTTAAGCAAATTAAAAAGTTTCAAATGATATTCTAGATTTAAGAAAGTTAAAAATCATACAACACCAGGTTATAGTCCAACAGGTTTAATTGGAAGCACTAGCTTTCAGAGCGTCGCTCCTTCATCAGGTGGTTGTGGAGGATAAGATCATGATCACAGAATTTATAGCTAAAGGAGTCCAGTGTTATGGAGATGTGATACAGTAAACACTTTAGATTAAAATTTTCATCTCTTAGAATGGGATATGCTGGTTTCTGTTCTTTGATATATAAATCCCAGCACTTCTTTTAAATTACATTCTCAAGATAGCTCAGCTTTTCTAACAATGGATGTGAAGTCTGTCTGTGTCCCAATGTTGAGTCAGACTGACAAGCCCTCTGCACAGTTTCACAGAGTGTTACATGGATTCTTGCTGTTTTTGAGCAAAATGAAATGTAATTCTGCAAAAACAAATTCACCCCATAAACCTAAATGTGTGCGTGTGTAGGAGTGACAGAGTGAGTGTGCATGTGAGCGTGTGCGTATGGGTGTGAGTGTGTGTGTGTGAGCTTGGTTAAGTGGGTGTGTGTGTGAGTGTGATGGGGTATGTAGCTGTGAGAGGGTATGTGTGGGTGTGAGTGCAGGGGGTATCTGTGTATGCATATGAGAGAGAGTCTGCATTGGTGTGTGAGTATATAGGAGTTGTGAATGCATGGAATGCATTGCCAGCAGTAGTGGTGGAAGCACGGTCAATAGAGACATTGAGGTGACTGCTGGACATGCACATGGACAGCAGTGAATTGAGGGGTGCGTAGTTTAGGTTATTTTATTTTACGTTAGGATTAATCCTCGGCACAACATTGTGGGCCAAAGGGCCTGTTTAATGCTGTTCTTTTCTATGTTCTTGTGTGTGTGTGTGTGTATCATGCAGTGGGGTCTTATGCACACTCACACTGTTCCTCCTACATACACACACATAGGTTTATGGGGTGAATTTGTTTTTGCAGAATTACTTTTTATTTTGCTCAAAAACGGCTTGAATCCATGTAACACTCTGTGAAACTGTGCAGAGGGCTTGTCAGTCTGACTCAACATTGGGACACAGACAGACTTCACATTTATTGTTAGAAAAGCTATCTTGAGAATGTAATTTAAAAGAAGTGCTGGGATTTACATATCAAAGAATATTCCTCATGTACACTTTCCAACCTTTCCCTGTCACCCTGATACAGGTAGACAACCCTTTATCCAAAATCCCGAAATCCGAAAAGCTCCAAAGTCTGAAGGTTTTTTTGGTGAAGTATTTTTCTCATAACTAAGGTTGGGCGTGCAAACAGTTAACCCAACTCCATACCCACTCGACACGTGTTACTCAGATGCGATGTGTGGGGGCATGGCTCAGCACTGGCAGGCCTCAATTTTGTTTCAGCGCCCATTTTACTCACAGTAAGTCTATTCTTTGGAAAGATTTTTTTAAAAATTCACCATCAAGCTGCCACTTATTCTGAAATTCGAAAAATTCTGAATTCTGAAAACTAGCTGGTCCCGAGCATTTCGGATAAAGGATTGTGCACTGAACCCCACTGATCAAGAATCCATTTATCTCAGCCTTAAATATACACAAGGCCTCTGCGCTCCAACTCTCTATGGCAAGGAGTTCCAAAGACTCTCAACCCTCTGAGAGAACAAATTTCTCCTCATCTCAGTTTTCAATTGGATGCCTTAATTCTGACGCTATGCCCTCTAGTTCCAGACTCTCCCATGAGGGAACATCTCTTCAGAATTTACTGTGAGAAACCCCTTAAGAATCCTATACATTTCAATCAGATCACAACTCAGTCTTCTAAATTCAAATAAGAAGTCTCCACATGTTTAACATTTGCTCATAAAGCGATCCCTCCATCATGGGGATTATCCGAATGAACTTTCTCTGAACTGTCTCCACTGAAATAATTTCTTTTCTCGAATAAGGAAAGCAAAACTGCTCATAGTACTCAAGATATAGTCTCACCAGCATCTTTTACAACCTCCCTGCTCTTATGCTCCAAACACCATGAAAAAAGGGTCAATGTTCCATTAGCCTTCCAGATGACATGCTGCAACTGTGTTTTGTGCACAAGTACCTCCAAGTCCCTTTATGTTGTAGCTTTCCACAGTTTTCCTCATTTAAATGATATTATTATTTTGCTCTCCCCTCCAAAATGAACAACTTTAAGTTTTTTTCACATTATACGCCATTTTGTCATCTTTGTCCCCACTTACTTAACCTATCAATATCTCTTGCAAGCTATTGTATCCTTCTTGTAAATTGCCTTTTCACCTCTTTTTGTGTTGTCTGAAAACTTGGCTACAGTACATTTACTTCTTTCCTCAAAGTCATGAATATATATTGTAAACAGTTATTGTTATAGCACTGACCCATGTCGAACTCCACTAGTCATGGGTCAGCAAGCTAAAAGATAAAGATCCTGGCAGTCAGAACCACATGAGGGGTGAAGAGCCAAATGTCATCAATATGCCTCCCTCACTCTCTCTCTCACACACATACACACACACAACTTGATTCGTTCTACCCTATTAGTTTTCCTCCTATAATGACAGAACTGCAGTTATGAAGGGAGATGAAAGTGGATGGCACAGCTGTTGGTTTTGGTGAAGGGGATTTATGTTCCAAGAAAGAGTTAACACATCTGGCAGCTGGGGTAAGTGACAGCAAGTGAGGGAAAATAGTCTAAGCAATAGTAAAAGAGGTAGAGCGGAAGCCTTAATGGGAGGTGGGTACAGTAACAGCGATACAGTGAGCATAAGGCATCAGAGAGCAGATGGCACTTACACTGCTGGAGTGGATTTCTCCAGACTGCTAAAAAACATACAGACTGGGGTGGCAAACTGGGACAGGGCTAACATGGTCTGGTCTAGATTAGAGTGGTGCTGGAAAAGCACAGCAGGTCAGGCAGCAACCGAGGAGCAGGAGAATCGACGTTTCGGGCAAAAGCCCTTCAACAGGAAACATGATCTGGTGTCATCGCATCCACTGCAGGAGCTGGGGAAAGGTATGTCCTGCCTTTGTATCATTCCATCCAACAGGGCCTCCAGGTCACTACCCATAAAGTGGGGCACTGATTTTTTCTTTTCAGTCATATTGGGGGTAAATGTCACGAACCATGCAGGATAACTCTCAACTAACAGTATGTGTCCATGTGCAAAGTGGCCTATTTAAGATTGGACTAGAGATGCTAATCCATTCCAGGATGTCCCAGCAGTCACAAATGGTTCTGGGTACAGCAAGTGAGAGAATGGGACTAGAATTGAACTCGAGGGATGTCATGGGAATAAGGTTGGCAATTATTAAGGCAGATTTGGTGATAAATGAGTGAGATCTTGTAGAGAGAAACCCTTCATGACAATCAACAAAATTGACATTTAGCCAAGAAAATGTAAGATTTAGCCCAAGGAGTTAAATGCTTGGTTCAAAGGTTGGTGTGGGCTAATGGATTTTGTTTCATGGATCACTCACAAGAGTAATGGGGTAGAAGGGAGGCGTACTCATGGACAAGCTTCACACAAACCATGTTGGAACCTGTGTCCTGACGACCTGAATAATGAGGGCTTTACTCAAATTAGAGGGGGCATAGTCTCTGGAAATGGGATATGTAGGCTTACAAAGTAAAAGGATTATGGCAACGTTACAAGCAGGCATCTAGATAATGTTGCTCAGACTGAGACAGGAAGGGCCAGAATGTACAGACATTTAAAAATAGTACAGAAAGTTAAAAGGAGAAAAATGGCAAAACAACAAAATGAATGGCTTTTTGTGCACAGAGTGTTTAGAACAAAATAAATAGATGAACAGCACAGATGGAGGTTAATGATCTAATATCATAAAGTCATTACAGAGTTATGGTTCCTGACATTCCTGACATGGTGACAAGCAGATCAAAGCTAGGAACAAACTTAAGGGTTTGTGACTTTCAAAAGGGCAGACAGGAAGGAAAGATAAATGAGGTAACTTTGTGTATGGGAGGGAATAAATGTAGCAACAAGATATGATCAGGAGATGTAGAATCCTATTTGGTGAAGTAATGGAAGAAGATGCTGGTGGAAGGAATCTACAGTCCTCACAGTGGACCAGGAGTTTTCAGAGGTGATGACTAACTACTTTGAATCAATTTTCATGGAAAAGAAATTAAGAGCATTGCAAAAATAATAAAACAAGAGGCACAGGTATTGTTATGTATTACTTCATTGGAAATGGAGTATAAAAACAGGAAGCTCTTGCTAAAACTATCCAAAGCAGTGGTCAGACCACACTTCGATACAGTGAACAGTTTTGGCCCTTTTTTCGAAGGAAAGATACAATGACATTGGAGGCAGTCCAGAAAAGTTTCACTCGCTTGATCATGGCTATGAATGAGGTTGGAAAGATTAAGCCAATGCCCATGGATTTAGAAGAATGAGGCATGACCATATTGAAACATATAGATTCAATTGCCTGAACAGGGTAAATGTGGAGAGCATGTTTTCCCTTTTTGGAGATTCTAGGGCCAGAGAGTATTATCTCAAGGAAAGGGATTGCTCATTTACAATCAAGAAGAGGAATTATTATCTCAGATAGCTGTGAATCTGTGGGATGTTTTACCGTTGAGAACTAGGATCCCTACAATGTGGAAGCAGGCCATTTGGCCCACTAAGTTCACATTAACCCTCCAAAGATCATCCCACCAACACCTACCCCACCACCCTATCCCTGTTACCTTACATTCTCCCTAAATGTCACATCTTTATATTGTGGGTGGAAACTAGATCACCCAGAGGAAATTCAACGCAGACACAGGGAGAACATGTGAATGCCACACCAGGCTGGTGTTGAAATCTGGCCTTAGTGCTGTGAGGCAGCATGCCATCCACTGAGCCACATGCCATTGTCAAGGCTAGGTCATTTAGAATACTCAAAGCTGAGATAGCCAGACTTTTAATCAGTGAATAAAGTTAGGGTTATGGTGAAGAGGCAGAAAAATAGACTTGGAAGTAATAGAGAATGGCTTTGAATCACAGGACAGTACAGAAGGAGGCCATTCAGTCCATCAAGTCTGAAAGAACAATACAGCTCATCGAACTCACCCATTTTTTCATTGCAGCCATAAAAATATTTTCTCTTTGATAATTATTCAGTACCATTTGAAGGTCGTGACCAAATGTACATTCCCTGCACTGAGTCAGTGTTTTCAAATCTTAACCATTCCCTGTATATAAAAGGCTTTCCTTATGTTACCATCTGGTTATCAGATCAGCAACCATCTCATTGAATAAGCAAACTCACTGGGCCAAATGGCCACTTCTGCTCCTACAACCACTGATCGTAAAACTCTAAAGTTTTATGTTTCTCGACTCAATATGAAATATCAGTACTCTGTTGCTATTAGAACATTAGAACTTACCAAAAGGGAGGTCTTTCATTTTGGGTATATGGAATTGGTCTCTAATATGTCGCAATTCATCTTCTTGATCCAAATGATTTGCAAGCTTCTCATCAGTAATGCTGCACCCTAAAATGGAGGCAATAGATTCTAACCTGCGAGCTGGGGAATTGTCAGAATGTCGGTCCATGGCTGAGAAGCTGCAATCACTCTAAAAGGGGAAGAAAAGAAATGGGTTACTCACATAAAGTAAATTGCAATTTAAAATGAAATGCTCTTTGTAATTTAAAGTCATTCGCACAAAACAGAAAGTGTTCATGCCTGTCTTCAAATGGCTTTCATGGTACTCCTGTATTATTCCGAGGAAACATGATGTGGCATGTCGGGATTGGATGCAAGGAAGACAAAACGACAAGAGCACCATAAAACATTTGTAGACAGAGAAACAGAATTAACATTTCCAGTTCATATCAGACTCAAAATTTTCACTCTGTTTCTCTCTCCACAGACAATGCCAGACCTGCTGAGTTTCTCCAGCATTCTATGTTTGTTATCAGTATTTAAACTGCGATTTAAAAAGTTCTTGTATATTCAGTGCATATATTATGCATTTCACTTTAAATAGAAACATTGACTAGTTAGAAGATAAATTGCTAATACCAGTTTAAGCTTACTTCTACAGAAATCTTGCTAGAAGATTTAATATCATTTTTAAATGTTGCATGAATCCCTTCACTTACACAATAATGACTGTCATACAGTTGTGGTTATGCTAGAGGCACTTGGTTCATTACAGCTGAAGAGCAAACATATCAAAATAACTGGACTCAAATATGTGAGATGTGAGTGAATATACTCTGCAGCATTATGGGTGTGGAATAAAAAGGTCCTAACAAATATTGCAGAAATCAGGGAGAAGGATTTCCAGTAGTTGCAGTCATAAATAGCACAAAGAAAAGTTGTTGTGTTTGTTGGAGGACAATCATCTCAGCCCAAGAGCTTCAGTAAAGCAGAGGTTCAGTGTCGTGTCCTAGGCTTAACCATCTTCAGCTGCTTCCTCAATGGCCTTCCCTCCATCATAATGTCAAAAGTGGGAATGTATATTAATGATTGCTTAGTGTTTCGTACTATTTGCAACTGCTCAGTTACTGAACTAGTCTGGGTTTTCATGCATAACAATCTAAAATCAAGGCTGAGAAACAAATAATATTTGCACCCAACAGGTGCAAACCAATTACTATATCCAACAAGAGAGAATCTCTCCTTGGTATCACCATTGCTGAATCCCCTGCTATGAACATTCCAGGGGTTACTTTCAAACAGAAATTGAATTGGATCTTCCATTGAAATACTGCAGCTTCAACAGCAGGCCAGGTGTTGGAAATTCTGCAGCTGCTAACTCATTTCCTAACTCTCCAAGCATGTCCATAATTCATTAGGCACAAGTAAGGAATGCGGTCTAATTTACTCCACTTCCTGGATTATTGTGGCTCTAGAGGTAACAACTAAAGAGGTTTGACACATAAAAACAAGTGAACAGAAGAAATAGGAGTAGGTACAGACCACTCAGCCACGCAAGACTGCTTTACCTTTCTGTAAGGTCATGGTTGATGTGCCCCTGGCCTTACCTCCTCTTTTGAGCCAATCCTCATAGCCCTCAATTCCTCAATCTTATTAAAATCGACCAAGCTCTTCTTTAGATACTTCTCATCATCTAACCTCCACAACATTTTGCAGTCAGGAATTCCAGACATTCTTTATCCTCTGAGAGAACAAATTCCATTCCATCTCAATTTTGAAAGAGTGCGTCATTATTTCAAGACTCCCCCACTAATGAAAACATCTCAACATTTACTTTATCAAGCACATTCAGAATCAAAGAATATTAGATCATTGGTTCACAGAGCAGTGTGATGCCAACAGCGTGGGTTTAATTTGCATCATTGGTTTGAGATTACCACAAAGAACTCTCCTTCTCAACCTCTTCCCTCGCTTGTCTGGTGGCCCTCAGGCTAAGTCACCACCAGTCACTTCTCTCTCTAATGAGAGAGCAGCACCTATGGTCCGGTAAGACTATGATGACACAGCAACAAAGGCTGAACCTGTTTAGATATTCTCAATAAAACAATCCCTTCATCCCAGGAAATAGCCTACAGAATCTCTGTTAAACTCCCTTCAGTGCCAATATATTCTTTCATAAATAGAGAATACAACTGGACACAATACACTCAGATGTGGCTTCCCCAATATCCTGTATAGCTGAATCAAGACTTTATTAGTTTTAAACGCCAACCTCATAATAATCAAGTCCAAAATTCCATTTACTTTCTTGATTACTTGATTTTTTTTATGTTTCATGCGCAACACCTAGATTCCTCTGTGCTGCAATTTTCTGAGTCACTCTTCATTTAAGTGATAGTCTGACTTTGATTCTTCCAACCAGTCAGGGTTAAATGTATGGAATTGGGTCTGGGTGGGTTAGTCTTCGAGAGTCAATGGGAACTTGTTGGACTAAATGGCTTGTTAACACACTGAAGGGAATCTGATCTAAAAAAAAATTAATACCAAAGTGCATGACCTCACACTTTCCAAAATTAAACTGTAACTGCCAAGATTTTGTCCACTTATTCATCCTATGTGTATCTTCTTGCAGATTTCTTATGTTCTCACCGTAATATATGCCCTCCTACATATTTTTGTGCCTTCATAAAATTTGAATACTGAACACTCTTCCTTCTCCAAGACATTAATAAAGATAGTTAATAATTGAAGATCTTGGATTAATCCTTGTGGCAGTTATGCCTTTCCAGTTTGAAAAAGGCCCATTAATCCTGACTCTCTATCTTCAGTGTGTTAACAAAGCCTCAAATCATGCTGTACATCATCCCCAATAAAGTGAGCTTCTATCATATGCAATAATCTTTTAATGTGGCAATTTATATCAACTGGAGTAGATTAGGATTACTTTCATTAGAAAGATGGAGGTTGACAGGGTCTACAAAATCATGAGAGGTGTAGACAGAGTGGATAGCAAGAAGCTTTTATCCCAGAGTGGGGGACTGAATTACTAGGTGTCACGAGTTCAAGGTGAGAGGGGAGAAGTTTAACGGAGATATGTATGGAAAGTTCTTTACGCAAAGGATGGTGGGTTTTTGGAATGCGTTGCCAGTGGAGGTGGTAGAGGTGGGCATGATAACATCATTTAAGATGTATCCAGACAGACACATGAATGGGCAGGGAGCAGAGCAATACAAATCCTTAGAAAATAGACGACAGATTTAGGTAGAGATTCTGGATCGGTGCAGGCTTGGAGGGCCAAAGGGCCTGTTCCTGTGCTGTAATTTTCTTTGCTCTTTGTTCATATCAAAAGTCTTCTGGAAATCCAAATACACAATATCTATGGGTTTCCGTTTATCATCCCTGTTTCACCTACCCTCAAAGATTTCTAGTAAATTTGTCAAACAATATCTCTCCTTCAAAAAACCATGTTCACTCTCTGATGTCAAGCTTTTCTAAATGTCCTGCTATGTTTTCTTAAGAATGGACTCCATCATTTTCCAACAACAGATGCTACATTAATTGGCCTATATTTTTCTACTTCCCATCTCTCTCCCTTCTTGAACAGGGGTGACACATTGGTAAGCTGGAATTCTAGAATATTTCAACCAATGCCTTCACTATCACTGCAACCACCTCCTTTAAAACCCTTGGATGCAGTCCCTCTGGTCCTGGCCATTTGTTTGCCTTTAGTTTAACTCAATTGTCAAATTTTGTATCCCACAACAGCTGGCTTATAGCTTTGGGATGTTTTTAGTATCCTCCACTAAAAACCGATGTAAAATATTATTTGAAAATAATCTGCCATCTCCCTGCTCCCTATTATGGATTCCTAGTTGCATCCTCCAAGGTCCCATATTAACTGTAGCTATGACTGTGCTGATTGTTTCTATATTTCTTGTCAGATTACTTTCACAATCAATATCCTTTTTTATTCTCTTTTTAGTGATCCTCTGCTGGCTCCTCAAACAATTGCCAATCCTCTGATCTACCATTAGTTTTTACCACTTGGTATTGCTTAGTTTTTAATTTAATATGTTCCTTGACTTCTTTTGTTAACCACATTCTTCTCATCAAGTCCTTCTTTTTCATCAGAATTTTTGTTTTACTGAACATTGTGAAACAACTGCTTAAATATCTGTCACTGCACATCTATTGACCTCCCTTCAGTCTATTTCCCTAGCTCACTTTATATTAATCTTTCATTATACCTCTGTTATGTCCTTATTTAAGTGGAGAGCACTAGTTTGAGATTAGAGTTGTTCTCCCTCAAATTGAATTTGATATTCTACCATCTTGCTATTGCTATCCCCGAGAGGATCGTTAACTATGAGATCTCTTGTTAATTCTGCCTCATTGTACATTGCTTAGATCCAAAATAGCCTATTTCTGGATGAGTTATTTAATGTAGGGCTGGAAGAAACAATCGTTGATGCACTCAACAAATTTGTCTTCCATGTTACACTTGCCCAACAGATTTGTCTCGTCAATATGCAGAGTAAAACCACCCATGACAATTATAGTCCCTTTCAGAGACACAGAAATCAACACACAGTAGTAGCAAGTAATCAGGAAAGCTAAAGGCATGTTGGCTGTTATCTCAGGGTTTGCAGTGTAAGAGAGGGAATTCTTACTGAAAACCTTACAAGGTGCTGGTGAAACCACATAGAGTCATAGAGATGTACAGCATAGAAACAGACCCTTTGGTCCAACTTGTCCATGCCGACCAGATATCCCAACCTAATCTCGTCCCATTTGGCAGCACTTGGCCCATATCCATCTCAACCCTTCACATTTACCTAAATTAGACTCCATCAGCCCATTGGCCCATCTGATCAAGATGCTGTTGTACTTTAAGGTAACCTTCTTCGTTGTCCACTGCACTTCTAATTTTGGTGTCAACTGCAAACTTACTAACTGTAGCTCCTATGTTCACATCAAATCATTTATATAAATAACACAAAGTAGTGGACTCAACACTAATCTGGTGGCACACCAGTGGTCACAGGCTTCCAGTCTGAAAAGCAAACCTCTACCATCACTCTCTGTCTTTCATCTTTGAGCCAGTTCTGTATCCAAATGGCTAGATCTCACTGTATTCCATGCGATCTAACCTTGCTAACCAGTTTACCATGAAGAACCTTGTCAAATGCTTTACTGACGTCCATGTTGATCACGTCTACTAATCTGCCTTCATCTTTTTTACTTCTTTGAAAAACTCAGTCAAGTTCATGAGACATGGTTTCCCATGCACAAAGCCATGCTGACTATACCTAATCAGTCCTTGCCTTTCCAAATACTTGTAAATCCTCTCCCTCAGGATTCCCTCCAACAACTTGCCCACCACCAATGTCAGGCTCACCGGTCTATAGTTCCCTGGCTTTTCCTTACAACCTTTCTTAAATAGTGGCACCACGTTAGCCAACCTCCAGTTTTCCGATACCTCACCTGTGACTATCAATGATATAAATATCTCAGGAAGGGGCCTAGAAATCACTTCTCTAACTTCCCACAGAGTTCTAGGGCACACCTGATCAGGTCATACAGTCAGAGAGTTCTCGAGATGTATAGCACGGAAACAGACCCTTCAGTCCAACCTGTCCATGCCGACCAGATATCCCAACCTAATCTAGTCCTACCTGTCAGCACCCGGCCCATATCCCTCCAAACCCTTCCTATTTTGATAACCATCCAGAAGCTTTTAAATGTTGCAATTGTACCAGCCTCAACCACTTCCTCTGGCAGCTCATTCTATACATGCACCACCTTCTGTGTGAAAAAGTTGCCCCTTAGGTCTCTTTTATATCTTTCCCCTCTCAGCCTAAACCTATGCCCTCTAGTTCTGGATCTCCCCATCTCAGGGAAAAGACTTTGTCTATTTATCCTATCCATGCCCCTCATGATTTTATAAACTTCTATAAGGTCAACCCTCAGCCTCCGAAGTTCTAGCGAAAACAGCCCCAGGGCTATTCAACCTCTTTCTGTAGCTCAAATCCTCCAACCCTGGCAACATCCTTGTAAATCTTTTCTGAACCCTTTCGAGTTTCACAACATCCTTCCTGGGGACGTATCCACTTTTATCCATTTTAAGACATCCAGCACCTCTCCTCTGTAATATGAACATTTTTTAAGATGTCACCAACTATTTAGCCACATCCTATTTCTTCAATGTCCTTTTCCACAGTAAATACTGACGCAAAATACTCGTTTAGTATCTCCCCCATCTCCTGTGGCTCCACACATAGGCCACCTTGCTGATTTTTGAGGGACCTATTCTCTCCCTAGTTACCCTTTTGTCCTTCATGTATTTATAAAAACCCTTTGGATTCTCCTTAACCCTATTTGCCAAAGCTATCTCATGTCTCCTTTTTCCCCTCTTGATTTCCCCCTTAGGTATACTCCTACTGCCTTGAAACTCTTCTAAGGATTCACTCGAACTATCCTGCCTATATCTGACATATGTTTCCTTCTTTTTATTAACCAATACCTCAATTTCTCTCGTCATCCAGCATTAAATATACTTACCAGCCTTTCCTCTCACCCTAAAAGGAATATACTTTCTCTGGATTCTCGTTGTCTCACTTCTGAAGACATCCATTTTCCAACCATCCCTTTACCAACATCTGCCATCAATCAGCTTTTGAAAGTTCTTGCCTAATACTGTCAAAATTAACCTTCTTCCAATTTAGAACTTCAACTTTTAGATATGGTATATCCTTTTCCATCACTATTTTAAATCTAATAGAATTAAATTTGGCCCCAAAGTGCTCCCCCACTGATACCTCAGTCACCTGCCCTGCCTTATTTCCCAAGAGTAGGTCAGGTTTTATGCCTTCTCTAGTAGGTACATCCACATACTGAATCAGAACATTTTCTTGTACACACTTAACAAATTCCTCTCCATCTAAACCCTTAACACTATGGCAGTTCCAGTCTACGTTTGGAGAGTCAAAATCCTCTACCATAACCATCTTATTATTCTTAAGGATAACTGAAATCTCCTTACACCATCTGGAATACTGTGAGAAATTTTGGCTCCCTTATCAAAGAAAGGTTCGTCATTGGAGACAGTTCAGAGAAGGTGTACTGGAATGATTCCCAGCATGGAAAGTTGTCCTTTGAGCAAAGATTAAACCAGTTGGGACTCTATTCACTGGAGTTCAGAAGAATGAGAGGAGATCTCATTGAAGCTTCTAGGTTTCTTAAAGGTTTAACAGAATAAATGCTGAGAGGATGTTTCTTCTCCTGTGAGAGGGACTAGTCTCAGAATTAAGGGATGCCAATTTAAAAGTGAGATGTGAAGGAAGGTCTTCTTTCAGAGAGTGTGAATCTTTGGAACCCCTTGCCACTGAGAGCTGTGGGGGCATAGTCCTTGTGTGCAGTTAATGCTGAAATGGAAAGATTCTTGATCAGTAGGGGAATGAAGGGTTACAAGGAAAGGGCAGGAAAGTGGACATGAGTCACATCGGATCATCCATCCTATTGAATGGCAGAGCAGGTTTAAGGGGTTATGTTGCCTGCTCCTCTTCCACTTCATATGATTTCATGGACCAATGTTGTCAAAGTTGCTGGGTTTACCCATCAACTTCTGCTTTTGTTTGTTTCAGATCTACACCTTCCACAGTTTTTTGTTTTATTTTACTGGTATCTGTGGGTACGTGTTGAGGTAGTGCATGAAGATCTGGCGCCTTTCCTCGGCCACACTTTTGACACAATGTAACCAACTGACAAAACATTGACCTTCCTTGTTGAGGGCTCATATATTGCCAAACACCAAGCTCTCAAGTAAATGAATTTCTGGGGTAGACAACTGCACATCTACGAGAGACCTTACTTTTCAGATATATACGACGTAGTGAAAGCTCATTGTCGTTGGCAGTCTTTTGAGTTGATAAAGGACATTGGAGCAGAACCTTAGGTTTTAACCATGGGTCTTCATGTGATTTTAAAGGTTGATTGTTGACTCCCAGGTCTTTGGGCATATGGGGCAGGATATCCCAGTTGGTAAAGGGGTTCAATGTACAAGCTTTGTTCTTTCTTTGCTTCTCTGTACTGCTTAGCCTCCCCATTAAGGCACTGTGACTGAGAGGCTAATAGAGCTGGATGGACGTGTTTTTGCCATTTTTAATAATTTGTAGCAAGGTCCCTAGCAAAGCAGTTGTGTTTCGAGGAGATCTTCAGAGTACAAAGACAGACAAAAGCAATCAATGGTAACCTGAAATGTTAGTAATCTATTTGTGATAATAAGACATAGAAATAGTGGACAGAAGGCAATTTCCCCCAGTTGGAGGGATCAATGACCAGGGGTGTCGATTTAAGATAAGAGGCAGGAGGTTAAGCTGGAACGTAAGGAAAAAGAAAATTCACTTAGAGGGTGGTGGTACCACTGCCTACAAGGGTCAGAGAGTCAGAAGCCTTCATGACATTGAAAAAGTGTTTAGATGAATACTTATGTGATAAGCCATGGAAAGATATGGGCCTAGTGCTGGAAAATGGGATCAGAATAGTTCGTTGAATGTTTTTGACTGGCATAGACTCAATGGGCCAAACAGCATTTATCTGTGCTGTAGATGTCGATGACTTTATGCCTCCAAGACTGACATGCTTTCTTTATTTCTGGATTTGTACTTACTTCTACGGTGATGCAATTCTTCAGAGGCCTACAGATGATTCCGACTTATGATTTTTCATTCCTTACTTCCCATCGAAACTGATTCCATGTCACAATTGATTGCACCTGTAAGACTACTCACCCCACACCAATATTACTGCCCATAATAACATTTCTTAAAAATGTGTTGCTGGAAAAGCGCAGCAGATCAGGCAGCATCAAAGGAACAGGAGAATCGACATTTCGGGCATAAACCCTTCTTCAGGAATCTGAAGAAGGGCTTATGCCCAAAACGTCGATTCGCCTGTTCCTTTGATGCTGCCTGACCTGCTGCGCTTTTCCAGCAACACATTTTTAAGCTCTGATCTCCAGCATCTGCAGTCCTCACTTTCTCCTAATAATAACATTTCCCCAACCTCAATCCAGAGTGTTCAATACCTTTTGAATATTTAGGTTCTAATCTTGGTTACACTTCAATCACATCTCCACACTACCTATTTGTGCAATGAACTCATCCTTTGTGTTAAAAATACTGTGTGCTTTCAGATAAAGAACCTTAAGCTTTGACTTTTTACCATTATTACTTGCTTTGGTTGTATTTTCTGCTGCACTATTCTGCTTATATTTTCTGACCCTTCCCGTCACACTTGGGTTATCATTCACCTCTTTACTATCCAACACCTTTGTTCTCTCATTTCTTAATATTTTCACAAAACTTCCTTCAAATAAACCCTCAATAACTCATTTGAAACCCTATCTAAAACCGAAGTCAAATGATTTACCAGGACGCTGGCCCCAGCATGGCTCAAATGGAACCCACTGAAATGGAACAGCTGTTCCTTTCCCCAGTATAGGTGCCATGTCCCATAAATTGGAGTGTATTTGTGCTAAACCAATGTTTGACCCTCACCTTCACCTCTCTAACCACATTCTCCAGAAATATGAACATGGCTCAAGTCGTCATCCTGAGATTGTAGTTCTAATTTTACAATTTACCCCTGACCTATGTTGTTAGTACTTATGGGAACCATTACAACTGGATCCTCGTTCTTCTCCAAATTAGTTTCCAGCCTAGAAGAGATGTCCTGAATCTTGGCATCAGATAGGCAACACAGTCTTCAGGACATTCAGTCTTTGCTGCAAAGAACAATGTCTATTTCCCATAACAGTGCTATGTCCCTTTACTATTATAATTCTCTTGTCTCCTCAACTTGAATGGCAATCTATACCATGGTGCTTAGTCAAATCACTCATCCTTCCAGTGATAGGTCAGAGTGAGCTCTGATCAATTCAAACCTTATTGCAGTCTATGCCTCGATCAACACCAGGAACAGTGGCTGAAGATCCTATAACTCTGAATTCTAGATCCCAATACGTGTCAAGAATGTGGTGCTGTAGAAGCACACTAGGCCAGGCAGCATCGAAGGAGCAGGAGAATCAACGTTCATTGGCGAAAATTCATTTCTCCTGCTCCTCAGATGCTGCCTGGCCTGCTGTGCTTCTCCAGTGCCACCCTCTTGACTCTGATCTCCAGCATCTGCAGTCCTCACTTTCTCCATCCCAATACTTGTGTCCCTTGTTCTTGAATACAAACCAAACTAATATTTGATTAGATTAGATTACTTACAGTGTGGAAACAGGCCCTTCGGCCCAACAAGTCCACATCGACCGTCCAAAGGGCAACCGACCCAGACCCATTCCCCTACATTTACCCCTTCACCTAACACTACGGGCAATTTAGCTTGGCCAATTCACCTAACCTGCACAGTTTTGGGCTGTGGGAGGAAACCGGAGCAACCGGAGGAAACCCATGCAGACACGGGGAGAATGTGAAAACTCCACATAGACAGTTGAGGCAGGAATTGAACCCGGGTCTCTGGCGCTGTGAGGCAGCAGTGCTAACCACTGTGCCACGGTGCCATCCATCTACAGGTCGTGACTTTCTCCTGAAATACTTTGCCCAGTAACTTTACCCCTCCCTGATACGCCATTGTGTTGAAAGTTTGGACTCTAATTCATTAACTCTGAGCCGGAGCTCCTTGTGCAGCCAACATTTGCTGCAGATGTGGTCATTGTGGATTGTAATTGCATGCAACAGCTCCCACAGACTCCAGCTGTAACACATCATCTACCTAGCAAGCTCTACTCTATTCAATTGATTATTTTGGATGTTGAAGGTTGAAAAGGTGATTTTTCTAACTATACTGTTCAGATGTAATATTGTCTCCTGTTATTAATTTATTAGCCAATCAAAAACAGCACAGATGAAATAACGACCAATCATCCACCTGTTTTTCTGTGATATCAAAAGTCAGTTTGCTGCCAGTTTGTATCTCCTGTCATTATTGCCCTTCCAACATAGTCTTCTAACACAGCTCTCTCAGTCTGCTTCACCGTGATACTGACCAGTCCCAAACACCACCCAGCCTGCTTCACAGTGACACTGACATGTTACACACCTGTCCCAGCCCATTTTACAATTCTAATAATATGCTTATTCATTAAAAAATCCTAATATACATACATAGTCACTAGAACAATTTGATTCTGACACAGTCTTTACATACGGAAAACAGACAAACCCCAGGTATTTCTTACTTATGCAAAACTATTGCGTGCGTTTGACACACCGACAGAATCCAATAACTGAATGGAGTCGCATTGCACTTCAGCAGAAAGACCCCATAAATGATGGTCTTTCTCTACTGCACTTTAGTAGCAGCTGTCCAAAGCTTTAGTGCGTCTCTCAACACGTAGTCCACGACCTTGGAATGTGCCAGCCTGCAACACTCAGTCGTGGTCAATTCTTTGCACTGGAAAACCAATAAGTTTCATTAAGAAAGAGTGTCTTTCTCCGAGTTGATGTTCTTCCAGGTGCAGCTGTTGTTTGTCTCAGTGTGCATCCCAAGGAACAGACCATAGAGCATGGTCCGACATCACAGAGCCACTTGGGGTGAACTTCAACAAAAATCACTGCATCTCTCTCCAGACTTCCTTTGCAAAGGCACATTCCAGAAGGAGACGGATGACAGTCTCTAACATCTGCAACTGTTTTGAGTGCAGCATGCAGTGGTGTGGAGGGTCCGGACAAAAATGAATAATCTGAAAGGTAGCACCCTTCTAACCATCAGCCAAACAATATTTTGGTGCTTGTTGAAAAGTTGTGATGAAGAGGCATTCTACCAACTGACTTTGACAGTCTGCTCAAGAAACAAAGGATCCATCCTCTCCTTTTGCTACAGCATCTTGAGGACGCTATTTGATGAAATTGTCGTCAAATGTGTTTTTATTCGCAAATTTCTCTATGAAGGCAGGTGATATGGAATGGTCCAATTACTTAGAGTGTTCTGTGATGCTAAGGCAAGTCCCATCCTTCGCAACATTGAGGACAGGTAGATCCTATGTACATAGTGACACTTGGTGTTTGCATACTAAGAGTCTACGCACAACTTGATGCAGCCACACAAAAAGGTGGCCTTCAGGATAAGGGTGGCATTGAGTAAGTTCTTCCCTCTCTTATCCAGGTTTTGGTGCTTAGTATTCCAACAGACCTGGTCCATCTTAGACCTCCAGATGAAGTGAAAGCTGGCTCAGGTGACTGCAACGGCCCAGGTTTTGGGAATGGGTCAGACCTGTGCCAGCCACAAACACAGAGAGAGTGCCCCACACTTGATGACTAGGTTTTTACCAAAATGGAGAGGGAACATTGCTTTCAAAAGCCCAGTTCCTGCCTCACCTTGACAACAAGATCCTCCCAAGTTTATGTGCAAGCCCCAACCCTTCTAAGCCATATTCCTAGCACCTTCATGTAATCTGTCCCCACCATGAACAGAATAAAAGATTGTTCAGCCCATTTTCCAGAGAAGATGGCCTTGCTCTTGCCTCGATTTACCTTGGTTCCCGAGGCCAGGTCAAATTGGTTGCAGATGCCCATGAGTATGCACATGGTTGGTGAATACAAGCAAGAAACAGCAATGTTACCCATGTACAGGAAGGCTATTTCACTGTGACACTGATTTAGTACACATTCATACAAGCCTGCTTCACAGTGACGCTGACATGCTGCACACTTCACTCACGCACTATCCTGGATAAAGCAACCTGCTTGATTGACACTCTATCTAACACATTCCACAAGATACAGCAACTCACCGATACTACTCTGACAACATCTTCTAAGCCCATACTGTCCACCACAAGAATAGGCAACAGATTCATGATACTTGGAACTCAACGCTATAAGAGTAGGATGTAGTTTTATGTATGCACAATTATATTTCATATAGGGTATTATGGACCAAACCAAACTCTCTCAAAATATATTAAGAAGATAGCCTCGATCCTAACATTTTCTAATTTTAAAAGTAAGTATAAGGCATCATGTTCCAGATGCAAATCAATTAGTCAAACCACCCAGCTTTAAGCAAAATTTGTTTTATTTTACAGTACAGTTAAAATAAAAATTAAAGAAAAGCATTGCCTTAACTGTAGCTCTATCAAAATGCTTAGCAAAATAAATATATGTAAACTACTACTTAGTAACTATGCCAATATAATAACATCACATAAACCCACCCTTGGCAAAGGCAAATTCAATAAAATAGATTGTCTCACATATAATTCTAGCAGCAGGAAGTGAACCTCAACTTTTAGCTGTGACAATGGAGTAAGAGCTTTCACTTCCGACTTCAAGGTCCGAGCAACTGCAGAAAGCTAAAACCTAAAATCCACATTCTGTGGGTGTTTGACCACACCCATTCAGGTTGCTTCTATTGTTCCCATTTCTTTTTAAAAAAGAAGCCCATGGCCTCACAAGCTGTTCACTTGATTCATTTTGAGAAAACTGCTCAGCACCTCTGTCTCAACCTTTTTTCATTAAACAAAACCAGGACAAAATACACTTATTAAAACCAATGTATTGTCACAAGGGGAATTGAAAGAATTATGTTAGAAAATGTAAACTAAAGAACATAGATTGTTAATTGTGTGAAAGTTACGTGACTGTCTACTTGGTGTCATTTTAATCTATACGTTTTTCCATAGGAATAAGTTAACTGAGGTCAATAATCCAAACTGACAACATGTTTCATGAAAAATATTCAGCATAAGTAATTGTAATTAATCATGAACAGCATTTTATCTGTTTTAAATCTATTTTAGGAGGATTTGACAAGCACTTTGAATGTTGAAAAATGAAAAATATTTGCAGTCAGAAGGATTTTGTGTCCTTTTACCTGAATCAGAGAAAGTTAACATGCAGGTACAGCAAGCAATTAGGAAGACAAATGGCATGTTGGTTTTCAATACAATGGGATTGGAGTACAACAATAAATAAAGTGTTACAACTCTCTTACAGGGCATCGATGAGACAGTGCCTGGCTAATTGTGTGCCGTTGTGGTCTCCTTATCTAAGGAAGGACAAAATTGCCCTAGAGGGGGTGCTACAAAGGTTCACTATACTTGTTCTGGGATGACATGATTGCCCTCTGATTAAACGTTGAGTAAACTACCATTATACTCCCTGGAGTGTAAAAGCATGAGAGATGATCTGGACTTTTAGGGCAGAAAAGAAATAAGAGCTGTGAGAATAAATTTGAAAAAGAGGTCTACAGTCATTCTGAAATTTTAAAACAGCTACTTTATATTCCTCCCAAGATATAAACATTTACCTCATTGTTGACAGTCTTACTTGTCCCTTCCTTTTGTAAGTGTTCAGACTGCCCATGGTTCTTAGTTTACATAAAACACCCACCTGTGGTTTTTCATTGACATTAAAATGGCCAAAGTAGATTGTTAGATGAAGCAGCTGAAAATGTGTTGCTGGAAAAGCGCAGCAGGTCAGGCAGCATCCAGGGAACAGGAGAATCGACGTTTCGGGCATAGGCCCTTCTTCAGGAATGAGGAAAGTTTGTCCAGCAGGCTAAGAAAAAAGGTAGGGAGGAGGGACTTGGGGGAGGGGCGTCGGAAATGTAATAGGTGGAAAGAGGTCAAGGTGAGGGTGATAGGTCAGACTGGGGTGGGGGCGGAGAGGTCAGGAAGAAGATTGCAGGTTAGGAAGGCGGTGCTGAATTCGATGGATTTGACTGAGACAAAGTGGGGGGAGGGGAAATGAGGAAACTGGTGAAATCCGAGTTCATCCCTTGTGGTTGGAGGGTTCCTAGGCGGAAGATGAGGCGCTCTTCCTCCAACCGTCGTGTTGTTGTGGTCTGGCGATTATACAGTCCAAAAAAATCAGACAATGCGATCTTATTAAAAAGTAAAAATATAGTCATTGCTTACATAGAGATAGTTTTGATAAAAGGCAGCCTTGAGAAGCACAGAAGCAGATAGAAGCTCTTCTTATAATCCAATTCAAAGTTTGCTAATTAAAATGGGATAGAAGGGGAAAAGCTTGACTCACATTAAATAAGATCCTTCCAGTGATTGCAATGGTATGTACATATACACGTACATATATGAATGCGAACAATGGAGTTTTAAAAGTAGCAGACATGGGGCAGCACGGTGGTTCAGTGGTTAGTACTGCTGCCTCACAGCACCAGGGTCCCAGGTTCAATTCCAGCCTCAGGTGACTGTCTGTGTGGAGTTTGCACATTCTCCCAGTGTCTGTGTGGGTTTCCTCCGGGTGCTCCGGTTTCCTCCCACAGTCCAAAGATGTGCAGGTCAGGTGTATTGGCCATGCTAAATTGCCCATAGTGTTGGGTGCATTAGTCAGCGGGAAATGGGTCTGGGTGGGTTACTCTTCGGAGGGTCGGTGTGGACTTGTTTGGCTGAAGGGCCTGTTTCCACACTGTAGAGAATCTAATCTAAAAAAAATTAAAGGATTTAACTGAATTTCAGTTGGACAGTCAGCCTCAGAGAGTAAGGGAAATCCCTCAGCCTGTTAGCAGGGAGGATTGAATAACAGGTTAAAATGATTGTAATGTGGTTGATTAGGATGTACAGTGAGAACCCAAGAATAGGTGATAAGGATGTCTGGAAAATATCATATAATTGTCCATAAACTGATCAGGCAGACACATGATTGACTTGATTGGATATATATGTAATTATTCAATAATATGATCATTTTGAAGTTGGTTTGTAAATACTAAGGTAGGCTGAAAACAAATGGATAAAAGTTTCTGTCATTCCTTTGTTCAGTGAAGAAGCTCTGGATCCCTAGAGGTTATCTTCCCACTGGTGTAACATCAATACAAGCTTTGAACTTGGAAGTAGACTCTAGATGTCGAGTGATTCATTCAGGCATTCCACCCCAACAAAAACCACAAGATAATAAGACACAAGACAGAAGATGGCGACAGCAGAGCATGCAGTTTCCAGGCTCCTGTGCCTGGGTTTGATCTCTTCACCTGCTTTTTAATTGTTCTTTTTTCTTCCTTCTTCTTTTTCTTACACTTATCTGATAAAAAGACCTCTTCAGCAGAAAAGTGGCTTTGATGGATTCCAGAGCACTGGCAGCATCTGCAGAGGCAACTTGGCAACAGAATCAGTTGGACGGCCTGTGAAGCCTGGAGTGGGACTCTCATTTCATTATGAAGTGGGCCTCTGATGGCAGCATGGTGTGTGCTGGGAAGCCTGGAGCAGGACTGTGACATGGACATGGTGTAGAGTGGGTAGCCTGGAGCAGGACAGTGGCGTTGCCACGGTGTGGGTTGGGAAGCCTGGAGCAGGACAGTGGTGTTGCCAGTGTGTGGGCTGGGAAGCCTGGAGTGAGACAGTGGTGTTGCCATGGTGTGGGCTGGGAAGCGTGCAGTGGGACAGTGACAGCAAAGAAGAAAATGTTGGATTCTCTTTGATGTGAATATGAAGTAAATGTGAATGGCACCTGTGTATGGCGATGAATAAATGACTCAATGATATGGGAATAGAATCAGCTCATTAATAAAAATATTTGAATGTTTAAATGGGTGGATATTGCCAAAATATTTCCATAGGCTGGAAACCCTAGAACATGACTGTACAGCCTTCCAATAGGGCGGCAATCATTTATGACTGAAATGTAAATCATGAATCATTATAATTTTTTTTAGCTCAGAGGGAGATGTTAACTCATAAATTCTCAGACCACACATACGTTACCAAAATAGCACACTTTATCGTAATTAAGCCAGCGAGGGATCAATAGCCAATAATCCAGAGTTTCAACTATAGATATCCCTGAATATGATCATAAAATATATCTAAATTCTATTAAGGTTGCAGCATAATTTATTCTCTTAAGCTGCATGATTATCTCATTTTCTCTAATTCTCACTATATAATGTTTCTTTATTAATTAGGTTCTCATTAGATAATTAATAAATTTAGTGTTGTCAAACCAAGTTGCTGACATGCTTTTATTTTCATCACTGCATGTGAATCAGATAATTAATGCTTTCAATATAGTTTCACATAGGTTAAACAAAAGCCATTTATGTGCATTATTTACGTCAGTTATAGATCAATACCTCGGTTACAATCTGTAGTCTAGTCATTTTGTTGTAGCCAATGTCACGAGAAAGAGACAAATGCTAGACTTTGTCAAAATTTGTGCGATGCTTATTTTGTTCCCCTGGACACTGAGCTTAGTCATTTTAAAAGTTAAGTTATTATTTCAAAATGGAGACTTACAAAATTGAGGATTTTAGTATTATTTCTCCAAAACTTTATCATTCCCTCCTTTTGATCATTTCATGATCAATCAGGCCATTCCTACAGGTTACATCAAAGGCATCTTTACAGCAGACATCATAAGCATTTTAATAAGAGAATGGAGATAATTACAAAATGAAAAAGAATGCACCAAATTTCCAAAGAAACTCTTAATTGGCCACTATCCTGTGAGATTACCCATTCCTAAAGAAGGGCCTGTGCCCGAAACGTCGAATCTCCTGTTCCCTGGATGCTGCCTGACCTGCTGTGCTGTTCCAGCAATAAAGTTTCAACCCAGATTACCCATCTCACCATCACCCATTTTTTTTTTAATTTCTGAACTTCCAGGGTAGTGTGTCTTGAGAGATCAGTGATGTAGGAGGATCAGTCTGGAATGTAAGTTCAGCATTCCTTTCCTACAATGGCACAGGTTCCACCCTCCTTAACCAATAGAAAGTCCAAGGCCAAGTGATTCTGAAGGGCTATTCTCCTGATTGTGACCATTTCTGCATTGATATTAGCCAAGGCATTTGCAGTATTATTAGCGACAATTTCCAGTACTGTTTTTAATTTGCTTAATTCAGAGCCTGTAAATGAAAGCTAATAGGAGGAGAAGCCATTCCAATAAATGGGAACAGACAGAGGGGTACCTCTTCGTCCAGAGGGGTGAAGGTAACTAGTCTAAGACCCGCATAAGAGGAACAACATATCCTATATAATATGATCCCAACCAGTCTGGAGGGAGCCATGAATAGACCTTGAGTCCGCAAACAAAATTGGTGCCGTTATCAGCATCTATTTATCCATCTTCCCATGTCTGGAAATAGAGCCCTTCCAAAGGGATCTTGATGTTATGTTAAGGATTGAGGACCAATCAAACAAAGAAAAAACAAATTTAGTCAATTTTTGGTTAGGTTCAATCTATGAGATAGTGAAGGAGCATCGACTAGTCCCCATGTATAAGCCTCTGGAGAAATTCCCATCTTTACTAAAGCAAATTGTGTCATTAATTGTATTACTAAAGGCTACCAGAGAAGAGGGGATATGGGATCTGTTGTAGCCAGGTTGGTACCAATCCCTGAATAGGATCATACCATTTTTGTACTTCCTTAATTTTATCAGAATCACCAGAAGAGTTCCGGTGTAATAGCCATTCGGCCACCTCGGGCCAACTAAAGGAGACTGGCCACAGACTCACCCTGGGAATGGAGTGGCATATGAGCAGGTACCCCACAGCCAGTTACTTTTCCAACCAATTGGGCACTTTGAGAAATCAAATTCAAAAAGGCATTGTGATGTATAGATTGACTTGATCGTCCTCCCAGGAAAAAAATCAATGTTAGCATGAAAACCTTTTGCTTCCAAAGTAAATCCTCCCAAAGTCATTGAAGTCACCAGTATCCAATGCATTTTTTCTTAGTCCTTGTCTGTTCCCTCACCGATTCATTTACAGACAGTTCTATGAATCCAGCAGAATTGTCCTTGCAGTTTCACAGCCGTGCGGCTAGTCAGCAACACCTGAAACGGTCCTTTCCACCTTAATTCCAATTTTTCCTGGATCCAGTTCTTAAGCAGGACAAAATCTCTCAGTTCTACAGTAAGGTAGTCTTTCTAAAATGATAGGCTCAGATAACCTGTGAGTGTAAACTTTGAAGCGTTTTGATTAACTTATGCAGATAATTTCCTTCTTTTTCCCCGCTGTTGGAGCAGTATTATCAGTCACTGAGATGGCTTCGATCCAGCTACTAAATACATCTACAATTACCAGACAATATTTCTAACAATGTATTTTAAATAATTCTAGAAAATCAAGTTGTAGACAAGTAAAAGATCGACCAGACAAGGGGGTGTTTCCAAATCCGCAGGGCAACTTTATCCAGCATTCACCTTTTTACAAATCAAACACGTTTCAGTTCTTTTCTTAGCTGCTTTCTGGAAAGCCAGGTTCCACCAGGTTTGTAATAAAGTACTAATCATTCCCTCCTTGCCTAGGTGTACAATTACGCACATAATCAATGAAGATTGGCAGGAGCAAAGAAAAAGCACAAACTTGTCTTGCACAGGTAACCCACAGCTTGGTTTGAATATTGAGGGAGCAGTCCAATTCAGTCCATAGTCTGTGCTCCTCAGCAGGAGCTTCCTCCTGTGCTTTCTGTATCTCACCCAGATCTGGCATACCCTTCCGTAAACTGTTTGTAACCAGGTTTTGCGGGGAACCCAAAGGCATCAGAAATTTGGGGTGGAAGGCTGCCCGCTTGGTATTAGTGTCTCACCACTCATTGCCTTAAAGGACTGCAGTAGTAGCAGTAATGTGAGCTGAACCGCTTAACTGGCTGGTAATTGCAAAGCTTGTTAGAGGCTATGAAAGAAAACCAGCATTATTATAAGTCTGTCCAGTGAAAGTTTAAAATCTTCCATTTTTCCACAAGCCTCTGCAATCATGGGCCACGCCAGAAGTGTAATGAGAATCAGTTTATACATCTGCTAATATATCCTTAAGAAAGCACGTCGATTCCTGCAGTAGTTCCAAAGCAGGGAAATAAGGAAGATAAGAAAAATTCACTCTCCAGTGGCCATTACTCCCACAGTTAAAACAAGGACCTGCCATTGGTCCCAGGGAGATTTCACTGTATTGTTCCCAGTGCTGAGGTGTAGTACTGGCGCATGCATGTCCCCCTTCCCAGGGTCCCCTTGGGAAGGGGTTACTCAGCAGTAGTTGCTGAGCAGGCGTCTGAGGTTGATTCTGCTCCTAGCACCTTTCCTGGTCCTTTTCAATCCCATCAGGGCTGGCACACAGTCTATAGGGATGGCAAGATCGCAGGACATATTTGGTTTTTACCTGTCAGTAGGATTGTGGTTTGTGCTCGTTTTGGCCATCTCAGTAGAAGACCATCACTCACCTCATTAACAACTGGGAATTCCTGAACCAGTTCATATTGTTTGTCCAGACCATGGCAGCGACACCAAAAGGAATACATAACAAAAGCATAGCGTTAAATAAACGTGTGTCATCTTCTTGATTAAGGCTTGATTACCTGAAAATGATTTGTTACCGGCAACAAATTGTTACCAATAATCACCTCCTGACTCCCCAGGTTTGAGTTTGCATGACAGTACTTCAGTAACATTTACAGGTTGTTGTAAGGGGCTCGTTCCACTGACTGGATTAAGGGGCCTGCCTGTGCATCATTGTTAGGAAAACTCTCCTTCAAGTCCGGACAGACGCTGTACCACCCTGGTCCATCTGTTCTCGTTACTTGGTAACTTCTTCAGGGACAGGATCATAATGCAAGGAGCAAACAAACCCTGAGGATTGGCATTATACATCTGCCTTGTCCGTCAGACATATTGAGCAAATTGGGCTGGTTTCTCCTCATGGTCAGCGATTTGGTACATGACAATTACTCTGTTTCCCAGGACAGCCCTTGGTTGAGGATGATCTTCAGAGTAAGCGGGAGGATTAGAATCAGGGGGTGTGCTGGAGACTATCAGGAGATGCCAATGGCATTGCTATCACCAAATCACCTATCACTGTTCAGGGCACAGTGGGTATTCTGGGATAAAATAACCATTCCTCATCCCAATCAGCATCATCCCCTTCCCCAAAAAGTGTTGGTATGCCAGATATAGGCTCGGGATCCCGAGTAGAACTTAGATTATATCTACAGCGTTATTGCTTCAACCCTTTTTTTTAACTTCTAAGACTTAGTGTCCTTATACTGGTTCTTCTGTTCCCTTTTTTAAATCTCCCGTCTACCCATTTACACTCAGCTCATAACATTTCCCAGCATTTGGGAGTTCCATCAGTTGTGCATACGTCTGTCCCCCTATCACATACATTAATCCTCCAAATGGCCAGCAAGGTATATTTCTGTTTAATATTGGCTCTGTCCTTCATTCTTTAATTAATAACAAACACTATTTCTCATAATTTTTATTTAGGTTTACCACCTGTTCACAAGAGGCCACATCCCAAGTGCTTAGTTTTCTGACCTATACAGAGGGTACAGAACCAAGACTTAAGCATCATAAACATTGTATAATAAAATATTCAAATACACAAAGTGCAGTCATAAGTAACATATCATTTTAAATGAACTAAAATCTAAAATAAGTTAATAAAGTATTGTTATGTCCGAAAGTTTTCAATGTACCCAGATCTTCTACGAATTTGGTTGCTGATCTGTTTGTTAATGCCCAATAATGCTGTTTCTCCAAGAGTAACCAAGACACAGCAGTGTACATAATCCCAACAAAACAAAATGTCCTACTCTTATGCAAAAAAAGTCATGTAATAAAAAGAAAGATGGCTACAGCACAGAAGTTTATTCAAACCTGTTGTTTCAGTGCCAGAGCTTTGTATGAGGAAGACAGAAAGTCTCACTTTCCCTGAACATTTCTTCCCTTGCTATGCTCCCAACACTTGCCCTCATATCGCCATTACTTCTGTTGCCAATTGTGTGTACAATGATCAATTTGTATAAAAACAATCAAACTTGCCAATTAATTCAGATTTTGTAGTTCAGGACTAACACAAATGGTGAAAAAAATACTAAATTAACCACATTCTATAATTGAGAGATGGGTTTTGAATAAGTGGCTAAGAAATTGCACTGTGAATTAAGGATAACAAACAGATTTAAATAACCCAAACTGAATAAAATATGATTAGAATTGCATACAGGAAATTGTATAAGGATTGCCTAATAAGTGAACACTAAACAACATTTTGTCTGCATCAAATAACTCAAATTCCACTCAGCTATTAGATAGAATGCTTATTTTTCAAAAAATGTAACAGAAGGTAAAATTAATCCGAAACACTTGTGTAAGACCTCCTGCGGATAAATAACATAAGTCAAGTTAGTTAATTAAATTACCTAACGTATACCGGATGAAACTGGATGGAACACAAAGCATAGTTGAAACAAATTAAACAATCAACACCTAAAATGTCCTTTGCCACTGCATTAATTAAAAGAAATGTAAAGCATGCTGAAATGCTGTAGATACTGTAGGTCTGGTTTACACTACTGGAATTCAATTTAACCCTCATTAATCCCACAGATTTTAAAAGGCACCAAACTCAGAAATACAAATTAAAATGATAAAGGCCACAAAGGAAATGAATATTTTTAATGTCTGTAAGAACAAGCATACTAATTTATAACCTGAGAGATAATTGATTAATCATGTCTGTTTGTAAAAAAAAAGTACAAACTCAAAACTGAAAAGAAATGTCATTTACTGAATGAATTTTAACTCAAACTGACCAAGTAACTAAACAGATTATGATTAGAAGGATAAGCTCAATCTGTCCATTCTAGTATTTATAATGTATAGATATGCCAATAAAACTTTTTAAAAATGCTTCAATGGCTACCATAATCATCATAATTAATTATTTAGGGTAAATGACATATTTGCATGTTAAACTATCTGAAAGGGTCAAGAAGGAAACAAAAATCCACATTCATGTGTACTGGCTGAAATGCATATATCTTCATACCACAGCAGAAGACTATTTTTTATTTACAGAAAAGGGAGAGTTTTATTTTAAGAATAGCCAAAATAAATTTTTATTATAATAGCATAAATAATTACAGAACAACATCGTATATCTGAATTTCAGATTATCCGAACAAAATCCCAAGTTCCCGTAATTTTTAAAAACAATTTAAATAAAGGCACAATGAGAGCAGGCAGACTGGGCTGATAGCAAGAGCAGGTACAAGGTCGCCATGGGAACTCTGTTCCTGTTATTGCCGTCACCATGGGAACACTGTTCCTGTTATTGCCCCCCCCATGGGGACCCTGTTCCTGCTATTGCCGTCGCCATGGGAACCCTGTTCCTGCGACTGCCATGGGAACTCAGTCCCGGCTATTGCCATCGCCAAGGGAACCCTATTTCAGCTATTGCTGTCGCCACGGGGAACCTGTTCCTGGTATTGCCGTTGCCATGAGGACCCCGTTCCCGTTTTTACTGCTGCCATGAGAACCCTGTTCCTGTTATTGCCATCGTTACGGGAACCCTGTTCCCCCTATTGCCGCCCCCCACAAGAACCCTCTTCCTGCTATTGCCGCCGCCACAGGGACCCTGTTCCTGCTATTGCCACCACAACAGGAACCCTGTTCCTGCTATTACCGTCGCTACGGGGACCCTGTTCCCGCTATTGCCACCACCACGGGAACCCTGTTCCTGCTATTGCCGTCGCCATGGGACCCTGTTCCTGCTATTGCCACCACCACGAGAACCCTGTTCCTGCTATTGCCGTCACTATGGGAACACTGTTCCTGCTATTACTGCTGCCATGAGAACCCAGATCCTGCTATTGCCGTCGCTACGGGGACACTGTTCCTGGTATTGCCGTTGCTACGGGGACACTGTTCCTGGTATTGCCGTCACTACGGGGACACTGTTCCTGGTATTGCCATCACTACAGGACACTGTTCCTGCTATTGCTGCTGCCATGAGAACCCAGTTCCTGCTATTGCCACCGCCACGGGAACCCTGATCCGTTATTCGAACAATCAGTTATCCAAACAAATTATTCCACATTCTTCTCATTTGGATAATCAAGGTTGTTCTGTATAGATCTACAACAGCACATACAAGACCAGGAGTCCCCGCATCTCCCTCAAAACCCGAAAAATGTTAAATGTCACCCCGACATCTACATCAGTTTTCTCAGATGTTTGAACATTTTACCAAAATCTTGTTCAAAAGGGATTGCATTCCCTGAGAGCCTCAGGCGACTCTCTGTGTGGAGTTTGCACATTCCCCCTATGTCTGCATGGGTTTCCTCCGGGTGCTCTGGTTTCCTCCCACAATCCAAAAATGTGCAGGTTAGGTGAATTGGCCATGCTAAATTGCCTGTAGTGTTAGGTGAAGGGGTAAATGTAGGAGAATGGGTCTGGGTGGGTTACACTTCGGCGGGTCGGTGTGGACTTGTTGGACTGAAGGGCCTGTTTCCACACTGTAAGTAATTTAATCTAAAAAAAAGAAATAAAAGATTAGCTTATTCTATTTGAAAATTCTCTCTGGCCAGAAAATGAAATTCCAAGAAATAAATTTAACTAATCTTTACAACCCAATTTTTAAAAAATGAACCCTTGCTGGCCGATAAGGATACAAATGAGTACAGAAAGTCCCTCAAAAGGCAATAACAATAACCATGCACCATCTAAACTAATAAAAGACACAGACAATACTTTGCAGCATAATTTATACTCTTAAGGTGCATGATTATCACATTTTATCTAACTCTTACCATATAATGTTTCTTTATTAATTAGGTACTCATTAGATAATTAATAAATTTAATATTGTTAAACCAAGCTGCTGACATGCTTTGATTTGTGTCACTGCATGTGAACCAGATAATTAATGCTTTCAGTGTAGTTTCACGTAGGTTAAACAAAAGCCATTTATGTGGCATTATTTAACTCACATTAATACCTAGGTTACAATCTGTGCTCTAGCCGTTTTGTTATAGCAATGTCATGAGAAAGAGACAAATGCTAGACTTTGCCAAATTTGTGCATTCCTTATTCCATTCCCATGGTCACTGAGCTTAGCCATTTTAAAAGTCAAGTTATTATTTCAAAATGGCAACTTACAAAAATTGAGCATTTCAATTACTATTTCTCCATTACTTTATCAGAAGTGGATGCTCAGTCATTGAGCTCATTCAAGATGGGTAGATTGTTAGGTTCAAAGGAAACTAAGGGGTCTAAAGATAATGAGAAAGATAGAGTAAAGGTAAATAATCAGCCCTGCCCTTGTTGAAAGGGACAGCAGATTTTAAGGGTCAAATAGTTATTTCTGATCCTTTGTCTTACATCTTTAGATGAGAAAATGGCAAAAGAACCAGAGATAAAATGGGTTTAGTTTTATTGTACAGAAAATTGCAAGCACTTGCATCCATCTTAACTAGGTGGATCTTAACCTCCTGCTAAGTTCCCCTGCAATTAGCCTTTAGCAAGTTTACTTCACTTTATATGATATCAAGAAGTAGCTGAACACACTAGATACTGAAAAGCCTATGAACACTGAATACATGCCAAAATAGTACTGAAGACCTGAAGTCCAAACGTAGCTGTCCCTGTACAGCTACAACACTAACATTTCCCTGACAATATGGAAACATGCCCAGGTACATCCGATCCACAAAGAGCAAGACAAACCCATTCTGGAGAATTACCATGCTATCATTCAACTCTCAATCATTACCAAGGTGATGGAAAGGATTGTCAACAGTGCTATCAAATGCCACATACTCGGCAACAGCTTGTTTATTACTCTCAGTTTGGGATCTGACAGGCCTGCTCGGCTCCTGATCTCATTGCAGCCTTGCTCCAAACATAGACAAACAGCTGAGCTCAAGATTTAAGGTGAGGGTGACTGTCCTTGACATTAATCAGCATATAGTTGAGTGTAGAATCAGGAATCCTGAGAAAAACCAAAGTCAATGGGAATCAGGGGAAAACCTCTCAGTGGTTGGAGCGGTAATTGTCACAAGGAAGATGGCTGTGACAGAGGTCAATCATCCCTTTCCAAGGACATCTCAGTAAGAGTTCCTCAGAGTAGTGTTCCAGATTCAATCGGTTTCAGCTGTTTCCAGGATGACCTTCACTCTATTATAATGGCCGAAGTGTGCATGGTCATGAATAATTGAACAATGCACAGTATATTTGTGAATCCATAGAAACCGTACCACTTCATACTCATGTGTAGCAAGAGCTGGAGAAAATCTAGAACTGATAAGCGGTAAGATTCATTTCAAACAAGTGGCAGGCAATGGACATTTCCAACAGGAGACAATCCAACTTTCTCTATTTAATAGTCAATGGCATTGCTATCACCACATCACCTATCATCCTGAGGGTATTCATTGACCAGAAACTGAAATAGACCAAACTGAAAAATATGATGGAGGAAGTGAGGACTGCAGATGCTGGAGAGCAGAGTTGAGAGTATGGTGCAAGAAAAGCACAGCAGGTCAGGCAGCACCTGAGGAGCAGGAGAATTGACATTTCAGACAGAAGCCCTTCATCAGGAATATGGTGGGTAAGTTGACTTCTCCACCTCCTGATGCTGTCTGGCTTGCTGTGTTCTTCTAGCCTCTGAGTTTGGAATTCTGGAGATAGTAATTCCCTCTTGACTCTCCAAAGCCTATCTATCACCTCATGTCAGGAATGGGATGGAATACTCTCCAATTACCTGGCTGAGTGCAGCTCCACTAACACTGAAAGAGCTCCCCAGCCAATCCATCACCTTCATCGTTTATTCCCTCCACCACTGACAAAAAGTTGTCCATCTACAAGATGAAATGCAACAACTCACTAAGTCTCCTTCAACCCCATCTTTCAAACTTGTGACCTCTACCTATAGAAGGACAATAACAACCGATGCATGGAAGCACAGGTTTTTTTCCAAGTCACACACCATCCTCATTTGGAATTAAATTGCTATTCCTTCGCTGTCACTGGGGCCAAACTCCTGGCACACCCTTCCAAATAGCAGTGTAGGTGCACCTATGCCATATAAACTGCATTGTTTCAAGAAGGCAGCTCATCAATGTTTCTGAATGGCAATTAGGGATGAGCAACAATGCGAATTAGCCAGTATTTAAACTAATTAGTTAAATCAAACATAGAAAATATGGCAGGGGAGCTAATGTGTTCAGGTTGTATCATGTGGATGTGATCTTAGCCAACTGAGCCACCACTCACTTTAACCATGTCCTAATCATGGAGGACAACCACTGAATCAAAACTGAATCATATTCTCTCTAACAAATGTTTATTACGTCAATGTAACTTCTGCATGATTGCTAACATTCAAACATTGTTTTACATTGTTGAAGACAAGAGTCTCTTCTTGTTAAACTATCAAGTAGTTTGGCTTTATCACGTGAGATAAAACAGTCTTGTCGATCCTTACCTTACAGCAAATGGTGGCAGCAAATCTAACTCATGGTGAGCAACAGTACAGATAGCCTCATGCAACAAATTGGTCTGTGGTGAGAATTGCTCGTACATTTCATTGAGCTGTCTCATGCTGTCAGTGTTGGAGTTCAGAAGATCTCAAACATACCCTTATGAATCTGACTCATGCAGACAGCAACACAAGAGTAGAACACTGAAAAACAGCCTATAGAAGAAGAGCTTGTGACAAAATTCCGACAGAATCTACAGGAGAGTGTTCAGAACTCTCTGGAACTTTTATGCACTCCAAAACAGTTAGAGATCGCGTTCAAGGCAGGTGATTTACAGCATGGAGTAGTCAAGCATTGGATTTTGGTCAATGTCACTATCATGGCACCACTCCAATACATTAGGAGGCTACTTTGGATGCACAAATGTGAATTACTGGACAACCAGTACTCTGGAGGTAGACCAGGAGGAGGCCGGAAGAACACAGCAAGCCAGGCAGCATCAGGAGGTGGAGGAGTCAAGCTTTCGGGTGTGACCCTTCTTCAGGAAACATTGACTCCTCCACCTCCTGATGCTGCCTGGCTTGCTGTATTCTTCAAACCTCCAGTTTGTCTATCTTGGATTCCAGCATCTGCAGTTTTTTTTTGTCTTTAACCAGCACACTAGGGCTGCAATATTTAGCATTCATGAACAGGAATACAACTCACAGCCTGGACCAGGTTGCAGTCTCAGGACTGTTGTTTGGCTCTCAGCGCTCACTCACTTTGCTCATCCCTGCATGCTCACAGCATCCATGCCTTGCCTGCCTTGCTTTGCTGTGAGTATTTGCGCAATCATACATTCAAACAGCTTGCCTCGCTGGTCAACATCTCTCAATCAAGGAGAATGAAATCTTCGTATTCGTTTAAACCTTTGACACATCCAGGAAGGCACTATGAGATTTTAAAGGACAGGCTTTGTAGATATCAACTTAGATTTGCTTGGTTTAACAAAATGAAATTAAATTAATGAAAAAGAAACACATAAAACCTGGTGATGGCCTTGTGTTTGGAAAGGTCACTGACTTTACTGTGTTTTGCTGAAGGAATGTGTGTTTGTTTAGATTGTGTTGTAAAGAACTGAACTGTCACAGAACTCGGAAAGACTAGAGTCTTGTTTAAAAGCAGACACCATAATTCAAGTGTGACAATATGGACTATTTATCAGCTACACTTCTGATTGTCACAGAATTGTGCTGTAAAAATATCATGTGCTTGATTGGATTACACAGAGGTGGGTACCTTGCTTCCACATGATGTAGGAGGCTCTCAGCACAGATCTCCAATTACAGAACTTGATCTATGGCCATGAATCTATACCTGATGCTGCCATAAAGCTGTTCAGACCTACACAAACCAGATTAAAGGTTCAGGCACTGAAATTTATGAAAGGGCACAAAGGCATTTACAGTCAACAACCACACACATATCCAAGGTGCCCTCTTCTTCCTTCTCTCCCTCCCACAGTGTTGTAGAAAATGGCTTTGTTCCACAACCAGGTGGCACAGCTGCTCAGCTATACAGTCCTTTCATCCAGCTGGTGGAGCTTGTTTCTAGATGGCCCACACATGCTAAGAGGTAATAGCATTATATCATGTCTAGTTTGCTCACCAACCAACACTTTCTCAACACAGCTCAATCTCCTGGGCTCATACAAGCTTCCAACATCACTTGAGCCTGAGGAAAACTACATAGAGTCATAGAGATGTACAGCATGGAAACAGACCCTTTGGTCCAACCTGTCCATGCCGACCAGATATCCCAAACCAATCTAGCCCCACCTGCCAGCACCCGGCCCATATCCGTCCAAACCCTTCCTATTCATATACCCATCCAAACGCCTCTTAAATGTTGCAATTGTACCAGCCTCCACAACATCCTCTGGCAGGTCATTCCATACACGTACCACCTTCTGCGTGAAAAAGTTGTCCCGTAGGTCTCTTATATCTTTCCCCTCTCATCCTAAACCTATGCCCTCTAGTTCTGGACTTCCCGACCCAGGGAAAAGATTTTGCCTGTTTACCCTATCCATGCCCCTCATAATTTTGTAAACCTCTATAAGGTCACCCCTCAGCCTCTAACATTTAAGAGAAAACAGCCCCAGCCTGTTCAGCCTCTCCCTATAGCTCAAATCCTCCAACCCTGGCAACATCCTTGTAAATCTTTTCTGAATCCTTTCAAGTTTCACAACATCTTTCCGATAGGAAGGAGACCAGAATTGCATGCAATATTCCAACAGTGGCCTAACCAATGTCCTGTACAGCTACAATATGACTTCCCAACTCCTGTACTCAATACTCTGACCAATAAAGGAAAGCATACCAAATGCCTTCTTTACTATCCTATCTACATGAGACTCCACTTTCAAGGAGCTATGAACCTGCACTCCAAGGTCTCTTTGTTCATCTAATTAAAATTTCCACTTTCATTTTGAGTATTATCAATATAAATTAAACGGTGAGAGGAAGCAACTCTCCTTTCCACTTCCCATTTGCTCACTTCATCAACATTTGTGCATTCTTCTTTCGGGCTAGCCAAGAATTGAAGCCTGCTCAGACGGAAGAAGACAGAGAGACTGATGAAGAAGAAATGCTGTCACTTGCTGTTCCAGCTACAGCTAACAGCTAAATTAGCATTATTGTTACATGTACTCACTCACACAAGTACAGCGAAAAGTTTACAAGCTTCGACTTACAGACCATCTTCACTACAATTGTGCCGAGGCACAGAATCTTGATAAAAAGCAGAAAATAAAGAAAACAACTTCAGAAGTTAAACATTACAGTCCCTCTCACTAAAACATAAAAAGAAATAAAGTTAGCAGGATCACATCACAGTCAGTCAGTGCTTGACCATGCTGGCCTCACAGTCCTCACAAATGTTTGAGCTTTCTCCCACTGCCATCTCGGGCTGCCTGTTCCCTCTCTCACCGCCAGCCCCCAGGGCTGCCTGTATCCTCTCTCACCGCCAGCCCCCATAGCTGCCTGTTCCCTCTCTCACCACCAGTCCCCGGGGCTGCCTGTTCCCTCTCTCACTGCCAGACCCCAGGGCTGCCTGTTCTCTCTCTCACCATCGGTCCCCATAGCTGCCTGTTCCCTCTCTCACCGCCGGCCCCCAGGGCTGCCTGTTCCCTCTCTCACCGCCAGCCCCCATGGCTTTCGCTCTCTCACCACCAGCCCCCAGGGCTACCTGTTCGCTCTCTCACCACCAGCCCCCAGGGCTACCTGTTCGCTCTCTCACCACCAGCCCCCAGGGCTACCTGTTCGCTCTCTCACCACCAGCCCCCAGGGCTACCTGTTCGCTCTCTCACCACCAGCCCCCAGGGCTACCTGTTCGCTCTCTCACCACCAGCCCCCAGGGCTACCTGTTCGCTCTCTCACCACCAGCCCCCAGGGCTACCTGTTCGCTCTCTCACCACCAGCCCCCAGGGCTACCTGTTCGCTCTCTCACCACCAGCCCCCAGGGCTACCTGTTCGCTCTCTCACCACCAGCCCCCAGGGCTACCTGTTCGCTCTCTCACCACCAGCCCCCAGGGCTACCTGTTCGCTCTCTCACCACCAGCCCCCAGGGCTACCTGTTCGCTCTCTCACCACCAGCCCCCAGGGCTACCTGTTCGCTCTCTCACCACCAGCCCCCAGGGCTGCCTGTTCCCTCTCTCACCGCCGGTCCCCAGGGCTGCCTGTTCGCTCTCTCACCGCTGGCCCCCAGGGCTGCCTGTTTACTCTCTCACCGCAGGCCCCCAGGGCTGCCTGTTCCCTCTCTCACCGCTGGCCCCCAGGGCTGCCTGATCTATCTCTCACCGCCGGCCCCCACGGCTGCCTGTTCACTCTCTCACCGCTAACCCCCATAGCTGCCTGTTCCCTTTCACACTGCTGGCCCCTGAGGTTGCCTGTTCCCTCTCTCATTGCCTGCCCTCGGGGCTGCTTGTTCCCTCTCTCCCCTGCTGAGATACTGTGTGGATTTTAGTTTACAGGCTGGATATGCACAAAATGACCTGCAGTCAAGTCAGGAGAAATCAAAGCCTAAGTTCCAGTTCATGAATGAGTGAGGTTGCACAACCTGCTGAACAGGATTCAAAGGAAGACTTTGATGGGACAGTGTACACAGATAAAAAAACGATAGGAATCTACACATATCAGACTTGCCATAAAGTCTGCAGGCACGGTTAGGGAGCACTATGAAGTCCAATGCCAACCTTCTACTAGTCTTTGCATAGAGCTAGCAGACCATCCTGTCCTGAGAACGACTAAGTGATTTCCAGATCCCATACCACATGGACAGACTCTACGAAAGTCGAGCAGCTAATAACAAATGTTCAAGCTCTATTGCTCCAAAAGAAGTAATTCAACAACTGAATATTGCAGTGGAAATTCCGAAGAAGACATGCACTCACTGCATGATGCCGTACTTACTCAGACTGTGCCAACAAGGTAGCAAATTCTAGCACTACAAATGTGCATACTGTGTCCCTCAGAAATGTGATAATCTATGTCCCAACAAAGACGTGGGATTGCTGGGGTATTCACCTATTTACTGAGAGTGTCTCAGTGAAGCCCAAAACCACTATCCTCTTACTACTTCCATTGAACCTTGTTGTTGACTTTCAGTCATTCCAGATTGCAGTCTCCATGATGAGATAACGTAGGTAAACTCTCAATCAAATAGAGCCAGCGTTTGTTTTTGATCAATCACTCATAGAATGTGAGAGTTGCTGGCTGGCCGGCATTTATTAATCATGTCTGCTGCCCTTGAGAACGTGTTGGTGAGCTACCTTCTTGAAATGCTGGATTCCATTTGATATAGGTGCACCCACAATTCCATTAGGCAGGATGTTTCAGGATTTTGATTCAGCGACAGTGAAAGAGCAATGATATATTCTCAAGTATGGATCTTGAGTGGCTTGGAGGGGAACTTGTATTTAGTCAGGTTTCCATATATCTGCTGCCTTCTTCTACATGGAAGGGATCATGGTTTTGGACAGGATTAAGGACAGTTGCTAAATTTCTGCAGTGCATCTTGTAGATGGTACACAAAGTTGTTACTGAGCAAGGGTGGAGAAATTGTGGAGTGATGTGTTGCAGACGCGGTGCCAATCCAGCAGGCTGCTTTCTCCTGGATAGTGTAAGTACTCTTGAGTGTTGTTGGAGCTGCATTTATTCATGCAAGTTGGTAGAATCCTGAGGAAAAGACTGGCTGTTCACCACACCTATGCTCCTCATGATTTTATAAACCTATATAAGATCATCCTTCAACCTCCTACACTCCAGGAAAAAAAGTCTGCACTTATCCAGCCTCTCCTTATAACTCAAACATTCCAGTTTTGTTAACATCCTTGTTAGTCATTTGCGCATCCTTTCCAGTTTAATAACATCCTCCATATAGCAGGGTGAGCAAGATTGCACATGCTGCTCAAAATGTAGTATTAACAATGTCTTGTACAGCTGTAAAATGACTTTTCAACCTCTGTACTCAATGCTCTGACCAATTAAGGCAAGCATGCCAAATGTCTTTTTCACCACAATGTCCACCTGTGACACCATTCTCAATAAACAGTGTACTTGCACCCCTAGATGTCTCTGTTCAAAAACACTCCCCAGGGCCTTTCCATTTACTGTGTTAGTCTGTTCTTGTTTGTCTTACCAAAATGCAACAGCTCGTATTTACTGTCCTAGACTCATAGAGAGATACAGCATGGAAACAGATCCTTCGGTCCAACTTGTTTATGTTGACCAGATATCCTAAATAAATCTAGTCCCATCTGCTAGCATTTGCCCCATATGCCTTTAAACCCTTCTTATTCATATATCTATCCAGATGCCTTTTAAATGTTGTTATTGTAGCTGCCTCCACCACTTCCTCTGGCAGCTCATTCCATACATGCACCACTGTCTGCGTGAAAATTTTGCCCCTTAGGTTCCTTCTAAATCTTTCCCCTTTCACTTTAAAACTCTTGTTTTGGACTCCCCCACCCTGGGAAAAGACCTTGTCTATTTACCCTGTTGTGGACCACACCAGACCCCCTCAAAACATTTCAAGAGAGTAGCCTGGGCCCTAACTTTGTTAGTTGTTTGCAGCAGGTGTTTGTGGATATTCCAGGAGTGATGCAGCTGGCCCAACCACTTAGTTTTAAACAAAGCAGGATTTATTTGCAAGATTATCGAATGAAACACAAACAAAAGAAAACAGAATATAGAATAACTTAACCTGTCCGAAGGCCCACTGGATTATCCCAACTTAATGATGCTATTCAAAATTTCTGCAGCAATCCCCATAAACACCCTTTGGCAAACAAAGGTAAAATCAAACACAAGGCCTTACAGGAGAGATGCCCGAGAGAAGAAGAATCAGCCTAGACCTGTTTCATTGGGTCGAGCAGCTTCACAACTGACTACATGCTAAAGCCAAACCAAACCAAACAAGACTGAGCTGGGAGAACTCTCCACACCCCTTTCATTGTACAAGTGATTTTTTTAAATGTTGAAAGCCTTTTGCTGAGGCAGTATCTGTTAGCTATAAGCAAGTTGGCCCTAAAACCCTTCAACCAAGACCTCTCGGAGTCTCTGTGTTTAAGACCCCTCTAACCCAATGTCAACCTAACCTTGTTAAAAGTGCGGCATCATCATACCTCCCCCCTTAATAAAATTAACCATCAAATGGACAGTATGGTGGCTCAGTGGTTAGCACTGCCGCCTCACCGCGCCAGGGACCTAAGTTCGATTCCAACCTCGAACGACTGTCTGTGTGGAGTTTGCACATTCTCCCCATGTCTCCATGGGTTTCCTCCAGGTGTTCCAGTTTCCTCGCACAGTACAAAGATGTGCAGGTTAGGCCAATTGACCATGCTAAATTGCCCGTAGTGTTCAGGGATGAGTAGGCTAGGTGCATTAATCAGGGGAAGTATAGAGTAGAGGATTGGGACTGAGTGGGATACTCTTCAGAGGGTCTACTCTTCAGAGGGTCAGTATGGACTTGTTGGATCAAATGGCCTGATTCTGAGCATATACAAAGATAGCTTTATTTTAAAACCCCTTAATCTTAAATTATGAGTATAGTTACAGCACCCATATACATTACATTGACAATAATCATGCAAACATACACTACTACATTCTGTTTCAGTCTGTTTTACACCTGCCACCAAATATCTCCATTTCTCACTCAAGTCTTGACAATTCGTTAGCAATCACATTTTCTTGTCCTACCATTTGTGCAATTTTCAAACTGAATGGCTGTAGCAACACGTTCCATCTAAACAGTCTGGTATTTTTGTCCTTAAATTCTCCACAAACTTCAATGGGTTATGGCTAGTGTATAGATTTGTCTCAGACACATGACTAGTAGCATAAACATTGAAATGTTGTAACGCCAACACCAATCTCAAAGTCTCCTTCTCAACTGTTGACTATTTCTGCTAATGAATGCTCAATTTCCTGGAGAAAGGTCTTATTATCTTCTCATCGTCTTCCTGAAAGATCACATATCACTCACATCGATAGCCCTTGAATGGCTTTGTGTAATTAGATGTGGCTAATACTGGGGCAGTAGTTAATACAGTTTTCAGGCTGCCAAATGCCTTCTGACAGTCTGCTGTCCACTGAAACGTCTTGCCTTTCTTTCGCAATTCGGTGAGTGGAGCAGCCACTCTGCTAAACATTGGTACAAATTTTCGATAAAATCCACTCAATCCCAGGAATTGTGGTATTGCATTTTTGTCGATGGTATGGGCAACTCCCCAGTTTCCTTTGTTTTTGTATTCTGTGGGGCCATTTGTCCATATCCAATAACATGGCCCAGGAAGGTGACTTGGACTTTGACAAATTCACTTTTAGGCACGTTTATCACCAAGTCTGCCTCCTGAAGTTGATTAAACAATTCTGATAAATGTTGCAAATGTTCCTTTCATGTGTGACTAAAAGTCACCAGGGTCATCAATATAAAGACACAAATAGGTAAACTGGAAATGACCTTGTTGGTTAGTCTCTAAAATGTGGCTGGCACACTTTTCATATCAAATGGCATAACTTTAAACTGATACAGTCCATTCGGTATTACAAAAGCCGAAATTGCCTTCGCTCTTTCAAACAAGGATACTTGCCAGTATCTTCTGAGCAAGTTCAACTTAGAAATATAAATTGCTTGTCCCATCTTTTCAACACAGTTTTTCAAACGTGGAATCAGATATCTGTAACTTATTTGACTTTGCGATAGTCCACACATACCTGTTCGGTATCCTCTTATTTTGGCACCATTGCTATGGGTGAGCTCCAGTCACTCTAACCCACTTCAATTATATCTTGGTGCTTACTTTAAATCACTTTTTGAACCTGTGCCAACTTTAGAGGGTTATGCCGAAAGGATGTTGCTTAATCAGAACAACTTATATCTACATCATGCATAATTAGGTTAGTACTTTCCAGTTTATTTTCACATATCTCCCCATGTGACAGTAATAGCTCTTTCAGGTCATTTAGATTTTCCTCAGGAAGATAACTCAATAATTTATCCCAATTTTTCACAACCTCCTCATTGTCCAATTTAATTTGAGGAATGTCCAATTCAGAATCCTCTAAACTTGATTCTTCACTCTGTGTTGTAATCAAGAACACAATCTCCTTTGGCTTTCTTTACCTGTCTAAATACCTTTTGAGTATTTTCGCATGGCACACTCTGTGAGGTTTCTTTCTGTCTGGAGTCCTTATCAAATAGCTCACCTCACTCAATTTCCTTTTGACTCAATAAGGTCCACTAAACCTTGCTTTTAAAGGTTCACCTATTACTAGAAGTAACACTAATGTCTTATCTCTGATAGCAAAATTACAAGTTTTTGATTTCTTGTCTGCTTCCTGTTTCATTGCATGCTGTGATACTTTTAAATACTGCCTAGTCTTCTCCCCTGCTCTATTTAATCATTCCTGAAAATTCGACACATAGTCCAGATATGTGGTCTCTGGATTCTGGCTTAACATATTTCCTTAATCAATTTCATCAGTCCTCTCACTTCATGTCCAAAAACTAATTCAAGAGGACTGAATTTGGTTGATTCATTTGGTGCATCTCTGATCATAAAACAAACAGAATTCCCTTATCTCAATCATCTGGATAGTCTTGACTATAAGCCCTCAACATAGTCTTTAATATCTGGTGCCACTTTTCTAGCACCCCCTGCAATTCTGGATGCTACATAGTATATTTGAATTGTTTTATTTCTAAGCTGTCCATAGCTTCCTTGAATAATTTTAACATGAAGCTTGACCCTTGATCTGATTGTATTTATGTGGGCAATCCATATCTCATGAAAAAATTGAGTTATTCTTTCTCTTTTTGCAGTTCTGGTGTACTGCAGTATGTTGTGGCCCTTTTGAACACGCTGCAGTACACCAGAACTGCAAAAAGAGAAAGAACACCTATACAATGTATTCACCAAAAACGGATACCCGCGCAATTTCATCAACAGATGCCTGAGGGAAAGACAACGGAACGAGGACATGCCGCAACCCAAAGGACTAGCCACACTACCATACATCAAGAGCATTTCCGAACTGACAGCCAGACTACTGCGACCACTAGGACTCATAACAGCACACAAACCAACAGCCACTCTCAGACAACAACTCACCAGAACGAAGGACCCGATACCCAGCATGAGCAAAACCAATGTAGTGTACAAAATCATATGCAAGGACTACACAAAACACTACATAGGACAAACAGGGAGACAGCTAATGATCCGTATCCATGATCACCAACTAGCCACGAAACGACACGACCAGCTATCCTTAGTAGCCACACACGCAGATGACAAGCAACATGAGTTCGACTGGGACAACACTACTATTATAGGACAAGCCAAACAGAGAACAGCCAGGGAATTCCTAGAGGCATGGCACTCATCCACAGGTTCAATCAATAAGCACATCGACCTGGACCCAATATACCGACCACTGCAATGGACAGCTGGAACTGACAACCGGAAGCGGCAGAGACAAACCACTATAAATGCCGGAGGAAACATCACAGAAGCGCTTCACAGGAGTTCCCAAGCACTGAGGATGTCACCTAGACAGGGGACAAAACGTCTGCAACACAAATTCCCAGCTCAGCGAACAGAACCACAATAATTTCTCTATAATCAAGCCAAATTTGTATCCAATTGGCTATCTCTCCCTGGATCCCATGTTATCGAACCTTACTAACCAGTCAGGAGAAGTATTACTTGCAGCAGGATTCTTAGTCCCTGACCGGACCTTGTAGTCACTATTTTTGACTTCAATTTTGGGAGTCAGTTGCTCCTTGATGACTTGGGTGGATGTGACTTCCCCTTCTCCACCTCTTTATTCTCCTCTTCCAGCAGCTTTTCCTCCTCTTGTTTAATTCTCCCCTCCTCTACGGTTAGGAGAAATTGGTCTGAACAAACTAATTGGAGCACAAACCCAAAATCTTGGCCATTTGCCAAACCACTACATGTGGCCATCAATATTACATAGTAGTACAAATCATTTTTAAAAAAGCTTTCAAAATTACAGCAAATTTCTCATTTCAGGTCTGAGAGCATTATAGAAACAATACCCCTGATACTATAAAAGTTTGCCATCAAATTCATTGGCAAGTACTCCAACAACTACTCAAAATGGAGTTTAGCTTGGAACTTGCTTTTCAGAATGGAAGTACGAAATAGGACTGAATGTTGAGAAATGGCTATAAATTGAAGCAAGTTCAAAGCATAGCAGTTACCGGGTAATCAAGCCACAAAATCTTGAAGTTAATTACACCAAAAGAGATTTATACATCCACAAGGCTTTCCTTAATGGTGTCATAAAAACATTAAGAAAACTCAAACCATTTAGACTAACATCTAATGGGACATAAAGATGTCACACCTTTCCATTTGTGTGGCTAAAAACCCCTCAAGAAACCTTAATGGATATTAAGCTAGAAATGAAACACAAAGCCTGCCATTCTCTAAGCAGCACCATGCCTGAGTGGTTCACTGAAATTTACAGGTTTTCACATTTATCAAAAGTAATTGAAAAGTGAAGTGGTGAACCCCTCTAGCACCAGTATAACTCAGATTGTTCCAGGGTATGGAGATTACCTTTTGAAATTAAGATATAAAAATAGAGGTCCTTTCATCTCTCTCCATACAACCTAATAATGTTTCTCTTCACATTTCATGGAAGTAATATTTCTTAGACTGTCTTAGCTCTGTAGTTAATTAGTTTGGAGGCAATGTATTTTGCTTAATCTTGTAAAAAATGTATACATGGCAAATGTAATGAAAATAATTTTACATATACAAGATATCATTAAGCAGAGAAGGAAACAATTACAAGGCTATATCAGCCAAAGAAAAATGTTTCACTAATGATGTGAACGAGAACTGAGTGTGAAATGAGAGTGAGACCTCAAGTATGGTCACTATGGCTTACATTGATTCAGCAAGGCCCAAGGAAAAAATCACAGCTAAACAGGAGGTTTCAACTCAATACTCGAAGAGCAAACCATCAGCAGTCAAGAAGTGAAAAAAGTCACAGAAATTGCTTAAAAAAGATGAATGTCCAGCTTGAGTTTGTGTTCTAACATTAAATAACTGATGGAAAGTCAGCCACTTATTTCAAGTCTCCTGATTTTTATTGCCATTCATCTTGATTACTTGCTCAGAGTTTCTATCATAAGAGATTTAGTCAAAAAATCAGCCTAACCCCATCAGCAAGAACTGTAAATACACTGAGAGATGTAATGTGTGGAGTACTGAGGTATCGGCAGAATGTTTAATGACAATGATGCATAATGATGTAATGATTCAGATGTCAATGTCACATGATTATGAAGTGAGGACAGGGAGGGAAATGAAACACTGCGAGAATCTTAATAGTTTGTGTGTAAAGAATGGTAAATAAGGAGTTTTTATGGAAAGCACCTTGGATGCAAGAAGCAGTATTGGAAGACTAATTTCAGTTGTACACTTGATAAACCATAAGAGGAGAAAAATATTTTTTGTACTCACAAACTAAGGAAACTAATCAACCACCCATCAAGAAAGACTCTGGTCCTGTGACAGCATTCAACAGGTTTTCAAATTAATCCAGAATATTTCATTGACATATTTTTAACAAAAGAGGACTACCAAATCGACAGCGAGTTGATCACACCAAATTTGTTCTCAAATTATTTTTTAAAAATAATTTAAGTAAGATGATACACTCAGAGAAATTTAAAGCAAATTAGTACAGAGTGCTTATTGATTGTGGAGGTAATGAATGAAATGGTAGCCATGCATTCTAATGTTTCAGAATCATTCAAATATGAACCAAAGCTGGGACATACAATTTTTGGAACCCTGGTTGACAATTTAACATATCCTGGAATTTAATACATGGTAGAGTTTTACAGATCTATAAGAAGAGAGACATGAAGTTGTCCAGCCCCTGAAATATAGTTACCCTTTTAACCTTGTTGCATTATTCCATCAAATTATAGTGAATAGCTACCTCAATTCTAATTACTTGCCAGAGGGAATTGGATTTGAGGGAACAAAAGCTGAGTGGTCAAATATAAACTTGAAGTAACCATGGAAGAAGAAATAGGTCAGAAACTACTGGGGGAGAGATGGACTAAGTCAACAGTAAATGGGGGAACTAAGGAGAAACAGAACAGATTTGACAAGGGAAGGGAAAATCTAAAACACCTTAATCACTGTTTTGATCATGAAGAAATCTGTGAAGTCTTTTCACTTGTTTATATAAGCAAGAATGGAGAGACAAAAAAGAAAGAATTAAAGGTGCATGTGGGTATCTCTGTCATCCTAAATGATTCTAAATTAATATGTCATTTGGCAAAAAAAGAGCAATGCCAGGTGAAGATTCATGTGGTTGAATCGATCTGGATGGCCGAGTCAAGTGTGCAGCAAGTGCAATAAACTTGCAACACCTGGAACTTCAGTTCTGTTAAGTTACATCATAGAGTTCAAAAACCACATTTTCAGTTGTTTAATCATCAACTGAGTAGAAATACATGCAATATCTTCACTGTAGTCCCAAGGTAATTTTCAGAGCTAAGCAGTCTAAAACCCTGTGGAAGCAAAGATTGTCAATGTTTCACAGAAATTTTGCAAGGTCACATTTTAGAATAAGTACACACAATAAAGGTATCAATATTTAGCTCACTCTAAAAATTTCCACCACCAAATTTGATTTTACGAAAAAGGGCTGGAAGTTCCAATTAAATTGTGGTGTTTTACTTTGGTAGAATTAACTGAAATCAAAGCAAAAGATCAGATAATTTTCAGTACAAATCACACGGAATGCAATCAAGTTCTCATAATCTTTTTTATTCATTCATAGCATGACAGTATCATTGTCTAGGCCAGCATTCATTACCTATTCCTAATATTTTGCTGTGTTAAAATAAAAACAATTCAAATAAGACACCATCAATGAATTAGGCTATGGTCCTGAATCTAGAGCAAATTTACCACTATTGGAAGCCTCAGCTAATTGTTCCAATTTGTAGAGCTTTGAGAAGGTTCTGAAAATTAAACTGACATTTTACAGTGCAAGGAAAGCACATTTTGAATTGTGATGTAAGGCATCTAACCTTCAAAATATCTTTTCCTAAACAGTTTGGATTTCAAGCCAGTGGCATATGGGTGTTGATCTGTTTTGGTCTAAAATGAACTGGGCCAGTCTTTCCAGCCCACGACTTTAATCCAGTTAGTGCACCCTGGAGTGTTAATGGATATGTGTTTATACTGTCAGGTTTACGACTCGAAAGACAAAACATCAAACAATTAGCTTCAGTAGAGTCTAGGATGAGCAAGTCTGAAAAAAAAACAACACTTTGAAAGATTTTGGGAAGTCCAAGGGAGGCTTCACTAAAATCAGAAGCAAACATAATCTCACTTAGACAAAGAAAATTCTTGAGAGGAGTTTAAGGAAATTGTTGACCTCAATGAAAGAGTGCAGTTTACAAAACCTCCAGATCAGGAGTGTTTGGTTAGAAGCTGAGAAAATCTATTATCTCAGCTGAGAAAATCTACTATCTCAGCTGTGTGAGTATTCAAGCGAAAATACCTCACATGGGATTGGAATTGTGAAGAAGCAGTTAAATCAAACTGATTAATTTGATAAGAAACAAAACTTTGCTGGTTTTTGAGGAACTGCAAAATTATGGTATTGTGGAATAGATGGAATTTTGTTTTGCCATGTGTTTTGAAATATTTCAAACTATGTAGAGAACTTGGTCTGTTTTATTTTTAATTTTATTTCTTTCATGTAATTAACTTTGCTCTTATTGTCAAAGCCAAATCTGCAGCCTTACGTGTCTAGAAAAGGCCATCACATTAAATTAGAATAAAAATAAAAATGATCTGTCAGGCCAGATTTTGTTCTGGTTGTGTCGTGTCCTGCAGTAATTTCAGCTGGGCACATGACACAAGAACCTTTCCTTGATTTTTACTAAGGTTTTATTACCATATCCAAATTAGTTATTTACAGGCATTTTAAATCATAATTCTTAATGATGTTACATTCACACTGGATTAGATTTTCCACTTGTAAAGTATATCATGCTTCATTGGTGCATGCAATGAACTCACGTAGCGAAATTCTCTGTAATGCATAGGCCTGTAATTGTGTTTTCATCACTACCAAAAAAAAAATGTGGCAGCCATCACCACAAAACAAGAACCAGATGAGAATAAATCTTATTCAAAGCCCAAGTCCACAGGAGTACCACATGTTCTGGCTGAGCAAACTTGTGGAACAGCATCCACAAGCAGAAAACTTTGAAACCCAATTGGCACAAGAGGTTAAGAAAGGATTTTGGAGCAAAGCATTTCCTTTGAGAAATGAAACAGGATGAAGGACTGTTTCCAGGTTCCGAAAGTGATCACAGATAAAGAGTTACCCGTTGCAATTTTGACTGAGCTCCTCCTTTGATCAACATAGGGATAGGTCCACTATAGAATTAAGGTGGTCAAGCAAACTCCCTAAGCATAAGGGTCAAACAGAGGCTTCGGAACAGCATCCAGCTTCAGGTCTTCCATAGCAAAGTGCTGTCTTAGCCATGTTTTTAAGAAAAAATACAAAATTGTGAAAGCGGGCAGGACACCACCATGTCACAAGAGCTCATCTATTTACCAAACTTTCTCTGAGGCAGGGTGTGTCTCTAGGCTCACTATAAACATTGGCAGTGTGTTTCCAGGCACTTCAACCCATGCCAACTACACTTGGGAAAACTCTAAAATTAAATTAAACTCTAAAACAAATTAAATGCAAATTCGAAACAGTAGGCATGTCATCAATGGTGCAAGAATCCTTCTTTTAATTGTACTTCATCTCAGGGCAGGCTATGAGAGTCTATAGGTCAAGCAGGAAAACTGTTTTCAGGAAGTTCAGTTCTGCAGACTCATTCAAGAAATAGATGTGCTTGAAAAAATCCTAGTCGACCTCTTATGCTTACCAAGGCCGAGGGACACAGGCTGGTCTGTGACTTGGAGAGCAACATACAGGTAGTGGTATTCACATGCAATGAGTCTCAAAACAGAAATAGCTGGAAAATCTCAGCAGGTCTGGCAGCATTTGTGGGAGAAAGCAGAGTTAAAATTTGACCCTTTATCAGAGCTCTTAATGACTCTGATTGCCTGCTCAACTCATGGGGATGGGCTTCGATGCCATGCCCTGCATTGGCTGATCTTTGCAATGTTAGATGTTTGCCCTACATTGAAAAGAGCTGACTTTAATGTGAACTTCTTGTGCTGTGTGTATATAATGCTGTGAGGCAGAAGTGGGTACTGCAATGCTAGAGATTAGAGTCAAGATTAGAATGGTGCTGGGAAAGCATAGCAGGTTAGCTAGCATCCGAGGAGCAGGAAAACTGATGTTTCAGGCAAAAGCCTTTCATCAGGAATATAATGCAGTGAGTCTGTCTGGCAGTTGTCTGCTGTAGGTGTGCAAACTGCATACATTGAAATCTATTTGTTTACTGTAACATCTGCTTCATGTATTGCAATGTATTTTACTTTGTTAAGTAAAGTAACATACAGGTAATCATCCCTGAGAGTATTATCAATAATATAACAAGGGGACAGGAAAAACAGTCAAAAACAATGGTCAGCCTCATTATTTTTACATCCCTTCTTCCTCTGTTGTCAACTTTACGGGACCCCAAGAATTCAGTCCGCGCCATTTGAGCTTCGTGTAAATGGTCAAAATTATAGTCATTTCAATTACTTTTGATCTCTTCAACAATAATATTTTTTAAAAATGTATTTTTAATTCAAGAGTGTAGACATCTCTGCTTAAGGCATTTATTGCCCATACACACTTCAAGAAGGTAGTCGTGAGCTTTATTTCTTGTAGCTTGTAGGGAATGGGTACACCCACAATGCTCTCAGAAAGTGGGCGGCACGGTGGCACAGTGGTCAGCACTGCTGCCTCATGGCGCCAGAGACCTGGGTTCAATTCCCGCCTCAGGCGACTGTTTGTGTGGAGTTTGCACATTCTCCCCGTGTCTGCATGGGTTTCCTCCGGGTGCTCCGGTTTCCTCCTACATTCCAAAAATGGGACTGTGGAGAGGTCCAGGAAGGGGAGGGAGGTGTCAGAGATGGTCCAGGTAAATTTAAGGTCAGGGGTGGAATGTGTTGGTGAAGTTGATGAATTGCTCAACCTCCTCGCAGGAGCACGAGGTGGCGCCAATGGAGTCATCAATGTCGCGGAGGAAGAGGTGGGGAGTGGTGCTGGTGTAATTACGGAAAATCGACTGTTCTATGTAGCCAACAAAGGGACAGGCATAGCTGGGGCCCATACGTGTGACCATGACCGTTCCCTCCGTGACTACCTGGTCAGGTCCACACCCCCCTACAACCCACCCTCCCATCCTGGCACGTTCCCCTGCCACTGCAGGAACTGCAAAACCTGCACCCTCACCTCCATCCAAGGCCCTAAAGGAGCCTTCCACATCCATCAAAGTTTGACCTGCACATCCACTAATATCATTTATTGTATCCATTGCTCCCGATGCAGTCTCCTCTACATTGGGGAGACTGGGCGCCTCCTAGCAGAGCGCTTCAGGGAACATCTCTGAGACATCTGCACCAATCAACCCCATCACCCCATGGCCCAACATTTCAACTTCCCCTCCCACTCTGCCGAGGACATGCAGGTCCTGGGCCTCCTCCACCGCCACTCCTTCACCACCCGACGCCTTGAGGAGGAACGCCTCATCTTCCGCCTCGGAACACTTCAACCCCAGGGCATCAATGTGGACTTCACCAGTTTCCTCATATCCCCTCCCCCCACCTTACCTCAGTTCCAACCGTCCAGCTCAGCACTGTCCCCATGACTTATCCTACCTGCCTATCTTCTTTTCCACCTATCCACTCCACCATCTCCCCACCCCCGACCTATCACCTTCATCCCCTCCCCCACTCAGCTACTGTACTTTATGCTACTTTCTCCCCATCCCCACCCTCCTCTAGCTTATCTCTCCAAGCTTCAGGCTCACTGCCTTTATTCCTGATAAAGGGCTTTTGCCCAAAACGTCGATTTTACTGCTCCTCGGATGCTGCCTGAACTGCTGTGCTCTTCCAGCACCACTAATCCAGGATCTGGTTTCCAGCATCTGCAGCTATTGTTTTTACCTAGTCAATATTTATGAAGCTGATTCAGTTCAGTTTCTGGTCAAGGATATTACCGAATAGATATATTTAGGGAATCCCTGGTAGCAAATCGTACAAAATATAATCCTTTATCTAAATCTTACAGTATCTGTGATGACATGTTTGATCATCATAGATTTTGAGAGTCTGCTGATAGACAACATGGTGTCTTTCTTCGTCTGTATGTACGGATACTAGTGAAAGTGGATCATGCTAGTTTTCTGCCTGTCTTTCTGATGTAGACGTTCGACTGGGACAACACATCCATCCTAGGACAGGCTAAACACAGACATGCATGGGAATTTCTAGAGGCCTAGCATTCAAACCAGAACTCCATCAGTAAACACATCAATTTGGACCCAATTTACCAACCTCTGAGAAAAAGATATTACCCACTTTAAGAGACCAAGACACATAAATAGAAAGTGGGACAGTGCTTCACTGGAGGCTCACTGATGATGTTGCCTAACATGGTGACATAACGTCTGAAAACAAACTTACCAGCTCAGCAAGCAAACTTACAACATGAACCTCAACCTGAGCTATCAATCTTCTCAAAAATTGCAAGTATGGATGAGTGTTTCAAAAACTGCACCGAGACAAGGTCATAGTTTTGCAATGTTATGGAAATGGAAGATGGCAGTCTTTAGAATGTAGAAAGTACAGCGTTGCAAGCTTGATTCAATATAAAATGGAGTACTGTGGTTGTGTACAACGCGATTCAAACTGAGAGGTTAACTAGGGTCAAGTAAGTGTGCACAATGTTTGTGATAAAAGTTAAAAGTGATAGCTTCTGTCTTCCCAGTGTTCAACAGGAAGAAATGATGCCTCATCTAACACTGATGCCAGACAAACATCTTGACAACTCAGGGATAGTGCTTTGATTGAAAGAGACAAAGTTTATGGTGAAATTTTAGTCGATGTGTTCAGATTATGTCATCAAGAAGCAGCAGATAAATGAGGAAGGGGATGGAGTAGTACAGGAATTACAGCTTTTGGTGTAACGGTGGCTTTGGTTGTAAAAGTAAAAATGAAACCAAAAACAGACAGTTCCACAAATTGGCAACCAGAAGACATACATTAAAAATGGTTTAATCAGGTCAAAGAGGTAGAGAGGTCAAAGTGGAGAGGGGATGACTTTATAGCTTGTTGGCATCAAAAGATTAGGGGCTGTTATTGCTGTTGACAGGTTGTGTGGGCACCTGACTGTGAAATCAAAATCATTAATTTAGGAGAAAGATTTAAGAAAAACTCCTGGCCAAATCTTGAACAATAATGTGATGCTGAAATTCTGTATATCCATCCCTAAGATTGTAATCAGTCTGAGTTATGTTTTGACATTAGAAGTGCACATATGATCCATTAATGGTGGCGATGGCTCTCATTAGGGGGAAATGAGATGAGCTTTTTCTATCACTTTTGCCATTTCAAGAACTGGAAACCTACTCAGGTTGCGATATTCTGGAGAGTTCACGTATCAATGTCAAAAACTGTGGCATCTCTGCCCATGAGTGATTATGATCAGGTCACCTTTGGCTGCGTGCCCTAATGAAGAATTTATTTTCCTTCAGAGGAAACTATTGATCCATCATAAAATAATTTAATGACTAAACTAATTTTAAAGCAAGACACACTGTGGTTTAATTATGAACGGTGAGCAAAATGCTTAGCAGCACCAATCATTTATATTAAGGGTCAGCAGTGTTTTAAGCAAATTTTTAAAAAAAACCTTTTAATTCCTTGATGTGGAGTCAGCAGAAAGCAAAATATATTCTATAACGACTCATACAGTAACAGTTCACTCTGAATTACAGGAAGAAGATGGATGATTAGGATGATTAAGATGATGAGATGATTCATCTCCCCAGTTGCTATAATAACGACCATTGGCTGAATCTTATATTTTTTGGCTAAATGTAAGTTGTGTTGAGTTTTCAGAGGGTTGGTCAATATGAGACTTCATGAGTTATCTCATTCTATCTGACCAAATTATGAGGTAATCCCAAAACAGCTACCAAAATATCCCAGAATTCATCAGCATCTCTTGCTACATTTAAAATCCCACAGTGTACCTGGATAAACGCTGTCAGTCCGGAGGTGCATTTCCTGACATTTCTATTGAATGGGCCTATCAGAAAAAATCAGTACCTCACTTTACAGCATTATTCTGGAGGTTCTGCTGGATGGGATTGTGAAAAGATCATACTTTGACCTCTCCAAGAACCATCAGTGGAAGCCACAACACCAGACTCTGCCAGCTATTCCGAGGTTTTCAGCCAAGATAGACATTCTCAGCCATCTGGAGATTGTACAGAAATATAAGAAGGCTGATGACCTTCTCCACTCTGCCATGGTAAATTATACAATTTTCTATTTGATTACACAAACTCACACTATTTTCACTCCTGTATCCACCTCGGTTTACATCCCACCGCTCTCATTGTTACTTGTAACATCTTCCTCACATTTGTCACCCATACAACCTACAACATCACTAACGATACATACCCTCTGCGCTGCCTACTCACATGATCAGGGCACCTCTTCACCTGCACCAAACACATTAACTGTGCCATGCACTTTTATCTCCTATAATACCTTCCTCTTTCCCATTGCAGAAGGAATTCAGCCCATAATAGGGTAAATAGAATCAAGAATGGTGATGTACTGCTTGTCATTTGGCTCCTCATCCCTTATGCAGAAAAGCTCCTGACTTGAGCCATCCCAAAGCAGGGCATGGACTAGTATCAGAGGCTGCCCTTGTCTTACTGCATCTGGAATCCCTGAGCAAAGGGATTGATTGTGATATTGTGAGTGATATCATATCACTGGCTGAGGGGAAAAGTGTCTGAAGGCAAGGCAGAGCAATGCAAGCCGGGATGCTATGAGCATTCAGATAGGTTCAAAGCGAGTAAGCACTATGACAGCTAGAGCAGAGTCCAGAGATACAACCTGCTGCAGTCCATGAGCTTGGTGTGTGTCTCTAAGCTCACAATATCTTTGCTGCAATACTACAGCAACAGTTGTCAGTGCGGCAAGGTCCAATAGCGTTTCAGATATGTGCCATGAGGGGTCTCAGAGGTTGGCACATGTCAATTGCCATCACCTGTGGAGATGGGGTACATTTGACAGATGCTCACAGAGATGTTGCTGCAAGATGTTTGTGCCCTGTTTTCAACATGGAAGACATTTGAAACAAGGGGGGGAGGGGACAAACTGGATGTTTAAGAAGGAAATTGAAGAGAAAATTAGAAAAAGGGAAGTCAAGAAAGACAACTGTATCAATGAAGCAGAAAACTCAAAAAGGGACCATGCCGTAAGGTTGAGTGAAATAGGAGTTGATGGGAAGGATGAGGGCAGTAACAAAGTAAAAATACTATATATGAATGCACCAAGCATTAGAAATAAGATGGATGAGCTTGAGGCTCTTTTGGAAATTGGCAGATACGATACTTTGGGGATAACTGAGACGTGGCTTCAAGTGGATAGAGCCTGGGAAATGAATATTCAAGGCTACACGTGCTATCGTAAAGACAGACTGATTGGCAGACGGAGTGGGGTAGCCATGTTGGTAAGGGATGATATTCAGTCCCTTGCACGGAGGGACCTAGAATCAGGGGATGTAGAGTCAGTGTGGATAGAGCTGAGAAATTCTAAGGGTAAAAAGACCCTCTTGGGAGTTATCTACAGGCCCCAAACAGTATTCTGGATGTCGGATGTGAGTTGAATCAGGAGCTGAAATTGGCCTGTCGCAAAGATGTTACTACAGTTGTTATGGGGGATTTCAACATGCAGGTAGACTGGGAGAATCAGGATGGCAATGGACCTCAAGAAAGAGACTTTGTGGAGTGCCTCAGAGATGGATTCTGAGAACAGCTGGTGCTGGAGCCTACCAGGGAGAAGGCAATTCTGGATCTGGTATTGTGCAATGAACAAGAATTGACCAGGGACCTCGAAGTGAAGGAGCCATTGGGAAGTAGTGACCATAATACAATAAGCTTCAATCTGCAATTTGAGAGGGAGAGGGTACAATCGGAGGTGACAATATTTCTGTTGAATAAAGGGAACTATGGAGCTATGAGGGAGGAGCTGGCCAAAGTTCAATGGTGCAATACATTAGCAGGGATGACAGTGCAGGAACAATGGCAGATATTTCTGTGTATAATGCAGAAGTTGCAGGATGAGTTCATTCCAAAAAGGAAGAAAGATCCTAGGAGGAGGCATGGGTGGCCGTGGCTGATGAGGGAAGTTAAGAAACATATAAAGTTAAAAAAGAAAAAGTATAACATAGCAAAAATAAGTGGGAAAACGAAGAACTGGGAAGCTTTTTAAGAACAACAGAGGATTACTAAGAAGGAAATGCGCAGAGAAAAAATGATAAACAAAGGTAAACTGGCCAAAAATATAAAGGAGGATAGTTAAAAGCTTTTTTAGGTATATGAAAGGCAAAACAATGGTTAAGATTAAAATTGGGCCCTTGAAGACAGAAACAGGGGAATATATTACGGGGAACAAAGAAATGGCAGAAGAATTGAATTGGTACTTCAGATCTGTGTTCACTGGGGAAGACACAAGCAACCTCCCTGAGGTAACAGTAACTGAAGGACCTGAACTTAAGGGAATTTATATTTGCCTGGAATTGGTGTTGGAGAGACTGTTAGGTCTGAAGGCTGATGAGCCCCCGAGGCCTGATGGTCTACATCCCAGGGTACTGAAGGAGATGGCTCGAGAAATCGTGGATGCGTTGGTGATTATTTTCCAGAGTTCAATAGATTCGGGATCAGTTTCTG